>NC_135504.1:8351154-8676154 GCF_052857255.1 Amblyomma americanum
TACATTATAAAAAAAAATTACGTCTATAACCGGTGTCCCGCTCAAAAATGCTTTTGTCCAGAATTATATAATTGTAGAATGAGACTAAGGAGTTACTATCGGCGGTGGTCGCAGCTGGCAAAGGACAGGGTTAATTGGAGAGACATGGGAAAGGCCTTTGCCCTGCAGTGGGTGTAGTCAGGCTGATGATAATGATGATGTAGTGTATGAATACAGATTTCATAACAAAAAGTAGATGAAAATGTGGCAAAAAAGCCTTTTAATCCATTCCTCAAATAGATCCTTAAGTGTAACGGAGTGGATTCCAAGAGACGACAAGCATAGAAGGGGACAGCAGAAGGTTAGTTGGGCGGATGAGATTAAGAAGTTTGCCGGCATACGATGGCCGCAGCTGGCAATGGGCAGGGTTAATTGGAGAGACATGGGGGAAGCATTTACCCTGCAGTGGGCGTAGTCAGGCTGATGATGATGATGATGATGAGTCCAGCTATAGTTTGTCCTCCGATCCTCTAAGAAAATGCGTTCTAACCATATCTGTTTTTTCTATCAATTTTTTTTTTTCAATCAGGTTTATTTCATACCAAGTATGTGAGCAGGGGGGCAAAAAGCCTTTATAAGCTTGACGTGGTCCCCGCCTCCTACAGCGCTTCATTGTGCACAAAAACTCACAATCATACAACGCTACAGCAAATGGTATGCCTGAGACATATTTAAATAAAGAGCATATTGCATCCAAATACACATGTTCAGTGCATCAATAAGGACATCAAGCATTCATTTCAAGAGGGAAGGCACAACAGCAGGTTGACTTAGCACAGTAAAGAACGAATCGATATGTTGTTACTCTTCGCTTACTACAGTTCATCGCAATTGTTTAAAATTAACAGTATATTATAACACTACGCACCTTACACCGTTTTTCCCCGTATCATCCCTAGCCCTTTTTCGCGTGCGGACGTTTTCCGTTCTTTTTTGTCCTCACTGACTAGAGTGCTGGTATCCTAATCAAGAGAAGGCGAAATGCGCGTCGACGTATCTCGCCGAAGACACGTGTCCCGGAGTGCCTTTTATAGAGTGCAAGTTTGGGTATTGTAAGTGCCACTGCATACCCGGCTTCTATCGGCGATGGGACTTCCAGTGCGTGCCGGAGAGGCAATGCTGTGAGTAAGAAAGCATTCATTCACTCATTCATTCATTCATTCATTCATTCATTCATTCATTCATTCATTCATTCATTCATTCATTCATTCATTCATTCATTCATTCATTCATACTGTCAGCCCTGATCATGGGCTATAACAGGAGTGGGTAATGTGGTACAAAAAACAACAATGACAAAAACATTTAAACTGCCTCAAAATTCGGTACATAAGCGTTCATCACTTGTACAAAATAAAACTCTGGCATATAATTCATGTAGACGATTACAACATGTGCAGTTGATCTAACAATTCCTTAAGTGATTGTGAGTGCCATTCGTCGTCATCGCTCATGCAAATCTGCTTTCGGACGGTTACAGAATTTAGCAAAAATTCTGTGATTTTTCATGTTTCGACACGAGTTGTAACCATGGGGTTAGGAGGAGGGTCTGGCATTGAAGGAAAGAAATTGCTCTCTGAGCCGTCAGTCAATTAGTAGAACTTTGCGTTGAAATAGGCATGGTATGGTATGGTACGGTACGGTATGGTATGGTATGGCATGATACGGCATGATATGGCATGACACTGCATGACATGGTAAGGCGTCATATGGTACTGTGTAGTAGGGTAAGGTATAATATGGCATTGTTTGATATGATATTGTATGGCATGGTATGGCACACGGGGTTAATATCCCGATGCGATGCATGGGCAATGGAAGAGCCTGCAAAAAGAGGGCCGCCGATCAATTTTCACCACTTCGGTATACATCACCTGCATTTATGCCGCACAGCAAAAAAAGTTTTTTCATGGTCCGGATTTTGTCCTGCGAATTTCGGAACAACAGTCGAACGCAGAGCCACTGTGGCCGGGTTATGCGCTGAAATACTCCGATGATGTTTTCAATAGAGTTCTCATATTTCATTTTTCTATGCCTTTAACACTCACAAGTGAAAAGAAAGCACCCCTAGCAGCAAGACACCATCATGTTTTGTCATTGAATGTTAAAACGCTGTTTACTCGAGCACTAACAGGGAGATGTGAGAATAAACTAATGAAAAAGATGAACACAAAGTGTTTATTTATTCTTTTTCGCCTTTTTTCTCAATCACTGATGCTGGTACCAAATGCATATTAAGACCCGAGACAGCTGAGACCAGAACAGGTGAGCATTGCATTCTGCGCATTTTGCTGAAGTTGTTCTTTTAAGTCTCTTCGTCACTTTTCTAAACTCAAACCTACATTCACTAAACCTGGGCTTTATTCATCTACTCCTCGGCCTATTAAGGCTTACTTTGTTATTTCTTCATTTTTCGTTAGCCTAGAAGTGAACATTGTCAAAACGGGATTTGACTGATTGCAAGTGTTTAGCTCCGCAGATGTGCTCTGTGCAAACACGTAAATTTGCGGTAAAATACTCAGGAATAATAGCTTTTTGCTGTGGGAGCTTTAACAACTTTGAGCGTTGACAAGGAATTGTATTTTGTATCAAAAAT
The DNA here is from genome assembly GCF_052857255.1 of Amblyomma americanum. Taxonomy (NCBI): domain Eukaryota; kingdom Metazoa; phylum Arthropoda; class Arachnida; order Ixodida; family Ixodidae; genus Amblyomma; species Amblyomma americanum. Next base: position 8,353,790 of record NC_135504.1, read on the forward strand.
ATCTTGTTGATTTCGCCTTGCTTCAATTTGGCCTGCTACATTTGTACCCGGATATATCGAAATCGAAGATCAGAAAGCGCTTCGATAAAAAGATAATTCGATACACAAAAAAGACCAAATATTCCACTCGCCATCGTTATGAATGCAGGTTTACTTATTCGGGGATTCAATAACCGCAAAATTATGCAGGCAACGTGAAGGCAGACTTTATTTCACGAAAAAAAAATCATTTGTTTGGATTCCTTCTTTTCTTGGCAATAATGTTAGAAACGCTGGTCTTCATTTTATTGAGGCTATCCATATACAAGATTCCGACACCCTCCCTTTTGCCGCAACCACGCCGAATTACGCTAAACGCTGATGCCAGCTCAGCAGGTGTGCACGCGAGTTTCCTCCTCACCACAACATCCATCGTCGTCGCTTGAGTGCCAGTAATTCTCGTCGCAATGTCCTCGTGAGCGAGGCTGGCTGCAGCTTGAATTTCGCTGTCAGTGTTAACAAAAAACGCTGAACTGCCACTTTGACCGAGACGTCCCTCGGAAAACAAGGCAAGTCGCGTAACACGCCGTGCCGACCTCCCTCGTTGTCAAAGGCTTCCGGACATTCCTCTCCTGACACTTGAAGGCCTACCTTACGGAAGCATTCTGGCACTGTGTCCTGCTTCACATCGTTCAGTGCGGCGGCGATCATCTGAATGGCTCAGAACAGATCAAATTTTCTATTGGCTCCCGCGCGGAGGTTATTTAGGAGCTGCTGAAGAATTCGACTCCTGCAGCCTTCCTGACTACGAATTCTATATACCGAACGAAAGGCAAAAATGGAGTTCGATATACCACGCCGCATTCCGGCACTTTTACAAAGGAGTTGGAAGGGAGTTGTATGTTCGATATGTCGAATAATTGGATATATCCAGTTTTCTAGACGTCGAGGCTCGACTGCGTTGCAGTAGTACCTGTATTCACGAATGGCTTCTTGAATGTGTGTCCTTTTGAGGGTTGTTTGCTTCGTGAGACCTTCTGTCTTTTCATTTTCGAAAGCCTCGGCCATGCATGATTGATATCAACACACTGAAAAGGGATCGGTATAGGCTAGCTCACTAGCTCTGCAATTACCAGTCAGAGAAATTGTCGAATAAATGTTCTCAACTTGCAGTCTTGAATCGTTCATGATACCCACATTGCAGCACTGCACAAATATTCATTCCAGAAAACGGCTATTTGCACATTTTATATGAAACCAGCAAAATTTAAGCCGATTTCCAGGAGTCTAAACAAGTAAGACTTTCAACATAGGGCCAAAATGCTAATGATAAACTTTTGAAAATTTCCAACGTGTTGCGGATGCAGCTGTTCATCTTTAAAAATTTTATTTTTCTTTTACAGCAAGGCTGGGAGTTTGGTTATTGCTCTGTAGGACTTTACAGCAGACGTAACATATTTTTGGTTGCTGACACTTTACATTCATTCGAGAAATACGACGGTAATCTTTTTTACAGTTTACTGTGATGTTTGGATATTACTTTGCGTGCATGAACAAAATATTAGTATTTACACACGATAGCATATGTTGGTCAGAGAATTCCGGGTTAAAGAAGGCGCTGATTCAACAAAGAGTGGTAGGCCATCGTGAAAGCATCTCAGAAGCCTACTTCCTAACGTGGTCTGCATTTGTGAATTTGTGTCTCCTATTGCCTAATCAGTATTTCCTCTCTGAGAAAAAAAAATATTGCGATTTCTTTGCAGTGGTTTAGAAGCACGGATGACATTTACCAAAAATTTATGTCAGGCTATATGACCAGACTATATCCATTCAGCTGCTTCAAGTCTAAGTATAAACGTCAAAGTGGCAATATCTATTTCCGGAGTGTACAGTTCTTGATGAAAAATAGGGTGAGTACCATCTCAGGTTTTTCCCAAAGTGTGTAGACTCCTCTCACCAAAAAAAAAAAAAAGACATGAAAATCTCTACTACTATGACAGAAGTTGAGAAACTAATACTGTTTTTGAAAAGTTTTTGTGACTCCATTTAACGCCTCTAAAATGAAATTTTGCTGTTATTCACGACCTATCGAAAGAAACTCAATAAGACTCCGAATGCTGCAGTGTCTTAGAAGTCCAGTGCATGGCACCGGTAGCCAACTATGCGTTGCCGTGTTGATCTTCCTGACGTCTTTGCATATTCGCGACATTTTCGTTTTTTTTTTATAACTTAGAATGCCTAGAGGTTTGAGAATAACAGCAAAATGACCCTTCGAAGAGCCTTCTTCATTTCCTAGAGATGCCATAAACGACCTCAACTATAGGCGAGCAACACCTTTAGGAAACATTTGATCATTTTTAGACGGCTTTTATTGCATGCAATTCTGAGCGAAAACCTTGCATATATTGTCCAGTAGTGGTGACGGCAGCCCGGCATTCAGGATGGTAGCGAAAAAAGCTTCTAAAAAACTGTTTTTTGGCGCACCTGCGCCTACAAAGAACTGAGAGACTCGTTGGCAGCGTTGCAAAAAGCCTGCTCGGCTGCCGTCCAACGGAATGGCCGCCGCTTTCAGCCGTGCACAAATTATAGCTGACAACGAAGTTTTGAGATACGGCATGCAAAGTAACCAAAACAGCCTGGAACAACGTAGAATTGCTTCCGCTTGGCTGCGGTCTTTCAAGATAAATCTGTTCGCGTCTCTCGTCACAGATAAAGTGGGAAGCAGCGTGCCGGTCGCATTAAACATGAACAAATAGACATTACAAATTTAGGAGAGCGAGTTGACGGGCTAGTTGGTATTGCATGGTGTAGGAACAGCGCTAAGAACAGGACAGAAGTCAAATATGGAAGCACAGGGACGGGCGCTGACTATCAACTGAATCTTTATTTCGGAGCACAGACATATATAAGGTGGCAGCAAAGGGGTACAATCAGGTATGCGCGGTCACATGGAAACAGTGAATAGTCACGTCAAATAATGAATTTAGACATCTGAGGCTGAGAAGGACGGAAGGAAAGAGACGATATAACAGAAAAAAAACCGATAAAAAACTGCACAGTGTAGAGGGCCGTCACGCGAACTAAGAAAAAGATGAAGGATTAAACAGGATGCGGAAGTATGGCGAAAAAAATGGGTTTATAAAAGTATAAAACTCGTGGAAACGATAGTGAAAGAATAAAAAACATTAGAAACAATAAAAATTGCTGTGTGCGGCTAAAAACTTGTAATGAGGGCGTTCAACATTTCTCAAGTTTAACAGGGGCCAAAAGTTAAAAAGACTAAAAAGTTTTTGAAGGAAGTCAACGAAAAACGCTAAAAACCAAAGCACCATGAACCCCAAAGAACAAGAGAGAGGGGAAAAAATGTCTGCTAGAACACAAATACCCTGAGTAAAGTCACCTCTCAAAAGGTATGCCCAGCCTCCTTTAAGAACATCAATTCTTTCTCAGAAAGGCAGATGGACGGAGTGCTCACACAGCAGTCCTTGGCACGCCGGATTTCGATGGCTTCGATTATTTCTCTAGATAAGCGATCCCGTCCTTTGCCAATGATCGCGCACCCGTCGTATACAGGGGTGCAGGTGTCGTTATTACACTTTTTGCAATGTTTTGCAAGGTTTCCGGTGATAGCTGCCCTGCTCATATTATTGTGGTGTTCTTGTAGCCTGGTGTTTATACATCTCCCCGTTTCGCCTATGTATTTCTTTCCGCAGGACAGGGGAACTGAATATACAACACCTGTGGCGCATGAAACGTGGGGATTGCCACGCGTCTGCCCATAGCCACGAGGAACTCTACTACTGTTAACTGTCTTGCAGAGTGAGGAGAGCCTATGGGGTGCCGAAAACACCACGTCCGCGCTTGCACGTTTGCAAACTTTTTTCAGGCTATGGCTGATGTTGTGCAGGTAGGGTATAACGACAACTTTTTTGCGGTCGTTTCCATTGGGTTCTGGTGGACGTTGTTCCCGTCGTTTCTTATTGAGGCAATCTGCTACTGCTATAATGAGCTGCAAGGGGTAGCACGCAGCATGGAGGCGCCCTATCTGTTTATGAAGACTTTCTTGAAGCAGATGGTCACAGGATATCTGAAGGGCGTTAGTGAGGCACAGGCTGATGATGCCTGGCTTTACTAACTTGGTATGGGCAGACGCAAATGGAAGAAGTGGCTTTTTACCTCGCGGCTCGTAGGCCCCGCAGGTATGTGTGGCGGAAAAATGTAGCCGTAGGTCAAGAAATCTTAGAAAACATAGCGCAAAAAGAACACGGACGACAAAGAAGTGGACAGCGCCTGTCCTGTCCACTTCTGTGTCGTCTGTGTCCTTTTTGCGCTATGTTTTCTAAGAACTGTTACCAACTAGCCCAAACCAAGCTGCTGTTACATCAAGAAATCTCATTGAGTTACTTTCCGGAAGTTCGGATGTCAGTGAAAGGGGATGTAAACACTGGTCAAACAGAGATAGCACATCGGGAACCGCAGTTTCGAAAGCTTCTTCGCTGCATTTTAAAAGGACGAGATAGTCATCTACAAATCTAAAGACTTTTACTACGCTCGAGCCGGGAATTTTGCTGTGCAGTAACCTGTCATAGTGGGCAAGAAACAGCTTGCTAAGGACGGGCGCGGCACATGAGCCTATACACACACCTTTCATCTGGATATAGGTCTGGTCATTCCATGAAACAAAGGAAGATTTCAAATAAAAGTCCACGATGCGCAGAAAGTCATTGACGGAAACCCCAATTTGGTTCTGGAAGCAGACTACGCCATGGTTGTCAATGGCTTCTTCGATGCATTCCATTAATTGCTGGTGCGGCAATGAATAATCTAGATCTTCTATATCAATTGAGAAACCTTTAAGGTTGTCATCATGATGAATGCTTTGGAATTTTATAATTTGCTCAGAACCGTCAACCACAAAAGGGTCGTCAATCGTTAATAATTTTAGCCTGTCTTTAATGAAGCTGGCTATTGGCTTCTGCCATGAATCTTTCTCTGAAACTATTACCCTAAAACGGTAACCTGTCTTATGAGTTTTAGCAGAAAAGAAGGCATTTCCGGTCAAACGGCTCGTAGAATTTAAGGCACTTGCCAACGTGTCAAGTTTGGCGGTTTTGCATAGGCGCATGGCTTGTCTCTTTACCTTGGAGAGGTTGACGACGTCCTTCCTGTCAAATACCGTCTCAAGGGCACTGGTGGCTCTCGCATTGTATTCTCCAGATGTAAGCACAGTAAAACCACCTTCCTTGTCAGAAGGGACCAGGAAAAGTTCGTGGCTTCGAAGAAAGGACACGGTCCGATGCACCGGAAGCTTCTTGAGAGATGGCCTGTGCTTGACCAGGACGTCTACGCCCTCGGAGATGCACCGGTCCTTGTCGGAGTCAGGAGCTCGTTGTCCTACTTGTCGCACAAGGCTTAAAAGTTCCACTGGTGACTTTTTAGGTTCCACCGCGAGTTTTGGTCCCTGGCTGAGAACATTGCGCACGTCGTCCGGCAGGTCAACGTCACCAACCGTGTGCACAGGATTCCGGGTACCCGTGTGCCTCTTTGGTAGCCAGGCTCGAAGTTGCAGCAAATGTTGATGCCAAAGAAATTCCACCGTGCTGTCGAGAATCCGAGCGCATCCGTTCCTTGTTCCATAAGATGCTTGGCTGGAGTTTAACCGAAGAAACAATGCTTCTTTGTAGAGCCGGGATTGCCTTTGCCATGATGACCTTAGTAGCTTCAGGATTCGATTTTTGTGTCCGGCTGAGGAGGCGAAACCACCGAACATACCCAAAACGTCTGGGGGAAGAAACTTGTGGTGGATGCAAAAGGATAAAGTCCGGGACCGGCAAACTGCAAGAGCAGCGACTGCGATCAGAGGACTAGGATCCGAGATGAGACAGTCGACAGAGCCCGAGAAACAAGAAATTAAGTTTAGGAGAGCGAGTTGACGGGCTAGTTGGCATTGCATGGTGTAGGAACAGCGCTAAGAACTGGACAGAAGTCAAACATGGAAGCACAGGGACGGGCGCTGACTATCAACTGAATCTTTATTTGGGAGCACAAACATATATAAGATGGCAGCAAGGGGGTACAATCAGGTATGCGCGGTCACATGGAAACAGTGAATAGTCACGTCAAATAATGAATTTAGACATCTGAGGCTGAGAAGGACGGAAGGGAAGAGGCGATATAACAGACTAAAACCGATAAAAAACTGCACGGTGTAGAGGGCCGTCACGTGAACTAAGAAAAACTAGATGAAGGATTAAACAGGATGCGAAAGTATAGCGAAAAAAATGGGTTTATAAAAGTTTAAAACTCGTGGAAACGATAGTGAATGAAAAACATTAAAAACAATAAAAATTGCTGTGTGCGGCTAAAAACATGTAAAGAGGGCCTTCAACATTTCTCAAGTTTAACAGGGGCCAAAAGTTAAAAAGCCTAAAACGTTTTTGAAGGCAGTCAACGAAAAACGCCAAAAACCAAAGCACCATGAACCCCAAAGAACAAGAGAGAGGGGGAAAAAAGTCTGCTAGAACACAAATACCCTGAGTTAAGTCACCTCTCAAAAGGTATGCCCAGCTGCCTTTAAGAACCTCAATTCTTTCTCAGAAAGGCAGATGGACGGAGTGCTCACACAGCAGCCCTTGGAACGCCGGATTTCGATGGCCTCGATTATTTCTCTAGATAAGCGATCCCGTCCTTTGCCAATGATCGCGCACCCGTCGTATACAGGGGTGCAGGTGTCGTTATTACACTTTTTGCAATGTTTTGCAAGGTTCGCGGTGATAGCTACCCTGCTCATATTATTGTGGTGTTCTTGTAGCCTGGTGTTTATACATCTCCCCGTTTGGCCTATGTATTGTTACATGGAATGACCAGACCTATATCCAGAAGAAAGGTGTGTGTATAGGCTCATGTGCCGCGCCCGTCCTTAGCGAGCTGTTTCTTGCCCACTATGACAGGTTACTGCACAGCAGAATTCCCAGCACGAGCGTAGTAAAAGTCTTTAGATTTGTAGATGACTATCTCGTCCTTTTAAAATGCAGCGAAGAAGCTTTCGAAACTGCGGTTCCCGATGTGCTATCTCTGTTTGACCAGTGTTTGCATCCCCTTTCACTGACATCCGAACTTCCGGAAAGTAACTCAATGAGATTTCTTGACCTACGGCTACATTTTTCCGCCACACATACCTGCTGGGCCTACGAGCCGCGAGGTAAAAAGCCACTTCTTCCATTTGTGTCTGCCCATACCAAGTTGGTAAAGCGAGGCATCATCAGCCTGTGCCTCAGTAACGCCCTTCAGAAATCCTGTGACCATCTGCTTCAAGAAAGTCTTCATAAACAGATAGGGCGCCTCCATGCTGCGTGCTACCCCTTGCAGCTCATTATAGCAGTAGCAGATTGCCTCAATAAGAAACGACGGGAACAACGTCCACCAGCACCCAATGGAAACGACCGCAAAAAAGTTGTCGTTATATCCTACCTGCACAACGTCAGCCATAGGCTGAAAAAAGTTGGCAAACGTGCAGGCGCGGACGTGGTGTTTTCGGCACCCCATAAGCTCTCCTCACTCTGCAAGAGAGTTAACAGTAGTAGAGTTCCTCGTGGCTGTGGGCAGACGCATGGCTATCCCACGTTTCATGCGCCACAGGTGTTGTATATTCAGTTCCCCTGTCCTGCGGAAAGAAATACATAGGCCAAACGGGGAGGTGTATAAACACCAGGGTACAAGAACACCACAATAATATGAGCAGGGTAGCTATCACCGGGAACCTTGCAAAACATTGCAAAAAGTGTAATAACGACACCTGCACCCCTGTATAAACGGGTGCGCGATCATTGGCAAAGGATGTGATCGCTTATCTAGAGAAATAATCGAAGCCATCGAAATCCGGCGTGCCAAGGATTGCTGTGTGAGCACTCCGTCCATCTGCCTTTCTGAGAAAGAATTGATGTTCTTAAAGGCAGCTGGGCATACCTTTTGAGAGGTGACTTAACTCAGGGTATTTGTGTTCTAGCAGACATTTTTCCCCCTCTCTCTTGTTCTTTGGGGTTCATGGTGCTTTGGTTTTTGGCGTTTTTCGTTGACTGCCTTCAAAAACTTTTTAGTCTTTTTAACTTTTGGCCCCTGTTAAACTTGAGAAATGTTGAACGCTCTCTTTACATGTTTTTAGCCGCACACAGCAATTTTTGTTATTAATGTTTTTCATTCACTATCGTTTCCACGAGTTTTATACTTTTATAAACCCATTTTTTTCGCCATACTTCCGCATCCTGTTTAATCCTTCATCTTTTTCTTAGTTCGCGTCACGGCCCTCTACACTGTGCAGTTTTTTATCGTTTTTTTCTGTTATATGGCCTCTTCCCTTCCGTCCATCTCAGCCTCAGATGTCTAAATTCATTATTTGACGTGACTATTCACTCTTTCCATGTGACTGCGCATACCTGATTGTACCCCCTTGCTGCCACCTTATATATGTTTGTGCTCCGAAATAAAGATTCAGTTGATAGTCAGCGCCCGTCCCTGTGCTTCCATGTTTGACTTCTGTCCTGTTCTTAGCGCTGTTCCTACACCAGACATTACAAAGCTTTGCGGCACTACCTGTTCTTAAAGAAGCATCCACCGATATTTTATAATGAAAATAAATGTGGGCGAAAATAAATGCTTAGAATGCGAACAAAATGGCTGTGGCTCAACTCGGCTGAACCAGGTTATACGGGGCGAAAGGCAACCGAACCAGTGGCCGATGTAGATGCGGAGACGTTGGCAGCATCCGCTGCCCTTTCCCGCTTGAGATACTCTTGTTGCCTGTGCTGCTGCTTCTCCAGACGTACCTCATCGGTTTCGTCAACTCGACGAGCCCGCTTTCGCGACTTATCTCTAGCCAACGCGGCTTCATGACGCTCTCTATCGTAGGGATTGCTAGAAACAGCCCGTCGCCTCCAATGCTTAGTCGAAGAACTCGTCCTGGTGACAGTTTCGGGCTGCATGTCTCTGCGGTGGCTAGTTGTTGTTGCGACTGCAGTGAGAATGGACAGTGCACATGCCTGCCCACTGGCTCAAGCTGAGCCACAACCGCTGACACGTGCAGACAGTAGAACAGTTAAGGGAGATACGAGAGGAAAGATTGAAAAAGGACGCTCGTCGCAACAAACGCGTCATCTGAAGCTACGGTCACGGTTTAGAAACAGATACCCCCCGGTGACAAGGAGCCGTCGCCACATGAATGAGAGCCTCTAGATCTCAGCCGCGTAAGGCCAGGAATCTACCGCTCATTCGGCGAGCTCTGGCCTTTTAGTCAACAAGAGCGAATCATGTGGTTAGTCACGTGACACAACTGGCGTGACCGAGCGGTTGGAGCGGAGGTTGGTGCAGCGGCGGAACGAGCGGTAACAGCTGCGACAAGTCACGTGGTATGAAGTTACAGCCACACATGCGGCGAGCCTCCAGCTAGAGGTGAAATCCAAGCGCCATTTGACCTTAAGGTTTGCATGCGAGAAGTGAAGGTTTTCGCTCCAAAATAATCACTGAGAATGTGAACACGGAGTCCTTTAGAGCATACAATAAGGCTTTAGGTAGCACACAATAAGTACTACTTCTGGCGTGCGTGGCGACACTGATTTTTTCGCCTGGTCGGGGTCTACATCGTAGTCAAGTTCTTCTAATCGACGAACGTTCTTGTAAGGGCCGAAGTAGCGGCGCAAAAGCTTTTCACTCAGTCCTAGGGGAAACTAAAGAAAGCAACCTCTGGAGGTGAGATTGCTCACGAGCGGACTACCGAACACCCTTCACCGACCAAACCGCATTTAGAGGCCGCCCCAATACGACGACCGACAACCTCGAGCTCGACGCAAACCGCCTTCAGAATGACGCCGCCACTCAGAAAAGCTTCGACGATCCGCTCTACCCGCAATTCACAAACACGAAGAAGCCGTGACCCCACGCCAGAGAGCGTGCAGAGCAAGAACCAGGACATCCGACTTGGAAGTGGCTATCGACAGCAGCTAAGCTACCGCTCTAGTTGACACATCAGCACATGGAATGGAACGTTGGCCGTGCTGCATGAATGAAACGTTCACTGCGCAGCTGAAGAAAGTCACGACTGCTTGTGACGGCATACAAATTCGCACCGCACCGTCCTCTTATTATGCCATCGGGACGAGGCACAGCGCGAGTAATCGCCAACAGACATGCCTATTCTGCGACCTTCGTAGTGCTGCGGGAATGTTCCCGCGACATAAAATATCGGGCATGGATCTTCTAAATGAACATCAGGCGATCATCGACCTTCGGTCCAAGATCATCACGCTTTCGACAGACGAAGCCATTCCTTCGATGTCAACCCTAGAACATCACCTTGCCCCGAGTGTCCTGGATAAACAAGTGAGCGTCCCACTCCACTCGATCGTCATGGTCACCGTAAGTGCCAGGGAAACCAAAAACATCGAAGCCATAATTGAGTGGAGCAGAGCACGGAGTTGATTCTGGAGAGAGAAACCGGCATCGCAAGGTGCATCGCACATTTCAGCAATTGCCAAGCTGAAGGGCTGCTGACGACTTTAGGCGCCGATTAGAGACACGTCAACTGAGTAAGGACGATTGCTTTCTTAGAACTACTATCTAACGTTCGCGATGCCTTCGCCCAGTCCGATCGAATCCCAGAAGATTCATGTAGAGAGCATCACACACCTGTCTCTTATATAAACCCAGGCATGTCTGAGAAGAGACAAGACCAGATCTACAGTCTGCTTCGAAGCTACAGCGAGTGCTTCTCGTCATCCGAAAAACGCTGCAACCAACCGGCAGTACTCCCGACCTTTCCGCCAAAGCCCCTACCAAGTTGAGAAAATGCTGAGCGACGATGTCATCCAGCCATTGAAGAACCCCTATGCAGCAACGGTCGGCCTTGTGAAGAAGGATGTGATCTCCGGTTTTGTCTCGATTGAACAACGTAACCAAGAAAGATGTCTAACAGCTTACCCGAATCCACGCTACCCTAGACTGCCCCTGCGCGCCATATAATTCTCCTCTTTGGACCTTAAGAGCGAGTACTGGCAAATCGAGGTCAGTGATAGGGACCTTGAGAAGACCACCTTCATAATGCCCGATGACCTCCACGAGGTAAAGGTAGGGCCATTTGAGCCTTTGTTCTGCGCCAGCAACATTCCAGTGTGTAACAAACAGTATTAGCTGGCCTCAAGAGGGAAATTTGTTTCGTAGACTTAGATGACGTCGTCGTGATCTCCTCGACCTTTGACGATCATATAAAAAGGCTTCGAATCGCGCTATAGTCAATCAAGTCATCAGGGCTAAGGCTGAAGCCAGAAAAGTGCCATTTCATTTAGGAGCAGCTGGTTTTTTTAAGCCACATGGTAAACCCCGATGGTATACAACCGGATCTCCATAGCACTGTCGCTATAGCACACTTTCCACAGCCGATCGACAAGAAAGCCGATTCCTGGGCATGTGCGCGTATTTTGGACAATTTGTAAAGCACTTCTCACGCATTGCCGAACCCTTAACGCAGCTAACCAAGCCGGATGTGCCATTCCAGTGGAAAGCACCACACCCTAAGGCATTCCAAAAACGCAAGCATTGCTTGTAGTCATCGCCCGTGGCTGGACACATCGACGAACACGCCTAAACTAAAATTCATGCAGACGCAAGCAGCGTGGATCTAGGCGCCTTTCTCGCCCAGAAGCAGTAAGGCCGCGAGAGAGTAACAGCGTACTCCAGCCGCTCTTTATCAAAAGCAGAAGCCAATTATTCGACGACAGAGGAGGAGCGGCTTGCGATCGTGTGAGCCACGTAGAAATTCCGCCCGTACTTCAACAGCAGGTTTTGCAAAGTTGTGACAGACCGTCAAGCGCTGTGCTGGCTCGCCAACTTGAAGGACCCGTCTGGCTGTTTCGCTCGATGGAGCTTACGACTCCCAGTGTTTGACGTCATCGTCATTTATAAGTCTGGGCACAGGCACTCTGACGCCAACTGCCTTTCACGAGCACCTGCAGAGACATCGCCGCAAGACGATGAGGACGCCTTCCTCATACCGATGGGCTCAAGCACTTTCGCGGAGCAGCAACGCTCGGACTGCAATCTCCAACACCTCATCGAGTACTTGGAAGGCAACGTTTCTACACTTCTCACCTCGTTCAATTGGAGATTGTCTTCGTTCTGCGTGCAAAATCACTTATCTTCGGTTATACCTGCAAGTCTTCGCGAAAAAACCCTACAGGCTGCACACGGCGAGCCGACAGCTGGGCATCTCAGATATTCCGGTACCCTCCACCGCATTCGAGACAAGAATTACTGGCCACGACTATCCTCCGATGTCGTACGTTACGTGAAAACCTGCCGATATTGTCAGCGACGAAACACGCCTCCGACGCGGCCACCAGGATTCCTGAACCTCACTGAACCCCCGTGATGGCCCTTCAAGCATACCGGCTTGGATCTTCTGGGCCTTTTCCCGAAGTCAGCACCTGGAACAACGAAGAATCGCTTCCGCCTGGCTGTAATTTTTTTAGATAAATATGGTCGCGTCTTGTATCACAAATAAGGCGATAAAGCCGTGTGCTGGCGGCATTCAGCATGAACAAACATTATAAAGCTTTGATGCAATAATGTTACGTCGCGGTAACGGCACTCCGGTAGCCAGAAAGACATTGAAAATGCCTCCGAGAGGAACCCTTTACGCGGCTGAGTTGCGTACACAAAGAACTGAATGACTCGGCGGCGGCGATACTAACAAGCATGCTCGGTGGTTGTCTAAAAACGTTGGCCGCTCTTGTCTGCGCTCAATTGAAAGCTCGCAGGGAACCATCGAAATAGGGCGCCAACGCAACTACGGCAATCTGGAGCAATGTTGAAGCAGTTGCGCGTGGCTGCAATCATTCAATATAAGTCTGGTCGCATCCCGCGCCACAAGCAAATAATAAAGCCGAATGCCCGCGGCTTAGAGAGCAAAAAACAAATAGTACAAAGATTCATCACAATATAGGTTTTTAAAGCTTGCTTCCATGCATAACAGGCGGGCAGTACTAAATATAAATATGTATTTTCTTTCCCTTACAGACCGGGAAAATATCCAGGTACGTAGTATGATTGCAGGTGCCATTTGACTTACTTTAAACCTTCCTTCAGTGAGTATAAAGACAACAGATATAAGGTAGAAACGAGAGCGGGACACACTGTTTTGAATTTCGCTCCTGACATACGGTGAGATAAATTCTAGAGCTCATTAATCATATGACCAAACCATTTCAATAGGGCCCCAATTTAGGCCTAAGGCATTGCGTTCATCGCATGCCATGCCTTCAGCTTGGATATCAATATCAGTATTTAAAATTTCGAAAATGTCATTACCTTTGGCGCTGTGTCCTACAAATATTGGCTTCATCCCGCAAAAATACATGCGCTTCCGAGAATCCTGCCGGCAAAGCAACCTCTTCAGTGCACGTAACTCGCTGAAGTACCAATATCTATTGTGCCACAGCGCCGATGGTAACCGCGTTTTAAAAATTCTAAAAACTGATATGCATAGTACTTACCGTGGGCTAGACACCTCTCAAGAATTGAAAAGCAGAACAATAACAGGTAAAATGTTGAGTACTCAGTAATACTTAACCAGCCTGCCAGTTAGCACGTCTTGGCTGTATGCTGATGTACTCCGCTGACAATGCTATACCGAAAGAAGAAGGCGCTGTTCTAATTCAAAAAGCCTATTTTTTGAAATCGTGTAAATTCATAGGGGAAAAACCCTGCATGTCGGGTAGATAACGTGCACAGTGAATATCAATTCCTTCTATTGAGTTTTGAGAAAAACGGGAACAATTGTAGAACTGGTTCTTTGGGAAAGGAAATGGAACAGTGTCTGTCTCACATCTCGGCAGGCACCTGAACCGCGCCTTAAGAAAAGGGATAAAGGACGGACTGAGAGAAGGAAGGAAGAAAGAGGTGCCGTAGTGGAGGGCTCCGGAATAATTTCGACCACCTGGGGATATTTAACGTGCACTGACATCGCACAGCACACGGGCGCCTTTGCGTTTCGCCTCTATCGATCCCGACCAAACCCAACGAAATCATCTTATCAAACCAATAAAGTGAAGCTCTTTCTTATACAGGTGTATAGATGCCTCACTAACACACTTCTCGGGCCCATAGCTTACAATGTGCAACGCTTCAATGACACGTGCCTTTTTGTCCCTTGCACGGCCTATAATCTTTGTATGCGTGAAAAGTGGCGTTCATTGTTCTTGTTCTTTTTTTTTCTTCTTTTCACAAGACTGACAGTTTGCTTCTCAGCTGTGTCTTGTCCCCTGCTCAGTTTTATGTTTTGTAATCTTGTAACTTTTGCTGCGTGAAAAGACATCATAACAGAACAACTATCACATGATAAATAGGTAACAAGAGCCATGAAACTCGTTAGGACCTCCGAGTTTCGAATTGGAGAGGCAACACTCAACAAAGCCGTGTAAAAATTATCAAAAACACGTAGTTTACTTCCCACATCGGATCACTAAGATGCCGTTCTACGTCATCTACGGTGTTCATCCACGGCGGGCAGTGGAACTCACTGTAGTATTTTTGCTTCTCTATTACAACGGCACTTTTCAGGAGTGTGCGTTTTTTCTTCAAATGTAGTTACAGCAGTCGTAGCTAGCTGTCGCCTTGTTATTCGGCTGAAGCTTCCTCCATGCTATCAGGAGGTGCCCTCAAAATCCTGAATAATCGTTGGTTTTTCTAGAAGCGTATCAGAATATCACTGTTTTCTAATTCTCTCAGAACGCAAGTAATTCTTACTACACACAGAGTTATCTGTCTCGTAAATAGCTGTCGTTATACGTCATTTACATTCACATACTGCCAGCTGAGCAGTATGCGCCAATAATCCATTGCTGACTAAACCTTTTACGGGTATAAACACATTAGCAAGCACTGATCGATCAACAGATGGGCATTTCATATTAAGCACTACAGCAATGAAAGAAGCACGGCGGAACTTGTGGAAGACAAGCCATCTGTTTTACTTTTCTTCTGCTACGATCCAAGATTCATTCTTTGCTTGCCATTTCTTTCACACTGTTTCACTATTTTTGCCCTCGTAATTCCGTTTGGCCGACACGGAAGGAATGTGCATTCGCCATAGCTACATCGTGCACTACGTCGCTTGCTGAGAACCTGTCCTCGTGGAATTCGGTTGTCAGTACTTCAATCGTCAGTTCGATTGTCAGTCAGACAATTACGAAGTGTTAGCATCAGAACCCCTTAACGCAAAAATGCCCGGCATTGGCGGCAGCATGTGGGGCCTCAGAGAAAGGAAACGAAGTGAGGAGAGGAAAAGGGCGAGATGGAAAAGAGAGGAGAGAGGCCAAGTGAGAGGACAGGGGGAAGTAGAGAGAGGAAGAGACCTCGAGTCGCTACGAAGTGACAGGTGACGAGAGGGGAAGAGGTTCCTTCACACTCAAGTTAGAGTAAATAAGAAAATGAATTCGCTATGTACATCTTTTTTGTGTGAATCATTTACTCTGTGTTCATCAAGTCCCAGCCAGGTTTTTAGAGCATGACAGCTATTGAAGATGCTGTTAAACCTGAATAAGCTTCGTCATTTCTATTATCTCCTGAATGAGCGTTAAGCTGCGCCAGGTTAAACCTGCGCATGCTCCGAACAGTAACGGTCTCACCGTTATGACCACTAATCCGGAATCGCTTCTAAAGTTTGCATCGACTGGGTATCAACCCGTACCGGTATCAAACTTCTTCGTTCGCGTAAAATCCTCTGTCACTGCATAGCAGACGCAGCGTTAAAGCGTACCCGATTAAACCTGTTCGTACTGCATATAGTTCCGGTCTCTCAGATGTGAGAGCTAAGCCGGCGCAAGCAGCAGAGGTAATTGGCCCAATGTTTGGAAATGTATTGGCAAACACTGGTCCTACAAAGGACCAGTGTAAAACCACCCATTCCCAATATTGGGCATTTACCTATGCTGCTTTCCGAACTCAGATGTGAGAGCTAAACCGGATCCGTCTAATCCTGTACGGAGGCGGTATAAGGCTGTGTACCGTGAGCCGGACGGGTATGAAACCTCTCAGTTACTGTAAAATCGTGTTTACCTTAGAAGAAATGTTCTAGGCGGGTGAAGACCGGGAGAAAGTGTCAGTAGGGAAGGAGCTGCCCATTGGCCGCCGACGACGAGCGCAAGTCTCTTCCTATTTCTTTGAGAAGTGTGCGGGTGGTGTCTTTCGCCTCTCTGGACGAGCAGACGTGATGCGTCAGAAAGAAAACAGCGCAAGTTCCACAACGCAACACTAAACCCCCGTGGGTGACGTTCAGGGCCTCAGAGGACATGAGGAAGTTCCTCTCTCTATTTCTGTAATTGTTGGCCTCTTTCTAACGAATGGTTGGTGATGTTGGGAGGTTGCTCGCTGTGATCTCACAATTGCGCATCGCATAGCTGCACTACCACTGCGCCAAAAGCGGTATTAGGACTTCCTGCGTTCTATTCCTCATATATGGGCATGTAGGCTTAATCGTAATTAGGCTTAATAAGAGGTAAAAGCTGCAGGTGGTGCAGGTCTACGCGCCTACATGTAGTCATGATGACCAGACTGTTGATAATGATGATGATGATGTTGCGGCAGAAACTACGCGATATAGAAGAAGTACTAGCGCGGGACGGTATCTAACCCCATCGCATAGTGCTCTTATTTTAAGCGTTGTGTGAAGTGACCATGTCTACAATGTAATGCCCAAAGAACCCAGGCTTCTGACAGGACCGATTAATGTTGTCACGTCCTTCCTTAAGGGGAAGCTTAAGTGCACTCTCAAGTTCATTCTTGCTGGACCCTTCACCTGGTTTATCTTCTCCAAAAGTTTGCACCTACTGCCCCGCCTTTCAGAGAGTTTCGTGTGCTTGTGCTTCGCCTGATTTGTTTTCAACCTGACCAGCAAAGCTTGCCAGTTAAATTACGAAGATAACATACCCAAAGACCTGTACAGACTTCCAAGTTTGCCAAAGCGGGCTCTCGCACATTGCTGAGTGTACCCTGCTTGTTAAGCGAACGTGTCACACGGAGAAAAATTTCTCTCACAGTGCCAGAAGCTAGGGAAATTGGCCCACATAGTTCCCTTGCATCCGTTATGGTTAAAAGGAATCTTAACCAGCGGCCGCATCTGCACCGTCTTGACTTTATCGCGTACTTTCCACCGTGCTATAAGGTTAAGGTGCAGTTGGAAGGGGAGATTTTCGCAGGAATAAGCTAAGTAAAACAGTTGCGCTAAGCACTGTCAGTTTGGCATCCTGTTTCCTCAATTCGGTCCTGAAATTCGTGCAGTGCTGTAACTGACATTCATTGAAGCATTATATACTCACAATTACTTTGGATAGCAAGACAAGTATTCTATGTTTGTTAAAATAACTCAAAATATATTTCCCATATTTTAGGCATGTCTTCGCATGAGGCTTCGCTTCAAAATCTGAGCGGTGCCGCCGCGCCTTTTCAGTGGTTGTGACTCTGAACTGCTTATTCGAAGCTGTGAATCGTACTGTTCCCTTCCAAGTACAATTGCATACGCCCTTACTGATGTCACATCCAAATAAGATGGAAGCGAAGCGAATCATTTACAACGTTCATGATGAAGAAATAGTGCAAAAGGAACCACCTGAGAGGCGGAAATGGAACGGCACAGACAAGCGCTAACTCGCAACTGGGGTTTATTGCTGAAACGCGCAATTTATGCAAGTCACACTGAAAAAAAACAAGCTGCCCCCTCCCTCTCCCCCCTCCTCGGAAGTCAAAGGGAAAAAAGGAATTGTAAGCCACTCATCGCTAGAGAAGAATCATTTCAGCAAAAAAAAAAAAAAAACAAAGACCCGTTATCGAAAAAGGATATCAATGCAATACGGAGACTAAAAATTCAATTTCACAGCCTGCCATGGTAACAGAGGGCTCGCTGACTTAGAAATTTTGACATTTCCTTATACTATGGTATGCCTCCATAACCTCACGTATGCCTCCGTAATTTCCCTTTGACTTGGGCTGGTTCCGAGGAGGGGGAGGGGGGCGCTGCTTGTTTTATGTGTTTTCAAAGTCGCTCGTATAAATTGCGTGTTTCAGTAATAAACCCCACTTGCGAGTTAGCTCTTGTCTGCGTCCTTCCCTTTCCATCCCTCGTGTTCCTTTTGGCTATTTTTTTTTATCATGAACGTTATCCAACTCGCTCACCTTTGGGCTTTGCTTAATTTCATTCAAAATGAGGCTCATCGTGTTAGTTTGCAAACTTCAAACAGGTTATTTTACTGGCAGGAACATGCTTGAAAGGCCTACAGTGCGTGTAAAATTATCTTGCAGATCATACGATCTTCAGCTCAAATTGAGGTACTCAGCGAGGGGAGATGAAGCATACATTGATGTAGCGGCTGAAGGTAAGTATTTTCTACTTCTTGTTCAAGTGATTCGCGATCCGCCGATGTCCAAAAAAAAAATGAAGCCATGTATTTACTGGATGGCCACGGTGGCGTCAATTTCTAGACCCGCATGAATCCGGCCTTCATAACGGCAGTGCACGACACAGGCGGGAACATACTAGATCCGGTACTGCGGCCCAACAAATTTTGGCTATCTCGAACGGGCACTGAAAAGATGGCTTTGCCCGCAAGCTTCACAAAAGCGCGTGTATGTTGTCGCGATTTAGCCAATATTAGTTCGGTCACAGCGCCGATGACAAACCTGCTTTCGAATTTCTAAAAACTGATATGGACATTACTTACGGTGAGCTACACGCCTCTCAATAATTAAGCAACCTAACAGTGATAGTTAAAGATTCAATATTCCATTCAATATTAGTTAAACAGCCTGCTAGTTAGCCCGTTTTGGCTGTATTCTCATGTACTACAGCGTTGACAATGCTATGCTGAAAAAAGCGTTCTTCTTATTAAAAAAGCCTGTTTTTTTAAATTGTGTAAGGTCTTAGGTGAAAAACCCTGTACATACGAGAAAGCAGAATGAATGAATGAATGAATGAACTCTATTCCCGTCATCATGGGGCCTCACGGTCTGGGCGCAGCAATTGTGAGGGGGTGCCTCCCAGCCGGCTATCAGCACCGGAGTGTCAGGATTCTCCTGGGGCTAAATCACAAAGCATCCCAGACCTTGCCACCTGGGAAGAGCTGATCCGGAGCCACGACCCAGATCAGCAAAGACTCCTCATCCGTCAGGCGGAGACAGATTCACACCACATCACTTTATTTTCCTTAAAGACCCCTTTCGGGGTGTTACATAAGGGGTGGGGTTTACAAGATGCAGGCGATCACAGAAGTCGAAAATGTGGATGGACAGGTTATGGCAGCGACATGGTGGGGAAGGCCGTTCCAGTCAGTTGCTGTTCGTGAAAAAAATGAGTTCATGAAGGTAGTAGAACGGGCTCGTGGACGCAAAACTTGAAGAGGGTGACCGATGCGATGGGATCTGCGTGGTGGGGGTGCGCAGATGTATGGTTCTTGTCTTAGGGGCGAATAAAAAAACTTGTGATACAAAACAAGACTGGCAATGCGACGGCGAGCAGAAAGATCACACAAACTTGATTGTAATTTTAGAGATGATATGCTAACGTCGTATGAGTATGAAGAGTGAATAAATCTGGTAGCTCGGTTTTGTACAGCTTCGATGGCATTTGTTAAATATGCTTGATGAGGGTTCCAGATGGGCGATGCGTATTCCAGTTTAGTTCTGATAAGTGAGATGTATGCTTGTAGTCTGACGTGTTGAGGGGCTTCCCTCAGGTGACGTTTTAAGAAACCTAATGTTTTATTAGCTGATGATATCAGATTAGTTACGTGCAGTCGCCAAGATAAATCATCAGAAATGGTGATACCTAAGTATTTGTAAGACTGGACGAGGCAACAGGGCAGTTAGAAACAGAATATTCAAAAACAAAAGGGTTGCGACGGCGGTGAAAAGACATGTACTTACATTTGTTAGGGTTGAGTGTCATCATCCACTGCGAACACCAGTTTAGTACGAGGTTTAGGTTTGCTTGAAGGGATTCTTGGTCAGAAGGGTTAGTTACCGAACGATAAATAACGCAATCGTCAGCGAACAAGCGGATATTGCAAGATACGCGCTGGGGTAAGTCGTTAATGTAAATGAGGAATAACAAGGGACCAAGGACGGAACCCTGCGGGACGCCAGAGGTGACTGGGAGCGGGTTGGAGGATTGGTTATTAATGTAGACAGACTGAGAGCGATGCGTGAGGAATTCGTTAATCCACGCGATGATGTTTGGATGTAGGTTTAACTGGGAAAGTTTAGGAAGCAAGTGTTGATGAGGTACTATATCGAATGCCTTAGCGAAGTCTAAGAAGATGGCGTAAGTTTGCAGATTAATATCAAGGTTGGCGTGAATGTCATGAAGAAAAATGGCTAGTTGAGTCTCGCACAAAAAACCCTTACGAAAACCATGCTGTGACGGATGAAAGAAGTTATTGGAATCTAAGAATTGCATGATTTGGGAGTAAATTACGTGTTCCATGATGTTGCAGGGAATACTTGTTAATGAAATGGGCCGATAATTAAGAGGTGAATCAGTATTACCTGTTTTGTGCACGGGAACGACCTTCCCCACTTTCCAGTCTTCTGGAATGGTTCCTTCGAAGAGTGATTGCGAAAACAATAAACAGAAAATACTGGAACAGGATGGCTTAGCGTTTTTCAAAATTTTTGGATTGATGTCATCTATGCCTGCGGCAGATGAATGTTTTATTTTATCTATTATGCACGAACTTCCACTACTGCTGAAAGTTATGGCGTCCATGGCTGTAGTAATAATAAGTGGTAATGTAGAATTGGTGCTTGGGATTCGTCGGTGAAAACAGATGAAAATGCAGAGTTAAAGATGTCTGCACAGTCGGAATCAGCCACGATTTCACCAGCATTGTTAGTGAGGGTGATAGCGCGCGATTCCTTCGGGTTTATCACCTTCCAGAATTTCTTGGGGTTATCAACTATCATTTTTGGTAGTACTACTTCGAAATATGAACGCTTAGCACTTCCAATCTCGGCCAAGTATGCGTTCTCAGCTTCATAATATTTTTCCCATGCGTGGGGGTTTGCGTGGCGTTTCGCTGTACGAAATGCGCGTTTTTTCTTGTTTTCGAGCCTTTTCAGTGTCTTTGTGAAGCAGGGTTTCTGATTACTCTTTCGTAAACTGCATGACGGAATATATTTATTTGTTAGTTCGATAACTTTATGTTTGAAAAGGGTCCAGTTCTCATTTACACTTCTGGTTATGACCTTATCGTAGAGCCTAATAGTTTTCTGGGAAGTTTGTCTTAATTCAGGTGAGAAGTTAAATGCGGCATGGATTACTTTATGGTCGCTGATTTCTCGGAGGCCTGTAATGAAATTAAGACTGTCTGGATGAGTGGTCAGTATGAGATCCAGAGTGTTCGCTGCTTCCCCTGCGACGCGTGTCGGTTCCGATACAACTTGGGTCAAGTTAAAATTAAGGCAAACGTCAATGAGGTCATTCGGCTCTTCTTGACTAACTATGGGCTGAGGTTGGTTACTCCAGTCGATATTGGGGTAATTGAAGTCCCCAAATAGTAGGATGTGTGCTTTAGGGTGCTTTGATACTAGTTTGTTCAGAACATTGTGAAGCTTGCGGGGAAAGTCGGGACTTTTGCGAGGCGGCCTATAACACACACCAATTAATAACGTCAGAGGTGAGGCGCGGCACATAATCCACAGCATTTCTAAGTCTGACGCGATATCAATGGCAGAACAAGACAATTGTTCGCTGACTGCAATTAGGACTCCTCCCCCACGAGATTAGTTGCGATCAGCGCGAAAAAGATTAAAGTTGGGCAGGTCAAATAGAATTTCTGAGTCAGTGATATCGCTGTTCAGCCACGTTTTGGTCAATATAAGTAGATTGCTGCCTGACGAAGTTACAAGGTTCGATACGATATCGGGTTTCGGCAGGAAGCTGCGAACGTTAGTAAAGATTACTGATAGTGAAACGTTGGCGCATGGCGTAGGTGGGGGATGAGCTGATCGGCAAGGATGAGCTGATTATTTCTCTTACAGATTCTGAAAGTTCATCGAAAACGTAACGTTTGCGGCCAATATGCAAAGTTTTAAATCTCAGGGGAAAATGCACGGACTTCGCCCTGGTAAAAGTGACAAGATGTTTCCGGCAGTTTCGAACGCGGCGCGAAAAGTCTTCACCTACGCTGTAGTCTGTACCTTTGAATTGAATTGATTCTTTAGTTTTAAAGGATGTAAACTTAACGATAATTGGGCGTTTCCTGTTCTTAGAGTGTCGTCCGAGGCGATGGGCGTTTTCAATGTCGTTAGGGCTCAACTGGGTGTCCAGGTGGTCAGAGCAGTGACGAATGATCAAGTCTTCTGTAAGCGAATACGTTTCGGTGGGGTTGGTATCGGGTAAACCATAGAAAAGTAGGTTATTGCGCCGAGAGCGATTCTCTGCGTCATCTAGACGAGCTTCCAGCACACCAACTAAACGAGACGTTGCAGCCGAAGTGGCCTGAATCCCCTCCAGATCATTGCGGAGTGTAGACAGACTTTCGTAGTGAGTTTCTAAGGCGCTGAGACGCGTAGTTAGATTAGTCATTTTCAGGTCTATTGAGAGCAGTTGGCCCTTAAGCTCTTGCACTTCCTTAACCAATTCTGTCTGGCCAGTAGACATCTTTTTTAGTTCGCCAAGGATTACGTCTAGCTTGTCGGGGCCGGGGTTGCTCTCAATGTCACCGCACATCAGTAATAGGGACCGAACAACATGAAAGCACTCGATACAGGTAGCAAGGCGAGACTGGGGGCTCGGAAGCTGTACCAAAAAGTAGTTGCTGTTTTTTTTGTGTGTGAATAGAGTTCGATGGTTACCAACCTGCATGGCGAAGACAAGTGGGTTATGCAAACGTGTTGTGGCACAGCCACCGAGCCCACAGGGTGCGGTGGGTGGTCGCTGCTCCTTTATAGATGGCACGGTGAGTGTTGTTGCTGACGATGGGGCCTCCCAGTCTGCGCTGAGTGTCAAGTTGACTTGAATCGGCGGGTTGGTAGTTGCTGCACACAATGTCCTTCCGTCAGCCGCGCCGCGCAACGGCGCACGCTCAATCGCGGTCGCCCAGGTAGCGCAAAAGACAGCATTCAGCATGAGCCAGATGATAGAGGGCGAGTGCACCTGCATGGCGAAGACAAGTGGGTTATGCAAACGTGTTGTGGCACAGCCACCGAGCGGTCTACGGGAAGCAAGAGTGTGATCGCTCTGAGGTTTTTGAATTACCCGCGAGTTTGTGGTAGTGACGACACGGCTCTGTCGATTACGCCCTTTTCGGCCACGCCACCGGTCAACGACAACGCCGTTTTTTTTTTCTGCGACATGGGGAATTTAACGCTAGAAGCGTTAAAGTTTCGTTCATGCACAACTTCATTGAGGAAAACATGCCTGTCCAGAATTTTTTAGTACATACTGCATTAGATTATTTTTGCTGTTAAGTATCTACGAATACCACTTTCTCCGCTTTTTGCGTCTAATCTCAGTTGGGTTGCTCTGCTGGCTTTGCTGGTATCTTAGACGAAAAAAAAATATTTTCTAGCGTCTTTGCGTCACACAAATGTTTTTGAGTAAGCGCTCTATAATAACACCTTTTCTGTAGTCTGCTAGTATCCATATTTTTGTACTGCAAGAGCGCAACGACAAGAGGCCAAAAGAAGAGAAGGGCTGAGACTCAGCGTTGAGATGCAGCTCTGTCTTTGGCCTCTGCCGTTGCGCTGTTGCAGTGCAGATAATGTCTGACCAACGTTCCCGCCAGTTCATGTTGCATAGGCGCCATAGGTTGCATGAGTTTTAAAAATTAAAACTTATCTGGTTCAGTTCGTGCTCACTGCGAATGATCTTTAGATGGCACCCTGTCCGTTGAGCAGCACTATGAAAGCAGCTGGTGTCATTTCTGAAACGACATTTCTTTAATTATTGTAATCTGCACGACCATATTCGAGTACCATGCATAGCGAGTCTCCATTGCACTAAGCATAGCGAGTCTCCACTGCTGCTCTTGGAGGCATAAGGTCGGCACCGATATAAAGAGCGAGAGCTCTACTTCTGGAGTACAACTTCCGATATCGATGTGAATGAGACAATGGCCTTCAATTCCTCACAAGGTCAAACTCAATTTAACTGCGTGGTGGTATGACCTAAGCTGTGGCAGTATGACAACGTGGTATGGTAGTATGACCATGAGAGGAACAACGCTCATGGCGGAACTGACGCAAGCCATCCTGCGTTACAGCCAAGCAATGCACCGGAGGACGACTGCATACCATCCGGGCCCCGCCGCGGTGGCTCAGTGGTTAGGGCGCTCGACTACTGATCCGGAGTTCCCGGGCTCGAACCCGACCGCGGCGGCTGCGTTTTTATGGAGGAAAAACGCTAAGGCGCCCGTGTGCTGTGCGATGTCAGTGCACGTTAAAGATCCCCAGGTGGTCGAAATTATTCCGGAACCCTCCACTACGGCACCTATTCTTCCTTCTTTCACTCCCTCCTTTATCCCTTCCCTTACGGCGCGGTTCAGGTGTCCAAAGATATATGAGACAGATACTGCGCCATTTCCTTTCCCCAAAAAACCAATTATTATTATTTTTATACCATCCGGGTACCATTGGGTACCTGACGTTGACTTTGACCTTGATATTTATTATGACACAGTGCGTACCATGCTTAACAGAGCTTTCACTCGTGTAACCAGTTTCAAGACACGTTGACTCCTCCCCCACCCCCACCCCCATTTTTTTCAGGTAGGGGAAAGCGGCCACCAGATTATAAGCCAACGTACTCCATCTTGTACGCTAGCGATAACTGTATTCTAATCGGCGATGAATACCCGGGACCAGGCAGTAAGTTACTCCGTCGAGCCTTTAACGTCGGTCAATGCAATGTTTTGTATAATTTTAAGTACTTGTCGTCCGCGTCATCGACAATGTAGTGAAAGATGGCAAGACAACCTTACTATGATTTCATTATTGATTATCAGGATAATCTTGCAGTTTTAACTCACCTGATGGTGAGCACTCTTTCTTGGAGCCAATGTAATGTTGTTTTTTTCGCATGCACGAGCCAAAACATGAACGGAAAGAAAAAGCAACTCAGGAAAGACAGATTGACACAGTTAATAACGGGATTTGTGTGCCAAAAGAGAGGATAAGAAGATACTAGGGTAGTAAGTTAGGTTAGAGTAAAATCTTTTTAGTAAATGGCGCTTATGGTAGGAAACAAGAGAGAAAAGATAAAATAAAGAAATGAAGCTCTTGAATGTGCAGCGGTAAATGAAAATGAAAAATCCACACGGATACCTAATTCTATTATACCAGGTGTTTCAGCGGAGGTGAACGAGCATTTTATAACCAGGTTTTTTGAGGTATGCAGGCGGTTTTTACGGCTCGATAATACCTGCTTTTGAGGACATTAAAAAACAGGCGGAAATATTTACCAAGTTAGCCACTGTCACAGTTAGGCGACCGGTTTCGTTTCGAGAATTGTAGCCGGTCGTTAGTAATGGCCATATCAGCTTTTAGAATTTCGAGAACACGATAGCCCTTGGGCTATGGCCCAGCAACTTTTGCAAATATTGTGCCAGAATACATGCGCTTTCGCAAATCATGCAGGCAAAACAACCCCTCCAGTGCACGTAACTAGTCGAAATGGGCCAATTTTCTCGAGCCGCAGCGTCGAGGGTAATCGCGTTTTCGAAATTCTAAATACTGATATGGCTATTACTAATGACCGTCTACAGGTATCTAGTTGCAACCAGTAGCCTAACTCTTAGAGTCAAAAAGTTAATTATCAGAATTTAGTTAAGAGGCTAACTAGTTATCTTTATTTACATGTTTCCTGATGTCCGCCAACGCAGGTATTATTGTGCCGCTGAAGCCGCCTTAACAGCTGAAAAAGTCTACTCGTAGTGGTAAACATTTTGGTTCACCTTCGCTGAAACACCCCGCATGTTGGCAGTGCGATGGCATTAGCAGCTGCTGGTGCCTTTAAAGGAAGTGACGTCACTTCCCGTTTGGTGAAGGCTCCATAGCCAATGGAAATGCTCCCGTCTGGTGACGTCACCACCCTCCAGGCAAGAGGTGAATTTTATGACCGACGACGCATTCTAGCCCCATCGGGCCTCTGAAGATATCGCGTTAAAAGGCGACATTTTACGAGAACACAGAACATTACCTTCAGAAGCAAGCCCATTTATCCGTAACATCTCGCAGTGCACAGGCTTTGGATTTTGGTACGCGTCGAACAGGAAGTCAGGTTTCATTCGTGCAGTAGGTAACAACGCTGTTTAGCTTTCTCTGTTCAAACGTGACAGCCGTGTAGATTGTCTACGATCTTTCATATATGTTATCTTCTAAGCTCAGGTATAGTGAAGTTTCTGAGGAAAAAAATGGCTGATTTGATTAGTCCCACACAATCTGTGTCGCACTGCCTGAAGTGGTACTTCTGGGCAGTTGGCAGAAAATATTTTACGCAGCATTAAAACATATTTGGATAATCTAGTAAAATGCGTTTGAAGGTCTGCGAGATGACGTTAGTGGGACACTATATACCAAAATCGCTTCCGGAGACGTTAGCCGGTTTTCCATACGTACGAATTTAATGGAGAGAGAAAGGCTCATACGGAAAATACCCGAAATAGAACAAAAAGAACAGAAAATTCCGTGAAACGCCGCTTTTGCTCTTTTGTTGTTGTTGTTGTTGTTGTTGACCTCACACAATGGAAATGCGTTGTCACCTCTTGTGCTTGGCTTTATTTTTTCTATCCCCAATCTTGCGGCTGCTGCCGTGGGAGCACGTGCACTCTACCGGGGTTACTTTTCCTGTTTGCCTTGTACTTTTCATTTTCAATACCCTGTCCTTCCAAAGTCACGTTGATATTAAGGTAACCTGTCCTCCTCCCTACATTCAGCAGACAAGGGAATGGAAAGAGGCGCTCGTTATGACACACATGACGGAAGCGAATGTAATAAGAGGACTCTCGCACTGCCTCCGCCCTCCCCGTTCGATAATATTATTATGTGGCACTCACGGTAATAGAGGACGTACTACGTCCGCCGCTATGAAATGAGGGTGGCGCTGGTGAACACTCTCAAGGTTCCGTTGCGATACGCATAAATACCCACGAAAGCTGAAGATTGGACAGCCCTCGCAGTAGCTCAGTTGGTTGAGCACCAAACGTGAAATTCTGAGGTCGCGGGTATTGATCCCACTGGAGGCATGCGGTTGTTTTTTTTCTGATTTTATTAATCTCCCATTGATGAATACTGCAAAATTAAAAAAAAAGGCATCCCTATGCTCTTTGGTTTAAGTGATGTATCTCATCCCTACATTCTCATTCATGCAGTGTCATTATGGGTAGTCATTTATACAATGTCTACTTGTAGAGATATTGTTACTATCTACTGTGACCAAGGTCACTTCCTGTGTGGATTGTTATCTAGTGAGTGGTGCAGTGCATACATCAGAGTAGGTCGGACAAGATGTAGCTACAAACTCTGCAATGTACATCCGCACTAGAAATGTAATAATGAGCCTTTGCAGATCAAAAAGCTTCACTGTCGGGTGGTCAAAAAAGTGTTCGCTGTAATAAGGCACGCCGTAACGAATATACGACTGCAGGCGCGGGCCTGACTTTAATGAAATAAAAAATGAGGTTCGAGCGTATTCATGAAAACTTGCAGACGTTTACCGAGCGTGGAGCTTGAAGCAAGAACAGCAGACAGAAGTTAAAAGGAAACAAAACACATTGCGCACAATTGTCCCGGTTGTTTTCCCTGGCAGTACCAACTAGCCTGGCTCTTCTCTGAGGAATTTTGAAGTCAGGCACGACTAACGTTTTCGGGTATGGTCGGGATGCCTGTGGGTTTCCAGATCACCACACATCGTCATTCGTCAAGAACGCGTGCGCTGAATTCGTGCCCTCATGGCATGTGGCCTAAGGTCTTTCGGTTGAAGCCTTCACAGTCCTATGAAACGGCCAGGAGCCTTCAATGAGCAGCCGAATGTGCTACAATTTGAGGCCCAGTTTTTTTGTTTTTAAGAACCCTCTCGAAAACATCCCGGATGGCCTCGTATGTTTAATACACACAGAACTTTGAGTAGAGGCAATACAGTTAACCTACTCTTTGCAGCAGTCGAACTGACGGTGAATGCTGGGATGTGAGGGGTAAAAAAAAATTGGAGGTCACTGCGGTGACCCGCATTGGAGGAATGAGAAAGCATTGACTCCTCCTCGTTCCTCTTTGCCCCTCTTTGCCCCTCTTTGCTTGACTCGTTGCCTCTCTTTGCTTCACTTGTCCATTCTCCTGACATCTACTCGATTAAGCACTGATGTAAATTCATCCAATTTCCCAATAACCACAATTAATTTTCTTACTTAATCAAGTTGCATCAATTGCACATTTGAGTTTTCAAACATGGCGCTACTCTTCGTTTTCAAATTTGGCGCCACGCGTTGGCTCCTCCCACACTTCCAGTTCTTCAAATCTGTCGCCACACGTTGCCCTGGCTCCGCCCACTTGTCGGACATTTTTGGCTCTAATTAAATAACTAATCACTCTATCAACATAAGTTTCTTCCCCGCAGCATCCTCGCATCGTCTTCTTTTGATTACAGCCATTCGTTTGGTGCTACCTATTCTAAGTTCGTCACAACTGCTGCTGACACATTTTTCGGACACGACCTTGTCGACATAACCTAGTAATTCTTTCGCATTAAAACTGCCGATGTGCATTCTCCTTTGCAGGGTTCACGAACTGCACATTATGGACAACACTCAACCGCATAGAAAACCTTCATTGGTCCTGCGAATACATGTTCGAGCTGAACTGCAAGCAGCCGAATCTTACAGTGAGCAGGATCGCTGATTGCTGGAGGGTATAAGAATGCCGTTTTTAAATGACCATGACAATAATAAAGTGTAACGACGAAATTTTTTTGTCGTCAAAACTTCAGCGCCCATTGTGTTGTACGCCAGGTTCCATAACGTATACGTCACAAAAATGCTGCACCAGCACATAATTAATGAAGCTGTGGGGAGACAGGCAGCCATCGCCTTTGGAGCCGTCTAGTGCCCGAAACGGGTGCGCTACAGGATAAAAGGATGGTGTTAATATTCTGCAAAGATGGTATATATCAACATTAGCTATTTACAAAGTCTTCAGCAAGCAGTATCAAAGCCAGCTAGAGAGAAAACAGTTGCAGGCAGAAAAGCAGTAGAATGAAGGAACGGCTGATGAAGTCACCAGGAGTTCACCAAGGACCAAGGAAAGAGGCATTTCGGTTTTGAAGTTTTTCTGGTAATACATATTTTTAAGATGATGTAGGATCTTGAAACCCCAGGCTCACAATGCCGGCGTATGAAAACTACTTTCCGTAGGCTGTGCTGTCCAGTAAAGGAGAACAAGTCTTTGTATTTTTCTTCGTACAGCAGCGCTGTGAGGAATCGTAGTGGGAGAAGTGAAGTTAATTCGCTTCTTCAATGTTAGCACTACGTTATCCCAGAACAGCACTGCGCCTTTGCAGACGATGAAATAATCGTCAATTATTTCTACCACGACACCGAATATACAAAAATTTCCTTTTTCTGGAGCCATGTATTCATGAACAATACCTTGGCGTGTCGCAAACGCCGTATATTTTCGTGGCCACGCGAGCGGAAGATTTCATATACTCGTGAAAGTACCTTATGTTGAGGCCCGCCAGGGTGCACAGTGCAGTACATTGGCAAAGATAGAGGATAGAAATCAAGTCTTTTCTACTACCGTTCGCTCGACATTTAGAAGAACTGAGTGTAAAAGCGTCAAAATAAGATATGAATCGAAATACCTAATTCATAAACCACCAAAAATACAGACCGCCGAAATTAGAAAACGGAATGAGGGTCGCCCAAATTAGAAATATATTAACCAGCAAGAATGTGTTAAATACAAGTTCTGGAGTGCATGCATTGGAAGAACACGAAACGCGAAATAATGGTCTACGGTTTACCGGGTTTAACGTCCCAAGGCAATTCAGGCTGTGAGGGGCGCCGTAGTGGAGGGCTCCTGATAATTTCAACCACCTGGAGTTCTTCAACGTGCACTAAGATCGCACAGTACACGGGCCTCAAGCCTTTCGCCTACATCGAAATTCGACCGCCGCGGCCGGAATCGAACCCGCATCTTTCGGGCGAGCAGCCGAGCACAATAACCACTCAGCCACCGTGGCGGCTAAACACAAAATAATTTGTAGCACAAAAATATGGACTAAAGCAAGCGCACAAGCGCTGATAAGCCTCCCCATCGCCCAAACTCGAGATACCATTTATATTGAATTTTTGAGAGAATGGCGGCCGTTATCACTGTCAGTGGCCGTCCAGGGTCCAGTACCCTTCACTAATGACGCGTGACCCGCTTTCCAGCCATTCACACAGGAGAAAATGACTCTTTAGCATGCTGTGTGCTCGCCGCACACTTCCACAAGTGGCGGTGAATTTCCTGAGAGCTCACATCCTGCTTGCACAAAAACCAAGTCGACTAGCCCTGCCCTTGCCAGTACACTCCATGCTGTCCGCTCGGTCACTGACGTTCGTTGGCAGCCTCAGAATTTATGCTAGTGTCTCGTGCTGGTGTGTTGTCGTGGGCTAGTCCCCACTACTAATGTCAGGCGCAACCAATGATACGGAGGACTGCCGAGATTAAATAAAGATGCCGCCACGTTGAAGCAACAAGCGTTAGCTGTTTGGTTGACTAGAACATATATAAATTAGATTAAAGTGAGGTATGTACATCAATGGAAACACGAATTTGACACCTTGTACTATAGGTGACGTTACCAGTCAATCACCAATTAGATATAGTAATGACGCCACCAAACAATCGCTAACTGGGAAGCTATATCGATTTACTATGGGAGCCGCGATCTTGAATTCCTCAGACATAGAAGAAAATTTCACGCCGAAGGGAGGTGGCAGCAGACTCTAAGAAATTGAGAAACGTGATAAGTAAGAGCTAACGCTCTTAAAATCTCAATCAATATAAAACCTCGTGTGAAACTGCCAGCGGCGTAGTGGCATGTGGCCGCGGTGAGAGAGAACCATGGACGTACCACAGGTGGTTCTCTGAACACAGCGCGTATGCGGGAAGCAAAAAAACAACCCAAACGTGCAGCCGGTCTAGCATAAGACGAATGCAGTCGGGATCGCTCGTCGCAGAACGCAGATCGTGACAAGATGCTCAAGCACGCGTGCCTAGACGTTTCTGAAACCATTAAAGGTGCGCTAAAGAGGAACATGAACTCGTCTCTTTAACGCGGGAACTCGATCTACACGTTGAGGGCATTCTTAGAAACTTCAAATTTTTCTCCTGTGCCGCCTATTTTCCTAATTTAAGCCGGATTAAACATCAAGGCTAGCGACTTTTTTTTTTCTTAATTCAAGGCTGAAAGTAGGAGGAGTCAACAAACTCGTGGCGTGCCTTTCAGCCAGTCCCGTGGCGGCTTCGCTTTCGCTTTTATTTTGTTTCTTTTTTAGTTTTCCGTGAATAAATACTTTCAGTCAGGATACGATGATGAGAACAATGTCCGCTGCCTTAAAATTAGTTGTTCCACTAGGGACAAAACCACCTCGGCTGTCGCTTGTCTTTTCATGGCCGCTTATCTGGTGGGCCTGTTTTCTTTCGCTTGTCAGAAATCATACGGTTGCTCAAACAACTTTGAGATCTCAAGCTGCCCTTTAATAAATGTCATGCTGGCTGCAGATCCAACTCGTCCAACAACTTATCTTGACGAAACACAGCTGCTTGTCTTCCCACGGAAATCGTTTTTAAAAAAACAGTGCAAGTTGTTGACCATAAAAAATCCCTGCAGTGCACTGAAGTGTCATTCGTGAAGCAGTTGTCATCACAATGCCCTGAACCGTCTGATGAGTTTAGCTGTGCCTTCGAAGCAGCTGGTATTCTCTTCTCGTATTACAACATTTCTACGAAAGCAGCCGCAGAGTAATCACTGGCCGAACTTTCGTTGTAAAACGCCTCTTTGAAGTCTTGCTTTCGGTGGGTAACGCAAGGCGTTGAAATATTGGAAGCTTTTGTATGTATCATCCGAGTCATTGGCGTTTTGAGGGTACGTTACAGTTAACGGTATGATGCGTTTATAGCTGAGAAATCGGGAGACTCCGGTAATTGTTTTTTTTTTCGCGTTATGCCTTGAATTGTAGCGGGTACTGACTCATCCGCGGCACGCTTTTGCAGCAGGTTGCGGCTTAAAATTGATTGCGAATTAGGCTATTGCCTTCTGTAGTGAGTAACTTTCGTGCCCTGCGAGTAAATGATATTCACAAAACATTTTCCTGCATAAGGCAGAATGAACAACCGCCCTCATCACTATGCAGCAGCATGCATACACTAGATGTTACAATACAGCGTTAGCCACGCCGGCCTCAGACCCTAACTCAGTTGGCTGTTACTAAAGAAAACGTTAATAGCAGTGGCAAAGATGTTACACAACGCCTACTAGAGCTCTTCTTCCTGTGTAAACAAAAACTGTATCTCCATGGCCCCACCCATTTTTGCGCCGGTTAGCGTCATACCTGGTCAAATTTCACGGCAAGGGGCAGATCTCGTGAGTATGTGCCGCCACAGATGGACGTACGAAGGCCTCTATCTAACAGTTCTTAAACCTGATCTCGCAAAAGCTCAACCATGAGAACACACAGGACGCTGACTTTTCTTTATTATTTTTGCACTGAAGCTCCACGCAATTGAAGAGTGGTCTTACGGAAAATGTGTGCTGCCAGTATACTGAGCTCTGCGATAAATCCCTAATTACCGAAACTCTGAATAGTTCGTTATACTTCCTAAATCCGCAATAGCCGCATTAACTCGGACCATTTAGTGTTTCTCAATAGCCATCCTTCGTTCGTCCTGTGTTAGCGAAGCGTTATGCAAGAGAGGGTCGTCGATGGAAAGGGTCTGTTTCAGAGGCCAGCGCCTTTGTACGCTGTACACGAACAGTACTGCTACGTCTGTTTCTTTTTTTTTTATTAACCGACAATATGAAGCGTAATGCAATACCGTCACGAAGCAGAAATAAGCCTGAGAAATCAGGCGTACAGACCAATGGTCCCGAGAAAGAGGAGCACATTTACTTCTTATATCTTAACTAGCATCCATGCATCTTTCGGCTTCTTGAGAAGAAAGCATTTTGTGTACCTTCTTCGAGCCAAAGAAAACAGTTCGAAGTATTAGTTATTCTGTAAATGGTTCAGTATTACGCTCATTTGGTTGTTCCCTATATCAAAAGTAGGTTAAACTCATAGTTGCGATATTCGCTTTCAATGTCGCACGTACTTTTAAAAAAAATGGCACTTTTAACAGTTCCATTTCTCTGACCCGAAAGACGCGGGTTCGATCCCGGCCGCGGCGGTCGAATTTCGATGGAGGCGAAATTCTAGTGGCCCGTGTACTGTGCGATGTCAGTGCACGTTAAAGAACCCCAGATGGTCGAAATTTCCAGAACCCTTCACTACGGCGTCCCTCATAGCCTGAGTCGCTTTGGGACGTTAAACCCCCATAAACCAAATCCAACCTATAAAGTTACACGTCATGCAATGACTTCAGTAGTATTGCTACCAATCTTAATGAAGATGCAGTCGGCACGTCTTTTTGCCAGAGTAGAAGTGTTCCATAGCAAAAAGGGCATCGAACACGACGAATCAAAAGAACGATAAAAAAAGGAGCCCCTTTGGCGTGCCACCCGTGAATGCACGCCGCCAAGCGTATGGAGCTGGTTGCCGGCATTGAGCTCATGCTCGGGCACAACCGCTCGTGAGCTAAAAACGGAATTAACGGTTAATTAGCAACGGCGAAATCAACTAGGCTAACAACGACGACAACGAGTGCTCACAAATGGCGACGGGATTTGTAGGCGCGGGCTCCTTCTCCAAGCGTCTCACACCCCTAAAAGAGCCGAGCGCCTGGCCGGGAGTGATGCTTGTACCCATTTCAGGAAAAAACCGGCTGGGTGGGCCGGCGGTAGCGGGAGTCGGACCCACAACCTCCCGCAGCCGAGGCGGGCGCTCTACCTCAAGGCCACGGCTGCGGTGGTTCGGTTGGCGGCCGGCACGTTTTTTGTAGATACGGTGGTGGTAGCTTCCGTATCTACAAAAGGTGGCGGTAGCTTCCAACACCAGGTTGTAGCGGAAAACTACATCAGGTGAAAAAAAAAATATCATGTTCCTGGAATGCAAGAAGCTGATCCGTCCCTGTTTTCTATTTTCTTCTTTTACAGTATTCTTCTTTCTTCTAACGCCTGCATTCCGTCTGAGGCTCCAATGACAAGAATGACGGAAAGGTTCACAGGGCACAATGCGAGGTTTGATAAACGGATGGATCTTTTGCCGAGCCTTTACTGATTGAAAGATGAAAATTTGTTTTGGAGGAAAGGAAATGGCACAGTACCTGTCTTACATATCGGCGGACACCTGAACCGCGCCGTAAGGGAAGGAATATAGGAGGGAGTGAAAGAAGAATTTTATTTTAAAAACTGAGACAGATACGATACTGCGGCCTGCTGCGCTAGATTGTACGGCAAGGCAAACATTATGTATCTCATATGGATGAATAATTATACGATTAATTCATCTAAATTCACCAATACACTTTCTAATCATTTTAGATGGCAAGGGTATGCTCCGAATTTCATGGCGATCTGCATCGAAGGTGAGCTGTCTTTTTAAATTTACGTAATCGGGAGTGTGTTGAGAAACTATGAAAGCCAGAAATACACATTTCAAAGCTCGTTGAGTTTGCTTTCTCTCATTTAAAAATTTAAAAAATGGCGTCTCTCGCACTATTTACGCATAAGATAATGGCGCAGTTGGTGTAATTTATGATGTAGAAGAAGATGACGTGATTTAGGCGACGATACTACGCGCAGCCACTCCATTCTATATTTAGGTAATGGGGGAATGCCAGCTGACAAGCCTTGAAATCAATAATGATAACTAGTGGTTTTTGAGGAAAGGACACGGCGCAGTAATGTTTCGCTTATCGGTGGGCACCTCAACCATGCCGTAAGAGAAGGGATGAATGTGGGAGTGAAAGAACAAAGAGGTGCCGGAGTGGAGGTCTCCGCAATAATTTCGACCACCTCGGGATCTTTAACGTGCACTGACATAGCATATAGCACACGGGCGCCTTTTGCGTTCCACCTCCATCGAAAAGTGGCCACCGGTGTCGGGTCTGAACCCGGGTACTCCAGCTCATACCTATTTTTGACGTTCGATACTGCGAAACACATTGCCGATTAAGAAAGTTTGAAAAGAGGGATCACCGGTGATGTGGACGGCCATTAAGTTCGCAATATAGCTTTGACCCCACCCCTAAGGTAAAAATTAAAGAATTTTGTTAGTAACTGAAGTTATTTGTCTAATTATTAAATATATGAGGCCCTTAATGTGCGCCATGCTGAACAATGCAGCTCCAGGTAAACAAAAAAAACATTATTTTATAAATGAGTAGCGCATATTTCGCTGCGAATTTTTGTTACGGGACAACGACCTAAGGCTGGAGGGAAAACAAATTGCGAAATCAAATATTCTCACTAAATCAGTGATTTTATCTGTAGCCTACCGCCTTAATCCAATCACTGAGTGGGATTGAGTGAATTTCTTTAGCCGATGACAGAAGAGCCGAAACACTGGAATAGAAGGAACAATGAATGCATGCACAGTGAGAAATACTGTGCCCTTGATTTCGCTAAGCCTCCTGTGCCGGTATGAAGCACTGCCCTTTTACGTGCTCGCAGAACAATCAACATTTTTTTTTAGAGAAAATCAGAACGTCCACTCTGAGTGCCCTGTGTTCAATGCTAAAGACCGCCTCCGTACTCGCCCGCTGATAGCACAGAAAGAATCCTTGGATGGCGGTAAGATCAGGCGTCAGCCATCCAATCCGGCTCCTGATGGCGTCGCGCTTGAGTGACATGTTGAGCACCTTTCACATTCATAATTTTACTTGGCGCCTTTCATGCTTATTTTCTTCTCGAATTTTCTCCCTCTTCGTTTTCCCCTGAGCGCAGTAGGAAAGAGGAACAGTCTTCTGGTCAACACATCTGCCTTTCTTCTTCCTTTGTCGGTGTAGTCAAAGCAAATTAGTGCGACATCCCGGTTTGATAGTTTATACGCAGCATGTGCTTTCCTGTCCCCATTATATCCCGCAGCCTGATGCCAGCGGGCCACCAACGATCCTGATCTCGAAGCGTGTTTTCCCGTTTTCCCCTATTTTACTTCTGTCGTCGTCACGAGGCCACATATTCACCGTCGACTGTTTTAGAGCGAGAGTTCTGCTCAAGCAGAATTGACATCTGAGCTAGTTGGTTTTTCATTTTCAAAAATTATATAAAGCGCACTTAGGACAACAGACAAGGGAGACCAAACAACACAAAGCGCTTGTGTTGTTTGGTCTCCCTTGTCTGTTGTCCTAAGTGCGCTTTATATAATTTTTGAAGAGCTCTGCTCCTCAGGGAACAACTACCGATTTCGATGTGTATGAGGCAGTGACCTTCAATGTCTCACAAGGTCAAACCAAACTTAACTGCGTGGTGGTATGGCCCAAACTGTGGTAGTATGACCACGTGATCATACGGCTAGGACCATTGCGTACCTGACCTTGACCTTGACATTTGATCTGAGACAGTGGGCACCATATCGATAATGACCTTCAATACCTCACAAGATCAAACAGAACTTAACTGTGCGGTGGTAGGCCGAAGCTATGGCAGTATAACCACGTGATCATATGACTATAACCATTGGGCACCTGACCTTGAGTTTTGGCCTTGACCTTGACGTTTGATATCATTTAGTGGGCATCATGTTGACAATGGCCTTTAATCCGTCACAAGGTCAAACCGAACATAACTGCGTTGTGGTATAGCCCAAGCTATGGTAGTATGACCGCGTGATCATATGACTATGACCATTGGGTACCTGACCTTGACCTTTGGCATTGACCCTTAGCCCTTGACATTTGGTTTGAAACAGTGGAGGCCATGCTTAACAGAGCTTTTGCCCGTATAACTAGGTTTAAGCCACGTTTAACCCCAGCCATTTTCCCCGTCTGCCTGTTCCGTGGGCGGGACGATTGGCGCCCGGCTTCCAGAGACGGCGGCTGAGCGATGGCCTACGCACACAGCTGACGAGTGGGGAGGAAGTCGACGAACGCTAGCAAAGACAGGGAATGCCTTTCTCAAGCAAATGAAATTCCCTGGGGTCTGCTTCTCCCAAGTACCAAGCGTCGACCGGATAGATATTCCTCGCTGGCTGCCACAGTGTTCTGTTTGTCCGCTCAGAACTTCTCTCAGAATAATGTGCACAAGGCGCATGCAGGGAGGACTGATGTTGCTAGCTGAAAAGCTCCTTGATTGTGTCAGTTGCAAACGAGACTGCCTCAAAACCTGATTAACCCCTGTGGCGACTTCGCGGGTGCCAGCTGCAGGTGCCAGCTAGGAGCGGAAAATAAAATACGTTAGCG
Source organism: Amblyomma americanum (assembly GCF_052857255.1). NCBI lineage: Eukaryota > Metazoa > Arthropoda > Arachnida > Ixodida > Ixodidae > Amblyomma > Amblyomma americanum. The sequence continues at coordinate 8,391,341 of NC_135504.1, forward strand.
TCCGCCCTTGTTATGTTCAGAAATTTTCAGCTCTTAATTCATATCGCGGATTGTTATATTTATGCGCTGTTATTATTTCAGCTCTTTCACTGAATTTATTGCCGGGTGGCCCCATCGTTATCAACTAGTCTGGAGTGTGTAACTACAAAACACTTTATATTACTTTCCACATGTGTTGCAAGAAACGCTGACCTCCGAATATTGCCTTAATGACACCACTGGATTTAATTACAAGGGTCATTGGGGAACTTTTGCAGTTGGTATGATCAAACAGCTCTGCGTGGTAACACCTGAAGACTGAGCTTCCGGCTGTCGCCTGCAGGAAGCGGTCAAATTTTGAACGCAAATTATGCGTAGAAAATTCTTTGTTGACGTCGTCTCCTTTCTTTCATACACTGTTCTCTGGCCACTGACATCACGCCAAGCTTATCTGGAAAGGCTTTAAGCCATCATCTTCAAAACTCCATGCAACTACGTTCTTGGTGCCGTACAAACAGACGACAGCTCTCGTCGTAGCTCATCACACAGCCAGACTGAAGGCGGAAGCAACTTGAACTTCGCGTCTTGTGTTGCCTGCTACGTGTTTCTTCCACAACACGCAGTCAAAAAGAAAAAAAAGGAACGACCAAATTGTGTTTAAAATACGCCAATACGTTTTGTCGCAATGGGAGATTGTTCTGTGGTATGGTAGTTTTTTCTGCAGCACTTTTCTTTGTATTTGTCGCTGCGAGAAACGACAGCCAAATACTATAGAACATTTCGTTGTTTCCAGAAAATTTCAGTCGTTACTGCGGATTCATGGCCCAGAATACAACAGAAAATGATTTGCGACGAAACAGTTTTCTGTTTTGCTTTCCGACTGAGTAAACAGGGGAGGGAGGGGGATTATACATTCCAGTCTGCTGTGGTATAGTTCTGAACGTATATAAATTTATACCAATAGGTATATTACCAAAACTCCACGCGGAAGCTCACCGCAAAAGGAGCTGTGTAAGCAATACCACTTTCCTTTCACTTCTTTCCGCAACCGTTCTTCCCTTCCTCACTAACACAGTACATTAGTTCTACCCACTCCAAATCCCGAAACATGCACGATCAACAGCTGGACGCCCCACTCCAACTGTAGTGAACATAGTGCTGTGCGTGTGTATTTTTGTTGCTTCATTATGAACTAAGTACTAATCAATATTTATTATTGTGTTAATAGTTTCTGTGTATATTACCTCTCCCTTTACCCTCTCTTCCTGTCCCCTCACCTCTTTCATTTTCTTTCTCCATTCTGCCTGCTATTCTTTATTTCCGCTGCCCCAGCTCAGGTGCCTCAGTTATCGATGGCTGATGCCGGGGCTAGGAAAAATATTTTCTTTTCTTTTTATTAATATTTTAATAAACCACTAATACTACTACTGCACCTGAGGGCTAGCCGCTGTATTTTTTGCTGCACAGCTGCGCTCGTTTCTGTTCGTAAAAGGAAAAATGAAACGCTAATTATTGGGAAAAGAGGGTGAAGAGGAGCAGGATAAATTGGTGAAGTTAGACTGAGTTCCGACCCTTTAGTCAGTGCCTGTTGCTAAAACAGGACAAGCACTTTTAGGCGCTTAACCGAGCGGCCTGCTTTGGTCGTTCAACGCTGCCCGCAACAGCGGCTACCGTGTCGTGGGCCCGTGACAAATGGCGAAATAAAATTGGGTTCGCGGCACGAGGCCAGGCTAGGCCCGCTCTCCGCGGTCAACGGCACTTCTCCGCGCCCGTAGCTGCACATCGAAGCTTTATTCTTGGAACTCTGCTGGCGTAGATTCCTTGTAGGCCCTCCATTGTGCTTTCCTGCTTAGAAGCGGTCGCTCAGTTTTAGAGACACTGTGCGCTTTTCTGATAACACTGATTTTGTGCCATCAGTGGTGCAAGCCTAGCAAGGACTCTCCTTTTGAGGAACCCTACGTGGGAGGAGGTCTTTGTCACGTTGTTTGGCGGTAGCACGAGTGCATTTGACGTCGGTGGAAATGCAGTGCAGAGCCCCGCTGAAAAAAGTTGTATGATGTAATCACATACAGTTTGTCCTTCAAATGTCATACAGTTATCACTAGAGTCATAGGAAATTATCACACCTGTGTCATTCAGTTTTGCAAAATCACGCATTTGTCATTGAGGTGTCATAGAATATCATACAAATTGTGTGATATTGCGGGTACTGCAGTACAACAGCAGCTAAGTGTTTCAACTTCGCTCCATCTGTTGATCATGCACTTTCCTTCATAGCCGTGTTTCGATGGAAAAGTGAAAATTGGTCGAAAATAGATTGTCGGGAAAGGAGCCGCGGTGGCTCAGTGGTTAGGCGCTCGACTACTGATCCGGAGTTCCCGGGTTCGAACCCGACCGCGGCGGCTGCGTTTTTATGGAGGAAAAACGCTAAGGCGCCCGTGTGCTGTGCGATGTCAGTGCACGTTAAAGATCACCAGGTGGTCGAAATTATTCCGGAGCCCTCCACTACGGCACCCCTTTCTTCCTTTCCTCTTTCACTCCCTCCGTTATCCCTTCCCTTACGGCGCGGTTCAGGTGTCCAACGATATATGAGACAGATACTGCGCCATTTCCTTTCCCCAAAAACCAATTATTAGTAGTATTATTATTATTGTTTATAAGGAAACTCTACACTAACTCTCTCGCATATCTTGGTGGACGCCAAACCACGCGGTAAGAGAAGGAATAAAGGAGGGAGTGAAACAAGGAAGAAAGACAGAGGTGCCGTAGTGGATGGCTTCGGAATAATTTTGACAACCTGGGGATCGTTAACGTGCACTGATAGGACACTGTCGATCCAGGATTCTCAAAGGAGCGGGCGCAAACCTTTGCAGAGCTCACGCAAATACGCCGTTTGGACCGTTGGACTTACCCCTCTCCCCACCCCTCCCTTACGCACTCCCAACAGATCCTCTTCAGGTGCCTCCAGATCCGCTCTGTCATCCCCTCAGCTGTTATCCCACTATTTTACACTGCGTTTCGTACTTGTACATTTCACCAAAATTGTCTTTCGCCATATTGTATTCATGTATAAAATATGCGTGAAAACCGTTTTTTGTGTGTGTATGCTGATCTGTATATGTATATTGTATGAGCTGCTGTTGCCTATGTAAACAAGCGAGGTGGAAGCTTGTCAAGTTGCTGTTCAGCAGCTTTTTCTCCATGTCCCCATGTTTTGAACAAACATGAAAATAAACCGTATTAGTATTCGTATTGTGGCACGTCCTCAGCATGCTCCCTATGCGGTTTCCCTCACACAACACTCTCCCACATCCTTTTCGGTGGCCCTGCGGACCCTCCCCCGCAGGGGCAGCACGCCGTCTTGAGCTGAGAGGACTGGGAAATCCTGCTCACGTCTGCAGAACCGACATCGCAGCTTGCTGCGGTGACTCGGGCTGCCGACGTCATGTCCCGACATGGCCTACATGATGGAGTACGGGACCGCGCAGTGGCCCATGGACCCAGCAGGGTCTAAAACTCACTTGGAGAAATATAGTTTTTCTCTCTGTCTGTCATCGCATAGCACACGCGCGCCTTTTGCATTTCGCGTCCACGGCGGCTGCGTTTTTATGGAGGTGAAAGGCTAAGGCACCCGTGTGCTGTGCGATGTCAGTGCACGTTAAATATCCCCAAGTGGTCAAAATTATTCCGGAGCCCTCCACTGCGGCACCTCTTTCTTCCTTTCATTTACTCTCTCCTTCATCTCTTCCCTTACGGCGCGGTTCAGGTGTGCGCCGAGACGTGGGGCAGATACAGCGCCATTTTCCTTTCCCCAACAACCAGATTTCAATTTGCCAAAGGAGTCGGTACGAATCCCTCACACATACCAGGCTTCAACGCGACTAACAACTTTATGCGGCGAATCGTTGGGACTTTTTTTCCAAGTAGCGCAAGTCTCGGCACCCGCTCAAATGGCACATATATAGCGGAACGCCAGCATAAGGGGTTAACTGGCCGCTGTGCCGGCCCGACGACTGCGCGCGCGCGGTCACGTGAGGGGGGGTCACGTTTTGCTGACCTGAGATTTCCAGCCGACATCTTGAAATCTCGGACGGACAAGAAACGCTCGAATGCGAGTAGCAAGGGCTAACGCTCTTAAAATACCCTATGTTTTAAGATATTTCTCCTTTCGTTCTCAAGCATCATCACTCGGGAACACGGCTGCTTCCCCTGAAAGACCGAGCTTGCCAAGTACAAGAGATGCGGGCCGTTTGAAGCGCAATTCTGCTAGGCGCGGACGAAAACCTCCGAGCCGTACGCAAACGCTCACTCGCGTCTCTCTCCTCAGCTACCAATGATGTCATCAGAGTTAACGGAAAGGCCAACCTACGCCCAGGAAACAGCAGTCTACTCCAGCTGTCACGAGAACCCGTCGGCCAGAGTGACGAGCCTCTTGATCGAGAAAGACAAGACGCTCATCAGAAGCTCATCCGCACACAGAGTGGGGCAGACGGGCCCTAATGGTGCCGCCAGGCTGGATTCGGCAGGACACCGATGTTAGGAACATTGCCGTAATTCGTCCGCTACCATGCGAACGGTCATCTGGGCTCTTATCGCTGAAGATTACAAAGGCGATGCGCTACCTTGAGCTGCGGTAGGTGGGATAATGTAGTATCATTCAAGAGAGGCGATTCTTCAATCAAATAAAGCAAACCGGTGCCCCCCAAAGCCATTTAGACAAGCATTAGTATGGAAAAATTATCGGGTGGTCATTGCGATTGATACGTAAGGACTGCGTACGCATGTGGGCTAAGACTTTGCTAGCGCTTCGTATTAACGAAATGAACTCGCGCACACCAATTACATTTTAGGCTCTTTGTTACCCTCCTGTGGTGGTTTAAATCTCCCGCCATTCCGTGTGACTTGCCCCATGCTCATCAGATGACGCTGGTGCCAGGAAGACTGCATATAGATTGGGTATAGGGGAGAAGATGAAGCTGATCCCCGAAAATATAACATAACATCAAGCACGGCATTTGGTATCTTAATGAACGTCATGTTATGACCATATCACAAACGGTAGAAAAGTGCATTCGAAAAAGCTGAAATAAATCACGAATATTTGATGAAGTTCCAAAGTTAATTCACCGAGAGATAGCATCAGGAGGAGGAGTTCGTGTCAGGTTATGTTGAGTTGCGTTATGCTGTGTCATCGTGTTCTGTTATACTTTAATGCGATAGATTTGGAGGCCCTGTTCCCGAAAAAAATATCGGCATCAGTCCGTGTCACGAAAAAAAAAAATTCCGCAGATGATTTAGCATGGCTAGGCGCGGAATGTCATGCAGGAACACTTGATTTACATGGTTTAGCATTGTTCTGCAGTGTTTCGAAAACTTGCATGATGGACGGGCAATGCGAATCTATTCTTTAAACAGGATACCCGTTTTATTTAAATAATTCTTCATCTCTGGAAAATGCATAATTCGAATGGGAGTAGTAGTCCCTTTTGGCCGCATGCGCAGCCTTGCCTCCCTTCTAGTGTGCTGCTGCCCCATTCGACTCTTAGATTTGCTGTCACTTTCTAGCCGCACATAAAGCGCGTATGGGGTGTGACAAAATCGATGTCAGAGTACTTATCACGAGAGTGCTTGCGAGTGGCAGATGGCTCTTCCGCGTACCGAATGTGGCAAGTGGCAGATGGCTCTCGCCGCCTGCCCCGTTACTTGTGTCAAGTGTATCAGAAGCTGCAGGGACGTATTTATGATGCCCCAAATCTGTAGATTGCGACTAGTAGTGGTACCGCTCTAAAAGCTCGTGGGCCACCTACCACAGTGGGCAATCTGCCTGTCATGACAGGTGGCAAGGAAACTAATTCAAACATATTCAATGCATTGGCCGTCAACCCACCATGGTGCCGCGCACCAGCTCTTTGGGCGAGAGAAGGTAGGTAAGCAACAATGTTAATGATTTCGGTTGGTGTAGGCTTTTACAGGGGGGAGGGCGGGGGGTTGTGGCCGTGCAAATTTAGGTGTCGGGGGGAAATCTCCCGGAATGTAATAACAGGTTTGAGTTCCTCACCCATGCTTAAATCTGCTCCGATGTCTTTTTCTGGTTTCGCGTCGAACTCTCTCTGTTTTTCCCAGCAGCGAACTCCCTCGCACAACCCCAGAGTAAAATATTTCGTAAACAATGCAGCCTGCTTATTTTACATGGAAAATTCCAAGAACTGCATTCTGAAAATCGCAATGCATCAAGTGTGGCATGTCATTTGAGACATATATCCGATCCTAAAATTTTTATATCGTCTCCAATGCCTGCAGGCTGTGTATATGAACTGTATCATGTGAAAAAGAGTCCCTGCACCACCTGTCGTCGTACGAGAGTCCCTTATCCAGACCATAGCTTGCTTGATGATGATGATTTTTTGGCAGTGCAAGGGCATCTGTAGCCAAAGAGCGCCATGGCACCAGGCTTTTTTCTTCAACTCAATATAGGGTCAGAGACCGATTTCGCAAGCATATCACCTCAAAAAAGCCGAACAGCAGGCAGGGGAAAGCTTTTATCCATTTTATCACCGGTGGATACCCGGCGGAACTGGGGATCGAACCCCGCACCTCCCGCATGCGAGCTGGATGCACAAACAACCTTAGCATGCTTACACAAGTTCCGTTCAGTCGCGCCACCAACTGCTTCTAGCTTTATTCAGCCTCTTTAAAAGCAATAAACTTATTTCACGCCTAACCAGATTCACTGCATCCAGATTCATTTCGATGTTCTCGCATCTTCACAGCGGAACCGTGTTTGTTTCCCTCCTCGTTGTACCATCCAGTGCCGCAACTCACTTGCCCAGGATCGCCCTCCACGCTCACAGCGCTTCTTTCAGTCAAACAAAAACTAAGCAACAACATGCGCCCAGTAATTTACGACCAGGGTCTACATGTCGTGGCAGCCAAGTGCCCACAGCCAAGCCGCCGTCAGGGAACTGAGAAAAACGAGCGGTCGACACGGCGCAAGCGGCTGGCGACAGAGCCGCCTATTAGGTTTTTGGACACATGCTGCTTTCCCTGGCCAAAGTGGCAGCACATTTCGGCAAGTTTCAAGTTAAAAAGCTTTATTTCGGCACCCAAATTCTCATTTCCAGGCAAAGATTTTCTGAATAAAGTGTGCAGTAATAATAATATTAATTGGTTTTGGGGGAAAGGAAATGGCGCAATATCTGTCTCATATATCGTTGGACACCTGAACCGCGCCGTAAGGGAAGGGATAAAGGAGGGAGTGAAAGAAGAAAGGAAGAGAGAGGAGCCGTAGTGGAGGGCTCCGGAATAATTTCGGCCACCTGGGGATCTTTAACGTGCACTGATATCGAACAGCACACGGGCGCCTTAGCGTTTTTCCTCCATAAAAACGCAGCGGCCGCGGTTCGGGTTCGAACCCGGGAACTCCGGATCAATAGTCGAGCACCTTAACCAGTGAGCTCCCGCGGCGGGTCGTAATTCCATTTTTTTAATTATTTTTATGCCCTGGTCCTAGGTGCCAAGCAATGTGATCAACACGTGCTGTTCTCCTGTAATCGAAGAAGGTACTATTTTTCTTCACGATTCGATAATACCCCGTGAACTACCTTCTAGTACTGGAGTAAGAAATATAATAAGTGAAATATATTACCTTACGTAATCTACTTTCTCTTCACCATTTTTTTCATGGGGCGGACCACACAAGTTTGAGGGGTGACAACTGACACAAGTTTCGGGTTTCGAGTGTAATATCATCGATGCTGTTATTTTGTGTTTTGACCATTTTGTAATTATTGCTTCGCTAATGATAAACCTTCAGTTGATACCAACGTCCGCGCGAATTTTTACGTTCCCTTTTCTATTATACGTGATGAACCAATCATCCCAACTTCACGCTCTGCTCTAGCCAACTATCAGCGCCAGCCACTAATATAATCGTGGGGATGTGGGAGCAGCTAAGTGTATCGTAAGAGTTCCATACAAACAGGTAATGTGAGTGATGACAATGAGCCATGTGGCATTGCTAAGTAATGCCATGTAATGAAGAGATCTCGGGGGTCTTGCACTGAAGTTTGAGTCTGTACATTGCGCGAGTCAAACACCCTCAGCGAACTGTCCAGAGACATTCCTTGTGAATGGTATAAAGCGGCATCGGGCAGGGAAGACACTCTTAACACAAAACCAGCATAAATATACAACCCAACGCGCGCTCCCACGCCACATAAAGTGAGAAGGAAAGAAGGGAAGAATAAAGAGCACGAAGAGGAAAAGAACGAACAAGAGAGAAAATTAAAGATATTTAGCCACGTGAATGAAAGAAAGAGAGAGCAAGAGGTTGAGTGGAAGAAAATATAGGAGACAACGTTTGAGGAAATGGTACAAATACAGATGTATTTAAAGTAATAAAGGAGGGTATTGTTGAATTAAAAGAGAAGAAATAACAGAAGGACATATAAAAGGAAAGGACAACGAAGAAAAAAAGAAAGAAATCCAGTGAAAGCCGCTCGAGAAAATGAACGAAATAAATCAAGAGAGAGAGAGAACAATAGAACGAGAACAGAAGCGTGGGTAAGGAAAGGGTTAATAAATAAATAAAAATAGAGAATTCAAGACTAAAAGTGGGAAATGAAGAATGAACGAAACGAAAGGAAGAACGAAAGATAGGGAAAGGAAATAAAGAACAAAACGAAGGGGAAAACAATAAAAGCGAAGATTTAAAGAAAAGACAAGGAAAGCAAGCAATAAAGCAGAGAAGCAATAGAGAGAAGGGCAGACTGAAGAAAAGAGGGAATGACCAAACGGGTGTCAGAGACCGACAGAGAGCAGTGTCCAAGTTAAGCCGACGACCGGAAACTCGACGGGGGCGACACACATTACGCGTGCCGGCAGAGCGCAACGGCATCAACGTGCACCAAGCCGAATGAGGCGAAAAGGAATGGCAGGAATTTAAGGGGGACTCTTTTTCCCCCGGCGGCCGCATTGTTCCCCCATCATCCCTGCCTCGCTTATTTTTGTTCCCTTCAGAGCCGCGGCGCAACTATGGGCTTCGTTTCTGCAGCAGCGACAACTCAAAATGTGGCCTGTTTATATCTGTCTATCTGTATTCCGTGGCGCCGTGCCGGTGCGCGAACTTTGCGGTGCCGTTCAGCGCCGTCTGTTGTTCTGGCTGCGGGGCAGTGGGAAAGCGTTGTATGCCTGTTTCCACCCGGTCTGCGCATCTCACTTTATTTGCTCTAATTCGGCACAGATGGCACTGGCACATGTTGCGGCTTTTAAGTACGACCGGAAATTTGTTCTCCGACTGCATAGCATCGATCCATGTGCCGTTCTGTCACAGGCGAGACTCACAAAGCTCTCCAAATGTCTATTTATTTTCCCTCTCAGAAGTTGTTTTCAAAAGCATTATTTCTACCGGAGACTTTATTGTGAGTTGTGCGACGTGCTTTTCTTTTATTAGTCTGCACAGTATGTCGCGGTTTAAAATTCCTACCAATTCATAGTAAAGCTCCCACTTCCGGCCAGTGAGTGCCATCCGCCGCTGAGCAGCGCTGCGCCTTTCCTCAGAATCCAACTTTCAATTTTCAGTTCTCTATTTCTTCTTTCACTCCCTCCTTTATCCCTTCCCTTACGGCGCGATTTGAGTGTCCACCGAGATATGTGAGACGGTTACTGTGCCATTTCCTCTCCTCAAAAACCAAACAAAGCAAGTGAGCCGACGCTGTTCATAGAACGTTCATTGGTGTTGACAACTTTGCAAAGGCCGTTCATCTTCACGAAAAGAAAGGCGCACAACCGGCTTCGCGGGTCAGTGAAGACCTCAATCTCGCTTTAATGTACATGGCGTTGGTGTCCAACTGAAAAAGCGTGCTTTGATTGCGTTCCGCACACTGGATAGGCAGCGCGCCCTCCCTGTCACCCTGGGAGGTGGCATACAGTTTATGGTTGATCACGAGAGATTGATCACCAAATGAACGCAGCGGCCTGGCTATTACTGCAGTGCCGCATGTCACCCACAACGCTGTCAGCGCTAATGCATTCTGGCCACAGCTCTCTCTCTCTCACCACCGCCACATGTATCAAAGCCCGAATGAGGCGTCCGCATATCCAGGGAGCTAGTTATGCGCCCTTCCTTTGCTCAATGCCATCGCCGTCTAGAGCATTGTACACGCCAACGCCAATTAACACAGTGAAAACTCACATCTTTCGCTTTGTATATCCTGGATTAGCTGAGCTAATCCACATTTAATTCTCTTAGTTTCCTCACACTGCGTCAATGTTAGTAGGTCATTGCAGCCCAGTGTACGTGTCGTATGCATTGAGGCCTATACCGTGACCTGCGGCCCCTACTTGACTAGCGTTAAAACCAAACACACTAATTCATTCATCTGAATTTGTCTGCTATCGCCCTAGGTGGTAGGCGATACAGGTGAATTGGCAAAAAAATCCCTTAAAACGTGTTCCTGATTCCACGTGTAAGTTTTCCAATCTCTGGGCATGCGGCATATCATCCCATCATTACACATGCGCACCGTATAGGCACTATCAGCTACAGATAAACTCAGTGCCAGATAAGTTATCCCATCTTTTGTCTTGTCTCTTTAGGGTAAAAAACAAGTTTGGGGGGGGGGGGGGAAGGAAATGGCGCAGTATCTGTCTCATATATCGTTGGACACCTGAAACGCGCCGTAAGGGAAGGGATAAAGGAGGGAGTGAAAGAAGAAAGGAAGAAAGAGGTGCCGTAGAGGAGAGCTCCGGAATAATTTGGAACACCTGGGGATCTTTAACATGCGCTCACATCGCTATACAGGCGCCTTAGCGTTCTGCCTCCATAAAAACGCCGCCGCCGCGGTCGGGTTCCAACCAGGGAACTCCGGATCAATAGCCGAGCGCCCTAACCACTTAGCCACCGCGGCGGGTGGGTAAAAAAGCACAGTCACTAGTTTCTCCCACTATTCCCCCCTCCCCTAAGATTGCTCGTTTGAAAAGAAAAATACGGAACAGACTTCAAAAAAAAAAAACCCACGCCCCCTTTTTTTTCGGGGAACGCAAGGCGAATAGATTCTAAGAATATGAGCGTTTCTGACAGAAGGGAGCGACACACGGAAGCGATCATGTCGGGAGCAGCGACGTTAGGGCCATAGCCATACATTGTTCCCGGGCCGCACACGTTCTCCGGAGCCTTTGTCGGCCGATTGCCTGCGTTCCTTCGATGCTCTTCTGCCACACCGGCCTTGTGCACACTTGGCGTCAGCACGCGAGCAAACGTCGTCCCCAACAGCGCAACCATACGAAACGCGATAAAAAAAAAAGCGCCACGGGGGCTCACCGCTTGTCGTCTGCTGGGGACAACCGGAACCGTTACGTACAGCTTCGCTGCAGTTTCTTATAGCTACGAACCCATAACTCAGCAGCCGCTTGCCGCATGGACGGGGCCCTCTGCAGCGTTTTTCTTCTAATCTTCGTTTTTATTATTTCTCTAGAATTTTGAAGGAGGAAGAATAAAGGGAGGTCATTATTCTGTTTTCATTCCCTTTTGAGGAATCAGGATTATGTTCCTTCCCTCCCGAGTGTCCCTACTAGGCCCCGTTTTACAAAGAGTCCGGAGGTGTGGGGGTCGTGATTTTTCGCTGCTAGAATGTGGTATTGTTCTTTATTGGTTCTAATAATAAGTAATAATTGGTTTTTTGGAAAAAGGAAATGGCGCAGTATCTGTCTCGTATATCATGGACACCTGAACCGTGCCGTAAGGGAAGGGATAAAGGAGTCTTTATTTGTTTTCATATTTATTTTTATGAGCGTGCCAATGTAACCATCGGCATCATTCTTTCCAGAGCGGAAATCAAAATTGGTCACCAGTACCAAATAAAACAACAATTACAAAGTGACAATAGTGAGAATCAGTTGAAAGCTCTGCGCCCTGGAAAACAAAGTTCACAGTGGAGGTGAATAATTCGGTCGAGGCACCGGCTACAGTCTTGTGCAACAGATTCCACTTGTGGCGGGTGAGTTAAAAACAACAGAATGTTCATATATTCATTCTAGCGGTTAAATGCGAGAAGGCCGTTGTGATGTTTATCATGTCATCAGTGGGTGTAACTTGGAGCTTTCATGCAATGCGTTTTTGATCACTTAGACAGTGCGGAGAAAAATAACATGTTAAACATTTCGCTTTTGATCATTAATGCCCTTCTGTCGAAGCTGGGTGTTTCAAGGGGTAATAATAAGATTTGCTTGTAACTGCTTTGTTACGTGACGAATCTTAGAGATGAATTTTCGGAACGTTTTCTTTTTCAGGAGTACAACACGGCCATGCACTTCTATCACTGGTGAACTCCTCTATGTAAGTGGCTGTAGAAGAGTGAGGACTGCTTGAGATCGTACGCACCAGCTGCGAATAGCACTGATAATTTGTCTTGACAGCCCGAAGCATGTACCCATCACATGTTTTATCATCTTGGGAAGCAGCTAGCAGATAGATGCCGCGATATTTATGATGAACGGAACCAGGAGCAGGACAGGTAAGGAGCGATTGCCTTCATTTTTTGACGGTACGCACCGAGTGGGCACAGGGGCAAATTTACGTCACCTAAAAAATTTACATATATGTTCGCGAGTGGTATCTTTTGAGACATTTTTTTCACAATATATACCACTCCAAAACAGGAATAACTAAATAGCAGTATATAAAGCCTCCATCTTATGTATCGCAAAGGCGCGAACACTCTTTCAAAGTTCGTGAACTTGCTTTTAGTGAGCGACGTCTTGCATTTTTTTGCGCATAAGATAAGAAAATGGATTGCTTTGGGAACAAATATATTTTCAGTCGCAGAAAATGATCAGTTTTTACAAGCTTTGCGACTGTGGTTTGTTCGTTACATTTTTTGCTACAAAAATATCCTCCCTCCCACTAACGCCTGAAACAGGCGATGTAGGTACGAAATAGATAAATAACATTCAATAAAAGCCCACGTTACTAATTGCGGGGTCCCTCTTCCAGTGCATCAACCAAAAAGCGCAGGTTCTCCACTCTTATTGCTTTTATTTCTTGAGCAAAAAAAAAAACTGGATCTCGATGGCCTCAATCGTTTTTGCACATGGCACGCGTCTCATGCGGTCAACGTTCACGACATGCCCCGAGTCTCTTCTTAAGTCTGTACCAACCCAGATGGGCGTACGAAGGCCTGGACAGCGATTCCACTGCGCCCACTAAAGCGAAAACACGTGAACACATTGTACACTGCGCATAGGAGCTGCATCTTTATTGCCCAGAAGCTCCCTCTGCACAGTGCTCTAGCCGTAGCCCATGCGTAGGAGTACACGGAGCGCCGGGATAAATCCTCAATCACTGCAGCTCGAAATCCCTCCCTACGTTTTCTGATCCCGCAATTGCCGGATTACATCGGGCCATTTAGTTTTGCGTAACAGCCATCCTCCGCACTTCAAATGTCGCTTAAGGACAGTTCTCGGATAAATTTATCACTGAAAAAGATCTTATTTCATTGACCGCCACCATTTTATGCTTTGAAAACGAGTAATATGCTACTTCCTCGTTTTTGATTGGCCTACTAAACTGGAGCGTAATCTAATCGCGAGGTAATGAGCCTGATAAATCGGGCGTATTAAACCCCTCTTATGCTAAGCAGTCATTCACAAGGAGAGCTCTCTTTTCGCGGTTTATTTTTCAGCGATCATTTATGCATCTCTCGGCTCCTTTTAAATTGAGCATTTTATGTTGCCTCTAGGGGTCAAAAGACAGATTTGTAAGTTTTCAAAAATAAAATACAGAATTCAATAAATCAATCTCATGGCCGTTCACTAAATCTGAGTTAGGAGATCGCGATTGTTGTGGTATGCGCTCTATATGCTGTGCATACTATAAAAAAAATTAGGACTTTTAACAGCTGTGAAGAGGAAGCATGTCATTCATAAAAACTCCTTTTCGCGGGCAGATAGGTGAAGAAAATAACTTGGCAGCATGAAATCTTGCTTGCTTTCCTGTTGCCCTTAAATCAGTTAAGTGTATTTTAATACGATTCTGCAGCTTCTTCGGTTTTTTGAAAGGTACAAGTAAATCAATTTGTTGAGTAATTTGCTTACAGTCGAACCTGGTTATAACAAAACGTTTTATAACGAAATAATAAATATAACGAAGGAATCCCCCTTGGAAGCACCATAAACCTGGTATAAAACCAAGTTCGTCTGTAAGGAAGTAATCGCCGTTCACCTTCAAATTCGCTAAACGAAATTCAAGTGAATTTTAAGGTCAACTAGCTGCACGATGATGAATTTAAGTTTTTCTTTCTGCGCATAAGTCGAATTTCCAGGCCAGGTCTTGCACATACATACCTATTAAAAACTAGGCGGCCTTTTTTCTCACAGCCGCATTCAAAGGTCACTTCAACTGTCGGTATGCTTGCACCGTTTAAACGCATTCTTCCTGTAAGAGTAAAAATAACGCTTTACAACGCATTAGTCCTTTTTCATTTTCAATACTGTAGTATAGTTTGGCGCACAACGGGTCTAAAAAATACTCTCAAGCTACATTTGCTTCAGAAAAAAGATGTTCGATGCATTCTAATTGTACCATTCAGTTCTCCTACCAGAAATATTTTTACGACGCTTGATATTCTTGCAGTATCAGTGGTATATTCTTGTAGGCTTCTGTTATGTTATCTCATTTAAAACACCCCGATCATTCCTTCATTTTGCTTGCACACCTAAATGAAAAGAGCAGCTGCCGGGACACAAGGCACACAGATATTTGGTTTACCCCAACACCAATACCTTACTATGTTGATCAATCCTTGTGACTCTTGTTTTCTTTATTGCCACGCTCGCTGCCTAACTCCAACGAATAGTACGCCGCGTCATGGTTGAGGAAAAATCCAAGCCAATCAATCCTTTGCCTGGGCGCTGACGCGTCTTTCCGAGCGCCTTGACAACCTGGACTCAAGAGACCTTGACGTGTCGTCGCCGCCGTTATTTCCCAGGCTGTCGGTAGCTCTGGTCAGTGCTCTGGGGACACATTCCGAGCGAAACGCACCGACGGCCAGCGGAAGAAATCGCGCCAAGCAAGGTCAAAAAGCAATGTCAGGCACCGCCGCTTCCCACCGCAGTGAACGCGGGCACCACCCTTTCTGGTCGGCCCGTGCCGTCTGTGGATGCGAAGATAGATGCGGCCGCTGCAGGGTGAAGGGGAGTTCAGATTTATCGCTGTGGCCATTACTCGGGCTGTCGTCCGGTGTTCGTACATTCTCTTCGGCGTCTGTGGTGCCTCCATTCTTTTCTTTTTTTTTTTAACCTCACTTCCTTTCTCTTAGTATCATCACACTCTCCAACATTTTGTCTCTCGGGGCTGTACCTTTTTTAACACCCGCCCCAGAAAAGACGGCTTACATGTATCTCGACTATGTGCATGAAGGCTGTGCGCATTTGGCCTATGTAATTGCGAAGAGAGCTCACCGAATCCTGCCATCGCACACGTCATTTTCACTCTTTCACTCTTTTGTTTTGCCTTCATTCTTTCCACCATAGTTTTCCATAGCGGCCCAGATGGCCTCCTATGCTTGAGATAGGCCTTACTTCTATGAGATGAGGAAGAATTGTTCACAATGCAAAAACCGCGCATTGTAGTTCATTCCAAATGCTAAGGACATCACTTTCCAACGACTATCACGTCACAGTGCCGTCGCTGGCAATGAATAAGATGATGCATCTTCTGGAATCACCCGCGGACAAGCACAACATGTGTCACTGTCACCGTGTACTGCACTCCTTGTACCAACATGCACCACTGTCAGGAGCTGGTGCTGCAAGAAGCAGTCGTGTGTCTTCTATCAGCACGAAATCGGCTTGTTGAAACTTTCCGAGAAACACGGGCTGCAACGTGTACAGTCTTTGTCAAAAATATACAGCCCAAGGGATTCACTTCCAAGTCGTGTAGCGGGGCTTTTAAGCCCATTTCACTGTCCTAAGGTTAGCAGGCTAGAAGACTTAAGTTCCTCTTGCCTTCGTGAGATTAGAGTCACTGAGTATGCAAGAGGAGCTGCGCTGCAGGGCTCAGAAGCAGACCCATTGGGCTGTATACTTTTGACAAAGACAGTACCTTCCTTACCCTTCCCAGCGAGTCCGGCGACCACCCGGATTGTGTCGCCGCGAAGGATCATTTTTCGTCGCCTAGACGTGATCGCGAGTGGCTTTAAAGAGCGCTTAATCTCATCGAATTAGGATGGCTGACTCTCATGCGTATAACGTCTACAAGTGCGTATAAAGAACTAAACCCATATTTAGCCTGTGCTCCCGCTTTGATATCAGCAAATGTTTCTTGAGGAAACCCTGCTCTGATTACACTCAGGCCTTGTCAGAGAAAGCAATATTTTCAGGCCCCTAACTTTCATCGCACAAAAGACCACCTAACCGCTCCGCGTTCCACGGTTTACACATGGAATATTGTATGTAATGCTTGCCATTGAATACAAAATTGTTCTGGTGTTCTAGTTTTGCTTTTCCCGTGTATTGGTTTTGATGGTTGTAGTGCCGGTTTCCCACTTGATGTTTCCTGTTGCCTGTGCCCTTTGTATACAAACCTGGATGTGTTAACAGAAGCTGCGTTTTCTTTCGTGCGATTACAACGTTTGATCATTTAAAACTGATCTACAGGACGTTACAATTTTGCCTTTCAAAGAGTTGTTTACATTGTATCCTTACTACTGATCAAAGTATCATTTCTCAGTTCTGTTCATTGCTGCAAAAATTTGTACAAGGACCCAAGGCTTCGTCAGGCTCTTAGCCGTTAGCCTTGGCCTCCTCTTGGAAACAGTCTGAGGAGCAAATAAAGGAAAAATATAGATGTATATAAAAAGCGCCAACTAGCATGGCCGGCTAATGTCGAAAATATGTACTTTCTTTTGGTTCACTCTAGGTCTCAGCAGCTTTGATGTTTGGCTTGCGCCGAAGGTCGCGGCATCAAATTCCGACCCGTTTCATTCCAATGTAGGAAAAATGCAAAAGGACTCACGTGATACAATTTCATCCACCTGAGGTTCTATAGCAGGCACTGATATCGCACCACACACGTGTGTCTTTTACATTTACCTTATTTAAAGATGCGGCCGGGATTTGATGTCGCCACGCCGGGAGCAGCTGTCGAACGCCATAATCACTCAGCGTACGTGGCAAATAATAAGCAGAAGGTAAAAGCAGGTACTTCATATTATATTAAAAGAAAATACCGGGAACCTTCTGCACGATACCTGTGCTCCAGTTCCCTCGAGATAAGGGCCGCTCTCCGACGCTTCTGGCGGAAGTGCTGACGAGACATCAGAGAGGAGTAACCGCGAAGGGAACCAAACTCTCGACTTTAATTTCGTTACACGAAAGAGGAGAGTACGGAATAATGGGTAAGCACGCAGTAAGGTAGTAAGCATCACGGGTTCAGCTCTCGGGTCGCGGTGACGCTCTTCCCCTGCTCTAGACCGGAAACAACAAAGCGGCAACCCACACTGCAGACCTCGCGACACCGGCTAATCAAAGTGCGGAGTAGGCAGCGCGAAGAGGAATTCTCGTTCACAGCCCCTTTTCCCTTTATTTTCGCGCCACAAAGAAAGGAAAGTGGGCAAATAGGCGCAAGAGAAGAGTGGAATTCGAGCAGGAGGCTGGTCGTCCATTTCCTCTCGATGCGGCATTGTTCGCGCTTCTCTCTTCCCTGCTCCTCAGCTGCGTTATTTGCTGCCGTTTTCTTTCTGTGTGTGTGTTTGTGGCGCATCTCAGTTGCGGCACCTTGGCCTTTGACAAGGCGCTGTTTCGCGGTCTGCCGTTCGCTGCTCCCGCCTCAAACTCTTCTCTGTACAGTGATGCGTTGTGGTGCGCCATTCGTGGTGCGCAGTTGAAACTCGATATGGCTGTTGAAGCCAGGGCTGCAATGAAGAGCGCCTAGGTCTTGCAGTACCTCGGCTCCGTATGAGCGGAATCAAAGTAGGAAAGCTGTAGTAAGAAATGCAAAGAGAAAATAGAAGAGGGAGAGCGTCAGAGTCAAAGTAGGACACCCAGAACAACCCGAGGACGTGGGTTCGGATCCCACCGGTGGCATGTGGTTGTTTTGTCTTCTGCTTTTTAATCAATTATCAACAAAGTATTTATACCCTATTAATGTCCCATTGATGAGCACTATAAATTATATCTTTAAAAAATATATCCCTCATGCTCCTTGGTTTCGGTGACTGTTGGCTTCGGTCATGTATAACAAAACAAATATAGAGAAAAAAAGTAAGGCACGGGGTACGAAGCGATGAAAGAAAGAAGGAGAAAAAAGGCTAATAAGGAAAAGAAAAGGAAGCGAAACAAGCCATAATTTCCACGCCGACTGCGGCTTTTCGCTTTCGTGCTCAGGGCAGCACACAACTTGCAAACAGCTCTCTTCCTCTATGCGGTAGCGCATTTTTTTTCATCCCGTACCGCACTACGTTAGCCCTTCTGATATGCGTATTTAATTCATTGCGGAAAAAAAAACAATTACAGCTCTCTGTCTTAGCCTTTGTACATAGCTTCCACACCGACGATGCGCTCGGAGCTCGCGAGTGCTCCCTCTGCCGCACAAGGACAAATCAGAAAATGTACTGTGCCTAGCAGTAGCGGGTCTTATCTGAAAAAAAAAAACTGTAGCGCAGCCGAATAAGAAGATACAGAAACGGAGACGAACAGCACTGGCGCTGTCGTGGTTACTTGCTTGAATTTGTTATTTGGCTTACCTATCGCTTGTACATACATATGTAGTCTGCAAACGCATTGTAAGTTACGACACCACGCTCACGAGCACAAGTGGCTTATAGAGTAACACGGACAATTAAGCTAGATGGTGCATCATTGAAAACTTTCGAAAGCGCTGCGACAGGGGACACAAAGAGAAAAACACGAAGGACAAGCGCTTGTGCTTTGTGTCTTTCTCTTTGTGTCCCCTGTCGCAGCGCTTTCGAAAGTTTTCAAAGTGGCTTATAGAGACGCGCACACAGCTTGAAACATTCGTCGTGTGAACCAGCACTTCTTTGTCCGTTCCTCTTTTCCCCATCAGTCCCTTTATTCGCGGCGTCGTTCAGGTGTCAATGCAGAGTGAGAGTTACAGCGCCCTTAGTTCCAATACAACCTTCTCAACCAGCACTCCCCTTTTTGCCCTGAGGGAACACTCAAAGTTATGGGGAAATAAATCAAAATATCTACTTTGAGAGCGCTGTGTATTCTGTACTGAAAGGTAAATGTCGCTGTGATCGGCCCTAACCGCCTGATTCTCGCCTGCTGAAACGAGGGAGAAATCGATTGTCAGCCCTGAATCCATGCCAGGCGTTAATCGGGATCCTAGGGATATTGTCCTCGCACTGACAGGATGGTAACCTGTAACACTCGCGGCATTAATTGATGCCCTGTACATCTCGTCTTTTTTCCCCTCCATGCGGTAGGTTACGAAAGCCGTCTTCTGCTTGACATCCCCATTTTCCCTCTTTCGTCCTCACTTCAAGATAAGCAGACTGCTCTGGCATCTTCAGTGTAATGTTTATTCCGTAAGCACGTGCTATCCTGTCCCCATTATGTTCGACAACCATGCATAGAAGCCGCCCCTCTACTCCTTCTTAGGCATTTTGGGGACAACGCGATCGACCGTTGGCTAGCACTGAATGTAAATGCATAAGCGACTGGAACAACTGCACCGCCATTCCCTGAAAGCCCGAGCACCCTTCATCGCCAGCGCACGTCCTCCTCCCAGCACTTCCTAGCCAACCCTCCCCAGCGGACCACTACCGCTCCCGGTCGGGCGCGTGTTTCCCCTTTTTCCCTATTTGTCTTCTGGCGACCTCCCGCGGGCGCCCATTCACGGCTGATTGTTTTTCCTCGTGGCTTTTCTCTCTTTCTCCCTGTTCCTTCGGTGGTACGACTGGCTCCCGGCTTCTAGACAAGGCGGCTGAGCGATGGCCTGCACACAGCTCACGAATGAAGAAGAACTCGGGGCACGCCAGCAAAGACAGGGAATGCCTTTCCCAAGGAAACGGAATTCCTCTGACACTGCTTCTCCCAAACAACAACCATCAGTCAAACATTTATGCTTGACCGCGGTGCACTCGTTGTCAGACAAGAAGTTCGTAGAGAATAATATCTGCGCTTAGGCACTCGTCGTTCTGTACAATACGTACACAGGCAAGGATCAATGTTGCTTGGAACAACTTCTTGATAGCAGTAGTTGCGCAACATGTCTTCAACCCCTGACCAATCCGAATGCATACTTCGCGGAGGTTAGCAGATCGAGTTGACAGCTAGGAACGGCAAGCAAAAACTGCCGTCGCCTCTGACTATTAACCTTTGAAACGCTAAAGTGGATAGCTTGTTTCAGCTCTTCATTCATCCCTCGGACTATTTCGCTCATATTGTTGCCAGGTGGCGCCGTGGTCATCCGCCATCCTGGAGTTTCTGACTGACTTGAACAGAGATTACTTTACCACTCACAGGCATCGCGACAGTCTGCTGGTCTTCGAGTTTTAAGGTAATCACACCGCGGGATTTGAGTACGCAAGTCCTGTGGCAAACTTTGCGGCTGCTGTCACGAAGGAGTTGTCGCTGGTAACAACGCGGGACGAAACTGTCGGTCGCCATTTTGCGTTAAGACAGATTTTACAACTCAATGCTGCAGAAAAACCTTGCTTTTTCCGGGTTCTAATTTGTGTTCTTCATTCTTCTCTAACAATTGATATCACGCAAAACTAATGCACAAAGGCTCTGAGTCATCATCAGCTCAGAACTTCATAGCAGATAGTTCGCTACCCGGAGTATACGGACACAGAAACCTCGTCAACCTCATCATTTAGCTATGCCTCGGCGCCAAATAGCTCAATCCAAAGACTTGTCTTTGTCACACTTGCGAACTAAACACGACAGGAGCGTGCAGTTTCCGCCACATGTCATCTGCCTTATGTTTCGTCCCTTCGAAACAAGGCGAAATTCTGCCGCCCAGTCTGCGGGGTTGCGGTTCCAAAATGACAAATGTTTACGTACATAAATATAATCCAAAGCCTCTCACGAACCCTCAGCGCAAAAAACAACGCTGTCAGCAACGCCACTTTTTTTGCCGCTTTTCCCCATCATTCTGCCTTTCCTCCATAGTCTGGCCATTAGAGCCCTTCTTTCCACGCCAGCTCCCGCAACATACCCCACTTTTTACGAGCAGCTCCCAAAACCCGTCAGCTCACTGTTTTTTTTCGTCGGCTATCAAAGCTGCACACTTTTCAGTTCGTTACAACGAAACAAGGATACACCCAGCATCGGGAATAGCGGGAGAAGAAGGGCAAGAGAATGGGGAACATTCGTCGTTACGTCTTCCCCGTTCCCTCTTTGCGACCCTTTAGTCAGCGCGTGCTCCCTAAAACAAGCCCAGCGGTCTTAGGCGCTTAACCGAGCGGTCTGCTCGGCGTCGTTCAATGCTCCCTGCAACAGTGGCTGGCGCGTCGTCGGCCCGTGACAAATGGCCGCTTTGCTCGGAATAAAATTGGGTTCGCGAGGCTCGGCTTGATGCTCGTCTAGGCCCGCTCTCTCGCTGTCAACGACACTGCTTCGAGCCTGTAGCAGTGTATCGAAGCTCTGTTCGCCGCGAGCTGCTAGCGTGGACTCTTTACAGGCTGTACGTTGCGTGGTCCGGCTTGGAAGCTGTCACGCAAAGCATTAAAGGCACTGCTAGCTTTTCGATAACTCTGATTTTGTGCCGTTCATCTTCTCACGCTGCCGAGCTCAGGGAAACATCTTTCCTTGTGGGAAATGTCGTGAAAGGTTTTTGCCACGTGCTTTGACGGTACAGGAGTGGATTTCATTTCGGTGGGAATGCAACGCTGAGTGAACACATGGTACGTTAATTCGAATATTGATATCAGCAAAACATTTCAAATGAAACGCAGTACTTTAAATTCTTGAAGGAAACCAGATGGAGTTGACTACGCAATGTTCCCTAACGGAAGTAGATTGGCAGGATGTGAGACAAGAATGAAAACCTGAGGTGGATTTCATCGGTTCAGGAATTCCGGTTTTGGTGGGCTCAGCTTGAATTGTCTTGGGGACGAAAATGCCGCCGATATTGACGATGGTGAAATACAGCCAGTGCCAACTTCTGCAATATGGTCTTGATTGAAGGTTAGGGTACAAACTCGCGCTGCTTCGAAACAACAGCTTCGATAAAAACAGTGGCTTGTTTTACGACAGATATCGCGCAATTCGTTAAGAAATAGGGTTAAAGTACTTTGTCGAGTATCAGACAAAGGTACCCCAGTATCACTAGCTTGGCCAACTAAGCCAGCGACATCTATCTTCTCATACACCATGCATTGCCATCCTGGCTGTTCTCTGTTCTGGAATAATAAGAACAGGGAGGCCAGCGGTTGCCGAAAAGGGCGGCGGCTTTATAGACTAAGTGCAGGCACATTTAGTATAACTAATCTTCGAAACTTACCCCTCTTTATCCCGCACCGATTAGTGTGACATACTTGCTCCCTCGAGCACGGTTGAAAAGGCAGCCCAATTTTCTCCATTAGCGTATCACTGTTCCAACGCTGCGTGAAACATGGAACCATTCAGGAGGGAAGCATATTTTATGGCGATGGAGTAAGTAGGGCTTGAGTAAGTCCCTCCGTAAACTGTCCTAGAACGGCATGCTATATAGCTAAATGGCTCTGGAATATTTATTAATCGCTTTAACTCAAAATCTCTTCTCCGACTCAAGAACCTTGAGTCGGCGGAATGAGCTCAACGTTTTATTTCACTTTACCCTTGTCTAGCATTTTATTTTCTTTAATGCTGCTTTGTGGCATTTAATCAGCCTTCCTTACTGACCATAAATTCTGCTTTTCCGGCCTATTAAGCACAGGCCTCAGCGACTTAGATGCAACGGTCAAAAGTAGATATGGAAAAGCGGACTGAGTAAAGATATTAGGCTGCCTTTGCT
This sequence comes from Amblyomma americanum, assembly GCF_052857255.1. Classification (NCBI taxonomy): domain Eukaryota; kingdom Metazoa; phylum Arthropoda; class Arachnida; order Ixodida; family Ixodidae; genus Amblyomma; species Amblyomma americanum. Next base: position 8,414,280 of record NC_135504.1, read on the forward strand.
GGAAACTCCGTAAACGGCTTATTTCCGACTGAGTGCGCCACTCGGAGACGCTTCACCGCTTGGCTGTGCTTTTTAAGCTTTTCGTGCACAACTGCATTCGCATTAAACTGGTGCAAAAAAAAGAAAAAAACGTATCCCTTCAAGGGTAATGCCAAGTTGATCTTGAAAAGTTACATAACCGGAAATTTAGGAATTAAGGAGTACTGCGCCGTAAAGAAATGCAGGTTCATTTGAGATATCAGAGCTGGAGTATTTGAGATGAGATAATTAACGTAATTTTGAAATTGTGGCTGCGCAAATAGTAGCCCTAGCTGCACGCTTCAAGCTTCAGTGGTGCTTTAATGGAAAGCTTAAGTCGCTGAAATTGTAATAGATGCACGCTTGGTGATCAACTGCAGAATTGTTTGAAAAGTGATAAAGCGCATGTGAACCCTTTCACTCAGCGTTGATGGAACCCCCTGGCACAAACGCACAGTTGAAAGGTGCACGCGTGCAATAACAGGGTTGATGAGCTCAGCGTACTCTTTTCCAAAACTAAACAACTGAATTAATGGAGTGAAAAGAACTTCCTGGGCAGTGTTATACCCTTAAGTATATTTAAGCAACGCTTGCTGTTATACTAGTTGGTTATTTCTCATGTCTACGGGAACCACCACTCCGTCCTATCGTCCCCCTTGTTCTTGTGCCCTATTTCTTATTGTGCGCTGGATCTTTTAGGCATGTTATACGCACTCAAGGGTGCCAAAATTCTCCTTACTCTCTTACGCGACTTACTCAGCGTTGGCCATTGTCATTACGGTCACCTTCGTTGCTGTAATGAATGTTCATATCGCGTTTGGCGAAGATCAAGTGCGTCTCCCAATTATCCCTATCTGATGCTGTCCTGAGCCAATATCATCCATCATTCTAGCCTCCAGCACACAGCCTCCTTGTCGAACGTCCATATCTCTCTTGCATCTCCGCCTTGTTGTCTGCGTCACCTGCTTCAGCTTCGCAGCAGTGCCTTTCTGCTGGTCCTCTGTTGCACGTTTCACCGTTGCTGCGTTGTACAAGCAACTCTGTGAAAAGCTAATTAAAAAATCATGCATTAATAAAGACACATTGGTTCTTGTTCATCTCCGCAGAAGGCGATAAGAATAGGAGCTTTCATTTTTCTGGGGCCGTTCAGTTCCCGTCAAACTTCCAGCAACATTCTCACAACAACTGCTGCAATCCCTCCATTCGTGCATTTGCCGAATATATCTCGAGAATGGCGCTGTTCACACTACATTGCTGCTTTGCTTCTCTTTAAGTTGTCGCACTGTTTGCTATACGATCAGTCGTTTCACCAGTGCTGCTGCGCCTTATTTACATTCGAACTAATGATTGCGTAGTGTCTCTTTGTTTTACCAATATCCCCCAAGAGAAAAGTATACGACAGCCCTATCTAACCGGCACTCACCTACGGGGCAGAAACGTGGAGGCTAACGAAAAGGGTTCAACTTAAGCTAAGAACTACACGGCGAGCTATTGCAAGAAAAATGGTAGGTGTAACGTTAAGAGACCGGAAGCGGGCAGAGTGGGTGAGGGAACATACGCGGGTTAATGACATCGTAATCGAAAACACTAGGAAGAAACAGGAACAGTAGGCTTAGGCAAGGCATGTATTACGAAGACAGGATAACCGCTAGTCCTTATGAGTAACGGAGTGGATTCCAGGAGAAGGTACGCGTAGCAGGTAGCGGCAGAAAGTTAGATGGGCGGATGAGATTAAGAAGTTTGCGAGCATACAGTGGCTGCAGTTGGCAAAATACAGGGTTATTTGGAGAGGCATTTGCCCTGCCGTGGGCGTAGTCAGGCTGATGATGATGAGTGTCTCTTTGTCTTTCCAGCGATATCTGTTAAAGCCAGGTTTTCCAGTTCTGCGTGGAGTAACCCACGCCACGCAGATTGGCCTGCACAGAATTAAATCACCGTGACGACACCGCAACGAGCCATGATAATGAGCCACGCTGAGTGTTCCGAACAAAGTTACTTGAAGAGTGATAGCTTATGGGCGTTGCGCGCATTCTAGCCGCGAACAACGCAAATGGTAATTAATAGACAATATTCACGAATGCAGAAAGCTCTCACTGAATCTCGTATTGAAGGATGGAAACCGACCTGTGAGTCTGTTTTCTTGTCACGTGACGGCGCACAGCCTGCTCCAAAGCTTTGGGTTGTTTATCTAAGATTTCCTGTTGAAACAGCTGTCGTGCTGCATAGTTACTTCTGCGTTGCGTGTTGGATGCATGCCGTTTTGTGTATTTCTTCTTTTCATCTTGCTGTTGTTCGAGTATCATTTGATGATGATGATGAATTTTTATGGCGTAAGGGCTGCTTTGGCTAAAGAGCGTCATGGCACAAGGTGGTCAAAGATCTATTTTCTAAGCATTTCACCCTAAAGAAACCGAGCGCAAGGCAGGGGAATCCTTGTACCCATCGTATCACCAGTGGGTACCCGGTTGACTTGGGGATCGAACCCCGCACCTCCTGCATGCGAGGCGGATGCTCAAACCACTAGGCCACCCCTGCAGTATCCCGAATATCATTTATAGCATCCGTACTTTTCGATAACGTGTTCATGTTTTCTTCAAAATTCTCCCCATATGTTGCTCACCTTTGGGTCCTTTACCATTTGTTGGGCGAATTGGTGCTCACGAGAATCCATAACAGCGCGAGAGACGGGACAGAGAAGAGAGAGGACGCTTTGTGTTGTGTCCTCTCTCTTCTCTGTCCCGTCTATCGCGCTGTTATGGATCCTTTGGGTCCTTGCGGTATATACTGAAGTATATAAAAATTGGTAAACCTTCTGACAACCGGCACCCGGGGCCTCTATCAGGCGCAGGCCTCTTCTTATATGGTCACGTAAATAAAGGACACAGCAGCCAGCACATTTCGGCTCCTCAACTTAACAGAGCACGCTAGGAAGCTACAAGAATGTATTAGCTGGGTCCCTAATGCACGCCGTGGCTTCCCATGCACGCTTAGCTCATCGCGTTCGCTCTGTCGTGATGCAGGTCCCCGCAGCAGAGTTCCCCGAGGCGAGAAAACTGTTAGATGGCGTGACCACGGGCAATTTTCCACGGGGCGAGAGTGTCCCGGAAGTGTGACGGCTGGGGGCGCTCTGGGCGACTGATTGACTTGGTCCCTGGTCACACGCCTCGTGGCAGAGCACGTCAGCTACGGGACACAGTTGGTCCACTGTAATTGGGTCAGGTCAGCGGGCTACTTTCTTCGCAGGGGACAGAAGAAGGAATGGCCATATGTATCAGGGGTAGCTCAGAGTACATACCGGGTGTTTCAGCGAACTCTTTCAAAAATTTTCTAAAATAGGCTTTTTGGGGTAAAAATATGGCTTTTGCGGCATAGTCTTGCCAGTGTTGGCCGACACCAGGAAACCCGTGAATCGTCTTAATTACTAAGTTGGTTCACTAATTTTTAATAATTTTAGTTAACTAACATTTAATAATTAGGTGCAGTTGCGCCTAGTTGCAATTAAAGATCTGTAGCCGGTCATTAGCTATAGCTATAACAGCCTTTATAATTTCTAAAACGTGATTACCCTTGGTTAATGCGGCGAGTTGGGCGTGCAGGTACATATTTTTCAGAAAAGCAGCGCAAAAAGACGTGGACAAAGAGGAGACGACAACCGCCCGTCCTTCAGCGCCTGTCCGTGTTGTCTCGTCTTTGTCCACGTCTTTTTGCGCTCCTTTTCCGGAAAATTACCCTTGGCGCTGTAGCTCGACCAAATCTGGCATTTTCGACTAGTTACGTGCACTGGAGGAGTTGTTTGCCTGCATGCTTTACGAAACCGCATGTATTTTCGAACGACGCAGCCAAATTCTGTCGAGCCACGCTGTGGCGAGAGTAATCTCGTTTTCGAAATTCTAAAAGCTGATATGGCTATTCCTAACGACCGGCTACAAGTCTGTAATTCCAAATAGGCACCTAACTCTATTGTTCAAAACTTATATATTAAAATTAGCTAAAGAGCTCACTACTTAAGAGAATTCACCGATTTGCTGGTGTCCGCGAACACTGGTAATACTTTGGCGCAAAAGCCATATCTTTACCCCAAAAAGCGTATTTTTGAAATTTTTTAAAAGTCTTCCATTAAACACCTGGTATATAACCCACGGTTGGTTGGGGTACACTAGTGGATTGCGCAAGACAGGGAGCCTGGTTGATGAAACATCAAGTGCAGTGTTACAGCACCAGGACTTCTTCATCGTGTTCATTCTGGTCAATCTGGTCAAGCACGAAAAAGAAGAAAAGAGAAGAAGGAGGGGTAGGGCTAAAGTTAATAGGAAATAGGGGAGGGGGAAACGTGAAGATGAGTGAGCGGGGTAGAGAGTCAGATAGGGAGATACAGTAAGGAAATGCTATGGGATAAGCCAGTCGCCGCTGGCGCGGAACTGGTACTTCTCAACTGTGTTCCTCCCGAGCCATCTGGTTAAGCCAGAGGGGAGGAGGGGGGGGGGGGGGGGAGGGAGCTGAGGAAAAGCTGACAGGAAAATGGGGAGGGGGAAACGTGAAGATAGGTGGGCGAGGTAGTTAGATGGGGAGATACAATAATGAAATTATCTGTGAAAAACCAGTCTCCGTCGGCGCGGAAGTCTTATTCCAAACCTAAAAGAATCAGTGATCATTCATGTCAACATGAAAAATGCCCTCACTTAGACCCCAAAATCCCTATTTCAAGCCCGTTTTTCCGTGCAGCAGCTTGAAAACTCTGCCAATTTGAATAAAGTTAAACAGTTTTTTGAGTTTGTTAAATTTCTTTGAGACTCCAAAAATATTTTACTTTTACCCACATTTTACTTCTCAAATTCGCTGGAAAATAAAAAAATTTCTCAAACAGAACATCACTGAATAGGACACTAATAGAAGGCCGCGGGGGAAGAACGCCGTAGTGGACTGAAACTCGGTGGTGATGGTTGCAACCAATAGTGAGAAAGAAAGTGAAACGATCGGCGCGCCGCTAAGCGGAAAGAGAACAAAAGATTCGAGAACAAGCACTGACGCCGTGGTCAGGTCCAACTTTCTTAGGCTTCATTTTGATTTGTGAGAAAACTTTGGAATATTGTAAGACACTGTTATGAACATATTAATAAGAACGGTCTGAACTTCTGATGTGTAGGAAAACCTGTCTTTAAAATTTCTTATGCAAACGCGCCGAGTACCTACGCTGCCAGAGAAATCTCATTGGGAGCGTTTTTGACAATAATGGTCAGCAATTGTGGAACATTGTTACGTACCGTTATGAACATACTGGTGCGAATGGTCCGATCTTTCTATGCGTAGAAATATCTTGCGTTCAAAGATTGTCCTCTGCACTCACCGAGTACAGTTAAGACTAGAAGAGAAAACCAATTCGTTGCTTATTTGAAAGTAAATAGTATAAATCTGCAAGCGCTCCGAGGAGGGATCTGCGTTTGTATTCATTGTTATAGTGCAGTTTTACGATATGCGAAAAACTGTTTTCATAAACAACTTGCCGTCAAAAAAAAATGCGCTTGTCCAGTGTTTCAGTAACTGTGAAAGTTGATCATTTCTTCTATCCCTCGAATACATCTTAGATGGGCTAGCAGCGTGATAATTTTTTTTTGTATGTGCCAGAGTAGCATTGCGTACTATCAATTACGCCGAAGTGCAGGTCTCATATAACATATACGAGGATGTGTGGCTGTGTAATCTGCGCTCATATAACTTCCATCGGAATGCGACTACACGACCATTTCTGCATTTTCGCTGGCATTGGAATGTTGCATGCGTTGTGGTATTCTAACTTTCACATCGGCATCATCAGCATCAGCAACAGTATCAGCATCAGGACCCCTGTTGGATGCGCTAGTGATGATGGGTGCATGGCTTGATCAGTGGAACGGCGTTCTGCAACGAAAAGTTAACATAGTCTTGTAGGGTTTTCGATCATTGAAGGTCTATTTATTGTTATTTTGACTTCTATTTACTTACTATTCTAATAAAAATTTTGTGTTAGTGTATTCTGAAACGAGATCTATAAGCATAAAAATAGTTGGTTAATGATAGTGAATGTAAGTGCAAAAAGATGAGGGAAAACATTGATTTCCGAGCTGCACCATTTATTGGCACTTTTCTTCGCTACATTAATCTGGTTACTGCCGACAGTTGGGGTTTCGAATTAAATTTAAAAAAAAAACCGGCACGCTGTGCATATAAATATTTGTTGTGTAATATTCTAAGGTACGCAAGCTCATCGTGGTGGATGGTCAGTTAAAGTACAAAAAAAAATAAAAAAAAAGCGTCGAACAGGCAGCTTGGTGAGGAGTCCAGACAAGAGACTGCCTCTTGTGCTGTCTCTCCTATGCTGAACCTCTAACGGCAGTGCTCTTGTAAAATTCTGATAAATAAGGTTTTAGTTTCCTTACTTGAATCTGAGCATAGCAGAGCACCACAGGTATACTCCTCACGACAATATTTATTTTCTTATCAACCGCCCAAAGCAGGTCAAGAGTTACACTGGCAAAACAAACAATTCTTGTGCCGACACGTTTCTGTTGCACTTTAAAATGCTCCCTGCCAGCTGCAAAAAAAAAATATTTATTTCTTCAAACTATCCTGCGCTTTTTTTTTCCGATGCTCCCCCCAAAAAAACCTACACTTAATTTGTTTCTGCTTCAGGTTTCTAAGGGAAACAAAATCTCCATTCAAAACAAAATAGCCCTAAACGCTGGAGGTGCTGTTCTTGTTGCTACAAAATGCTCGCCGGTAAAACATGATTTTGGTCGGGTTTTCTTTCGGTGTTTTCAAAAGAACCCCTGCTTCTGAGCGAATGCTGCTGCCCTGCGGCGCAAATCCTTGTGCGTGCCCCTATTTTTAGTGTTTCGGAAGCAACAGAGTGCTTTTGAATGCTGAAGAAAAGAGACTGCGTTTAATTTGTTTTCTTTTTTGTCCGCCACGTTGGTTGGAAAGCCATGACGTGCTGTTTGGGAGAACGAGCCTATTCGTTATCGCGCTGGCTGCATTTTCAATGTGAGCGAAATGTAAACCGCCTTCCTGAGCTGCGATTTTGGGCGAATTTTATAGAACCCCTTGTATTCGTCGACATTACTTAGGAGCACACTGTGAGCGGTGGAAAGGGCTGAAAACAAACAGCAAGAAAGAAAGCATTGATGCTTGTCCTCGCTGTCGCATGAATTCCGCACCGTAGCGTAAGCGGAGTCAGCATTCTACAGCGCAGCTGATAACGGCCCATTGCAGGGGTTTGCTACGCATGTCGTTGGCGTAGCCGCTTATCACGTGACCACGCCTACCTCACGATGCCGTTTTCGAAACACCTTCTGCGTAGGTATCACGCTCAACACGTGTAAGCAACGCGCGGTTCGAAAACGCCACAGCTCTGGCACCTCCTCTGATTGGTCGAGAGCAGTGCGTTGCGGGCTATGAGGAGCGGTGTTCTTGGCCGAAGCGACGCCAGAGCGACGTAACAGAGGTCCAGAGGCCAACAGAGTCGCCTTCGCAGGCGGCGAGAGAGAGCTGCCCAGGGCACTTCAATATTGAAGCGAAAAGCTTCACTACGCTATGTAAAGCAGTCGTCGCGTTGGCCGGAGAATGACCTTGAACGACCTTCAGTCCAACCATATGTAGTACAGTTATGGCGTCGAACCCTTGACCCTGACCACGACCCATTACCTTTGGTTAACCTTTAACATTGAGTGACCTTTGGGTGGACCTTTTACCTTACGAACATCCGATGAGTTGACGTGAAGCCACGTGATGACATCCTATGGGGGTGTCGTAAGACCATGTGATGCCACGTCATAGCCACGTGGTCGTGTGGGTATATATAGAACGGCTGTCGCGAGCGTGCAGCGGAGCGGCCATGGACGAGCCTCAAACGCTTAGCAAGCGTCCTTGCTTTTCGCTGAATTCCAGAGTTAGCCAAGTTAAGCCACTGCCAATTTTTTTTTTTGCATTTTCCTATTCACTTGCGGCGTGCAGAGAAGGACCTCTTGTCTCTATGACTTTGCGCCTGACAGGTCTTAAATGAGGAAACATCCTGGTCCGTATTACTCATAGTTTAATTTGAATTTTTCCCTTCCTTTTTTTTCTCTGTGCACTTTCAAAGAAGCCCACCTTTACGAAACAGAGTCCTCGCTTAATGTCTCCACTCCGACATCCAGCTTCGGAGAACACAACTCTGAAGCTGCTATGTGCTTCCCTATTTTCGCGGAGTTTTGGCTCTACCTGCTGTTTGACGTCACCCTGGCAGTCACGTATCCATTTGGTCTTTGGAGAAAACATTTTTATATGAGCTTCAGCAGACAACTTTTGAGAAGCCATCTTTGCATCTTAATCGTATAACTCCTTTTAGTGTGCTTCGTATTACTTTTATTGATGTGCGTATAATTTCAGGACAGTCCTTATATTCGTATCTCTTTGTTAACTTTTCCTTTCGACTGTTTTCTTTTTCAATAGCCTTCATTGATGCAAAGCAACATCTACAATGGTCAATGTGAGTACCAACAATACTTAACTATGGTCCTGTAAGACAGCGGATGGTTGAGTTGATGTTGCTTTGAGAAGAACACAGAAGTAAGCCCTCGTCCAAAGTTTATGGGAATCTTCCAAGGTGGAGTAGATTTGCAACAAGGAAGTAATCGCTCATTGGCATCCATACAAGTGCAGCCATTGCCTACAAAGGAAAGCTACACAGCTTTTACGGAACATCGCACTGGACGAAAATTTTCTCCCGGTGCGGGGATGGAGCCCGGTTAACTCATTTGGCAGAGCTACTGCCCCGGACAGGTGGTGGTCCCGGGTTCAAACCCCATACATGGACGAATTTATTTCCAGTTGCAAAGTTTTTGTGAAAGCCGTAGAGATTTTGGTTGCAGCCATATGGTTGTGCTTAGGTGGATGCTAATGAACAATTACTCCCTTATTACAAGTAAGACTTCGGTAAGGCAAGCAGGAAACGGTTTCTCGGAGTTTTCTCATAATATGAGCCCGTAACAACATACGTGCCATGCGCCTGTTGAACGCGGACTCAGTAATGATGAACGTAATAGTGACCGACAAGGAAGGCAAGACCAGTCAATAAATGCACACGGTAAGGAAGAACGTTTTCATTGGCTTTCTTTGCTTTTTCATCCTAGGAATGCGAATATATTTTGACAGCCCTTCACTATCGCTCATTCGTATCTCCTAGCAATGGACGAATCTGTTTCGTGGTAGAATTGATGTACGTGGTGAATAAGTAACGGCGAGTGGAGGGTTGAGAGGAAAATCATGGGCGCACAAACATACTCAGACCATGTCGTACACGTCGGAAGTTCGCTATAACGTCGGCAGTTCCTCTATAACGCGCTCCTTTGGATAACTCGCAGTATCAATCACATTCCACCGTCATGCCCTTCTGAGGTACTGACTGACTGAAGAAACACATCATATGGGAAGCTGCCAAGAATTTGTCATCGACGAAACAGGTAGTTTCTGGCATAACGAAATAGAAAATTCTGTCTTTTATCATTTTTCTTCTTTCCACTACAGAAGGCCAATGTTCTATTCGGTGCAAACTCTCCCTGTATTCCTGACAATTTGCTGTCTTTCTGCTGGCTTCCTATTAGGTCTCTACTAACTGTCCGCTTGATGTCTGGTCGCTTTGTGTTAACGTTGTACTGTCTGTCCGCTAGGTTATGATCCATGATCCACAGGGTACTGGGATGCAAGGGGATGATAAGTTCGCAGTGGGCGTTCGTCCTCGAGAAAAGCTCTTTTTTGTGTCCTTTCTACGACTGGGAAACCGTTTGAAGGCATACTCTGAATATTAGATATCGCTTCCCCCAAGTTACGGAACGCGATAGAGGCGTCGCAGCCGCAGCGGCTGCAGACAGTCTGCGGCTGGGGTCGCCGCTATTGCTGGACGAAGGCTGCATTGGCCAGCGACCAGCTCAGTTCATAGCCATTAATATTAAAATGCTATCTGGTACTAGGCTTCGCCCTAAGGCTGCTTTACTCAAGACAGCTGCAGAAGTAGTCTTGAATAGTCTTCTATTTTTTTCATAAACATTTCTGCCGGAGGACACTGAATAAACCTTGTACGCAGCTGAAAAAGCGCAAGCCTGACATTCGAAATACTTCTGGCTGGAGGCAGGCGCAATCAATTACGCCTGCTTTCAAGTCAAAGATATCTGAATGAAATGTTTCTACTACTTACTTGGTTTCATTGCAACATTAGCTGCAGCTTTTTCGCATGCACGCAATGATCCGCGTTATATATTTTCCTGCTGTGCTTCACTAACACAAGACCGTGTATAAATCAAATCACGCTCATTTGCTTTGAAGAGAGGGACCACAGTACTTTATCTACGGCGGCGGGTTATATTGTCACTTTTTGCAGGCGTGCAGCACGGACAAACGGGAGGGCACAGAAATGGTGGTGCTCGTGTTTCGCGCTGCTGGATCTAGCCGCTGAGCTGTGCGTGTGTCTTTTAGTATCAGCAAGGCTTTGATTTGAGCTAGTTGAGTTGAGTAGCATGACATGGTTTACGCAAAAAGCGCCTGACGCTAAAAGACGGAGACAACACACACAAGACACGACTAGCGCCAGCCCTGTGTTGTCTGCGTCTTTTAGCGCAAGTACGCTTTTCGCGTAAACCATGTATTTTATTATGTGCGTGAGCATTATTGCGAGAGTACTGCGAGAGCAAACAACGAGCGAGAACAAACGCTCTCGCCAATTATTTTGCCCACAGAACTGAGAGAAACGGTCTGCGGATTAACTGAGGGATGTGCTCATATACAGAAATATGCTCAATAAATAAATTCATAAAACGAAAATATCGTCCTGCGGAACTGCAGAAACAGCGATATCTTTAACGAAGACTAATAAAATTTCAGGTGAACCTAATTCCCGCAGGAAGATGTCATCGCTGGTAAAAAAAGCAAATACAAAAAATATCATGACAACAATTAAAACCCTAGAACAGAGCTGCATGTTTTCTCATCATGTGTGATGGTTCTGATTGCGACAACGTGAAGGAAAAGAAATTAGAGCATGGGGTCGCTGGGAAGTGAAAGGAAAACAAATATCTTTTCTACCTGCCTTGACTTACCACACATTAACTGCCTTTGAACGCTAATAATTTTTAAGTTTCTCAGAAAGACTTTTCTACTTAGCAAGTGCTACAAGGCCTTTCTATGGACTTTGCTAAAGTCTCCGGCTTTCCTTTTTCGCATCTTTGTCGACGTCTTCGAATTTTTGCTTGGGACTGCCAGCGCCATGCTGACCAGCGCTTCCGACGTCAGCGCCAATTGTGCAGCAGTGGCGAAAACCCGAGACAGCCACCTTCCATTGGCGTCTGAACTCGGTGACATCATTCTCTTCGATTAAGCCTCGAGCTCACATATCGGATGTCGGCTGATGACAGCTGGGTGGAGAAAATATAGCCGACCACTTATATCATTTTACTGCTGACCTTCATCACAACTGGCGGCGTAGGCCCGAACTAAGATGAAGGGGGAAAGCACCGAGGCTGCCGGATACGCGTGCATTACGGTATCTGGAAACGAGCGCTCGCCAGCGTCATTGACGACTGCGGCGACCCCAAGTCTGATGGCGGAATGCTGCTGCCGGCGGGGTTCTTCGCCGTCGTAAACTCGGCTCAAAATGCCGCCTTTCCCCATTCGCCACTGCATGCATCAGCCCGCTTCTCTCCGTCTTACACCCCTGCCTTCTCCCCTTTCCCGGTTTTACGTTCAATCTGCCCCGCAGGCGGCGAAGGCTGATCCTATTTCCGTTGCTACTCTCATTGCCATCTGCTGATGCCATGCGGATTCCCACACTGTTTTTTTTTTCTTTAAGGCGAAGCTACTAGAAGTGGAGAGGATTGGCTTGGCTTCGCACTGGGCTATCCCGGCATAGGCGATGAAAGGCAGCTGTCGTTTTATCAAGAACAGTTCGGCATGTGCTTTTTCGCTTTCTTTTTACGGTACAATTGGAAATATCTTCGGTGATTAAAAAAAGGGCGTTCGATGACAACGTTACTTAGGTGTATGAAATAATAGCTGCGTGGTTCCTCTTCTTAATTACTGGCTAGGTAATTGCCTCTGGGCTACTCATCCCATGTTTTTTTTATTACTCCTATGGTAAAATGTGTACTCATTTCTCTCAACGGAAAGACGCGGGTTCGATTCCGGCCGCGGCGGTCGAATTTCGATAGAGGCGAAGTTCTAGAGGCCCGTGTACTGTGCGATGTCAGTGCACGTTGAAGAACCGCAGGTGGTAGAAATTTCCGGAGCCCTCCACTACGGCGTCCCTCATAGCCTGAGTCGCTTAGGGACGTTAAACCTCCATAAACTATAAGCCATTTCTCTCAAAGAGGTACACAGTAAGGAAAAGGTCATTGCAATTTGTTTACGGTACTTGTGAAAACTGCTGGCCCAGTCTGCCACGACTGAACAACGAACCGGACACTAATTAGTATGACAGGAAACACAAAGGACGACAATAAAAAGTCGATGATCAGTCACTTCTCGAAATGATGCGAAGGTGATAAGTGGTGACCAAGCGGAGGCTTAACATTTCCTCGTCACCAATGCTGCATAAAATACCTGCATATTGCAGTATCTAGGAAGACAAGTTTGCTATTACAAATCACTCACTTCACTTTTGCATACGTGCTCAAATGATCTGACACTCAAGAAACGCTTTCTTGAGTGTTATGGTTATGTTATGGTTGATTCAAGTTTAGTTAGGTAAAAAATTATAGAGCGCAGCCTTCTTAAATTACTTATTTGTTTTTAATTTTTCGTCGTTGAAGAAACTTCAACTGATGGAAATATTGGTCCCGTAATTCCTAATGCGAAGCGAAGAGTAAATATACGTGACCAAGTCAAACCTTTAGCCAGCTTGCGTATTAAAGCCTGCCAGTACTTATTTCGCAATTAAGCCTGCATTGTCATCCTGCGTAAAAGATCGCAGTCACAGACATTATTATTTGAAATATAGATAGAGCTGGACATCAGTTCCTAATACACAAAGTCCCTGCTTTTATTTCTGCCCACCAAACAGAAGCCGTATTCTACAATTGATCAAATACAATAAACGGCGGAGAAACATTCACCCTCTAGAACGGTTTCGAGTAAAGAAAAACGGCCATATTTTGCTCTTGGATCTCGATGAACTGCGAAAACGCCAAACACACTGGCTTTCTTTTTAACTGCGCCAACCTCTGCCAGCAGATGTTTACTGCGGAGGGAACACCCTGAGTTTTGCTCGGATTAAGTGCTAGATTTTGAACGAATTTTTCTGGCAACCGGTAAATCAAGACAGATAAAAAAATTCCTCAGCCGCCTCAGGAGAGCTCCCAACTTCAACTCGCATGCTACTGAGGATAATCTCGACTTTTTAATCTAAGTTGAACTTATGCAGCGATATCCACTTGCATATATGCTAGCGCAAAGTATATCAGCAGCATCACCGTTGTGTTGGTGAAGGAGAAAAAAAATTCAAGAATTCAAACTGTAGTTACACCACCACCTTTCTTTGTTTCGACTTCTTCATAGCCGCATCTTTCTTATTTGCATTTTGCAAAGCAGCAGCCATGTGTTTTTTTTTTTTTCAGGCTCATCATTGACCGTTAACTTATGAAGAAACGTCTACATACCATTAACAAGTTGCAGAACTTATAGAGTGCTAAAGAGAGTGATATTTTTAACTTAGAGCGTATGTTAAGAACCAATAAGGATAGCTAATAAGTTCCTTGATAAAGTGCGTGTTCCTGATTCTGAAAGCAGCGTGAAAAAGTCTCGACAGAGTAATATAATCCAATACATAACTTCTCGCATTTCCTTCTTTGCGGTAAAAATGTGGTAAAACAGTTCAGCCGCCTAGAGAACAAAGAAGCAGAAGTTGCAGACACTGTTTGGCCCCCATCAAGGATAGCTGCCCGTTCAGTAGAGGTGCACAGCTCGAGTTGTCTTCGGGTTCGAGCAGGACTTACGACTTCAGTGCATGTGTTGCAAAAAGAAAACAAAGTTGGCGGCCTAATAAGAAAAAGCGCCGCGTTCTGCAGAAGCCATGAAAATGGCTTACCCTCGAGGTACGGGGAAAGAGTACAGGGGACAAAAATACCCAAAATAAGGACTAAAAAAGGGAGCTTCAAAAAGAGGAGGGCGCCATGCAGCGCCGAAGAAAGGAGTTAAAAGAGAGTAAAAGTCAAGGAGTAAAGTGGGGAAGAAGCGGAACGGGAAAGGAATCAAGTGCGTGCCTACCGCGCTCCCGGCGCCTTCCCCCGCGCCACACACTTCGAGCCGCATAACGCACCGGAAGTGAAGGCAAGAGGGAAAAGGAGGGGAGTTCTTATTATTAACGCCCCTAGCACTGGGGAACCGGTTTTCCTCCTCCCTAAACTCCCCACACACCCCGGGAGGGAAATAGGGAAGTGCATTTTCGTCACATATTTCGCGCGTGTGTTTGAGAGTGAGCTTTTGTTGTTTGCTCGCTGTTCTGACATCGCCTTTCGATATTTGCGCGCGATATGGCCTGCTGCCCCCTCTCCTGGACGGTGGCGCCCCCCTTTGTTCGATCCGCGTGCTGTTTGGCGCGTCGACGGGACACATCAACTGCGAAATTGAGTGTCGTTCTCGGAAGGCAGTGTTTGACGATGTGGGAGAGCATTCGGCACGGAGCTGTGAGGTGCGCAGAATGCACCACTCTACGCGTGTACAATCCTCGTTGCAGCTCCGTCTCTTCGTTTCGCTTTGCCCTAAGACGACGGGCGCTTTAGGCGACAATGCGTTCGGCGTATAAACACATTTTGCACCGCTGTACTGAAGCGTGAGATTAAGCTGCATTCATTTGTACGCGTACATTCGCCGAATGATTACCGACAAACCCACCCAGAAACTTACTTCATTCAAGCGTATTGGTGATTCGGCTTGCTTATGCGTAAACTCAATCGATTGCCATTTTTTTTACAAATTAGAAAAGAAATTGTTTGTCATACACAGGACAAGATGCAAAGGTGGAGTAAGTCTTTACGACAACCTCTATGTTAGGTAAGAAAGCAAAAAAAAAGAAGGAAAGGAGATAATGCCATATGGTGATACCAGAAGGTATGAGAAAATAATTAATTATGAATAAATAAGGAACATCCATAATGGGCTCCTAGAAAGCTTAAATTACGTTGGTTATTTTATGTCATAAACGAATTCCTTCTATAACGAATTCGCTCAATTATATAAAATAGGAGGAGGAGCATCAATATTGCGGTGTACAGCTCATCATCATCATCATCATGTATTGCCCTTAAAGACCCCTGGGAGGGGCATTACATAAGGGGGGGGGGGGGCATCGAACACAACAACGTAGGTCACTGTCAAACATTGTCACAATCAGTGATCAGCAGGATATATATACAAAAACTTTAAACAAGCGTTAACAAAGTATGAAAACAACAACAGTAAACGGAGGCAAACAGAAGCAGGCAAGAATTTCTCCACATTATGTTTTCAAATAGGATGTCAGCCGCATCAACTGCACCTATGCTCCCCACGACTTCCCTCCGAGATATAAAATAAATTTCTAATAGTTGTTATGAGCTCACAAAGTAAATTTCATTTGAGATTAGTTGCAAGACGACGGGGTTTTGCAAATGAAGGCTCTAATCATAGACTTTAGATAACACCACAATAATGCTGAAATAATAAGCGTCTGGCCGTGATAAAACGTTAAGGCTTAGAAAAATCGGAAACGAAGACAATGACCGACCATGTCCAACATTCTTGGACAAAAATTTTGAATATTGCAAGAGTGTAAAGTACTGACATAAAATATTGAAGATAATGGTCCATTGTGCTGATATATAACAAAATCTTTCTTTTATAATGTTTCCATCGCTCGTATAAAGCAGTTAAGGCTGCCATAAAAAACCAATGAGGAACGCTTTTGACGACCGCAAAAACATTGGCAGCGATAAAATTCAAGCATGCCGACGTGAGACCTGTGAACATATTGATTGTTAAAGCGAAATCTTGGGAAAAAATTGCGCTCATAAACTCTTTCCGGTTGAAAAATGCTTCTGTCCAGAATTGTTGGAAATGAGTGATGACAAAAATACGCGCAGCCTACCTATTAACGGTCGATACATTGTTGAAGACACTAATTATATTCTGATTCCCATTGGCTTAGAGTATAATTTTTTCCTTCTACCTGATCTAAGTCCCACTGAAAGAGGTTCACGACGACATTGATTACGCCAACATAATAATAATAATTGTTATTTTGGGAAAGGAAATGGCGCAGTATCTGTCTCGTATATCGTTGGACACCTGAACCGCGCCGTAAGAGAAGGGGTAAAGGAGGGAGTGAAAGAAGACAGGAAGAAAGAGGTGCCGTAGTGGAGAGCTCCGGAATAATTTCGACGACCTGGGGATCTTTAACGTGCACTGACATCGCACAGCACACAGGCGCTTTAGCTTTTTGCCTCCATAAAAACGGAGCCGCCGCTGTCGGGTTCGAACCCGGGAACTCCGGATCAGTAGCCGAGCACCCTAACCACTGAGCCACCACGGCGGTTACTGCTCCAACACCGACTTACGGCAACACCCTATTCGGTATTCCTCGCATAGTATTTTTGTTTTGTACATGATGACTATGAATTTTTTTTATTGTGCATTAATTTTTTCGGGTGAAAAGTCTCTACGGCAAATTGTTACCAACACAAGTCTTCGTCTTGTGCGGTGAACCATGCAACAAAAGACTTCCGAAAATTAAGCGCTGGAATGAACTTGAAAGAATGCCCTCTTGAGAACCGAAGAAAAAAAGTAAAATTAAAGAAACTAAAGCGGCTCAAAAAACTTATATTCTGGAAATAATGAAGCACTTAATGGCTTTCTCTATGACGTGATTCTTCTCTTGCGGGAATTTCGGGAAGCTCAAGCGTTGTAGAGATTCGTTAAAAACTGCCAATGTCAAGAAAGCTGAAGTGAGAAGTAACGGGCTGAGATAAGTTCGTATCTGACATGTCTCTTAATGAAAGGCATTCATAAACCGCGTACATTGAACTCATAATGCAGGCAAACACTAGCGACCAGTCTTTTTTTTGCTTTGTTTGGCTCGTCTGATCACCTCATCTAAGTTGAATTTACTATTCACAGTCCCAAAAAACTGTGACGTCTGAACGAAGTGATCGTGGGTAGCAAACGGTCTGGTCTCGGGAGATGTCTCTACATCACAAAAAAATGCGCAAAACACCGGCTCGCAAAATATAAAAGTTCTCGTATTAGTGTACACTAATTTAAACAGCAAAGTAATATTGGCCTCTCAAATTCTCCTCCTTCAATTTGTTTTTGTTCTGTTCATAGCAGCGTGCTTTGAAGTTGTTAGGCTGGATGGATACTTCCTTGTGAAGTTTCAGCGCTCTTTTAGCTCGCAGTTCGCAGCGCCGTATCACCACCATGTTTGAGAACTCAAGAATGCAACTAACAATATCTTCGACAATGACTACAAGCGTCCAAACTTGGGCGTCG
Organism: Amblyomma americanum; assembly: GCF_052857255.1. NCBI lineage: Eukaryota > Metazoa > Arthropoda > Arachnida > Ixodida > Ixodidae > Amblyomma > Amblyomma americanum. Next base: position 8,431,818 of record NC_135504.1, read on the forward strand.
AAATAAGGCTGATTTCCGACTTGACGCGTGTCGAGTTCGCTTAACCAGGAAAAGCCCGATGTCGCTTTTCTCAAGATTAAAGCGAGGTATTTTGACGCGATATTTTTCGCCTCGAGGAACCTCCCTTACTGTAGTGTTTTAGTTTAATTTGGTATTACATGTTTAGCTTATGTGCATCGTCATCTTGGCTTTTTGCTAGATCGTCAAAAACGTGACGCCTCATTTGTTCTTGTCCCATTTTTTTTATCACTTCCTCCATTTACTTCAGTTCGGTAGGAAACGCCGCTACGCTTAGTTTAGCTTGGTGAATAAAGAGCTCGTGAAATGAGCAGCGCAGAATATCTCACTCCGAGGTGGCATACAATGTCGTGGCTGCCTGAAATTATGCACGCCAGTTTGCAACGCCACCTTCGCTTTCGTTCATACAGAGACGAGTAATTTTGTTATAACTGTCTGGAAGCTTCGACAGAGATAGGAGAGTGCTCATAAGAGCACTAGAAAAAAAAGTTCCCAGGCACTTTGTATCTCGGCGTTTCCTATACTTTCGTCAGATTTGCGAGCCTCCAAAACAAAGAGATAAGGTTCCCTTTAAAAGTGTACAAACAGAAAGCTTCGAGCGAGAACAAACAATATGAATTGTTTCATGGGGGTATGGAGATGCCTTCTAGCGAACTTCAGTTTCAGGGATCGAATGGAATACAATTTAATATGATTCTGAATGTAGCCCGAAAACAGCTCGGCATTTCCACCCTCATCGAGTGACGTCAGTGCGCACTTGCTCAAATTACTGTGACGTCACAGATCCGAGAGGTTGTTCGGAGGAACAACCAGTGCTTTCCGGGGCGCCGACTTCATCAGTATTGTGGTATTCCAGGTTGCCAGTTGCCCGTCACGTCAAGGAGCACTTAAGCGCTCGCGCCGTTCGAGACTGAAACTACCGGTACAAAATTATTTTGTAATAAATTATTAACGCCGTGAACTGCTCTTTGGAGCTCATTTTCATTATTACTAGGCCCGTAGGCATCCTTCAGGGCTAAAAAACGGGAACCCAAAATTTTCTTCCGTACCCTATTAAATGAACATTCCTGAAATATTTGCAGTTCGAGAAGTAGATTATATTATGGCAGGTGTAAAAAAAGGGGGACTTGAAAGGGCGCTGGCTGAGAAGCTGGACGTTATGCTTGAGTAGGTCGGGGACTGTACCTCCCCCTGCGTGCAGGTGTTTTCTTCTGCCGTCTTTGTACCCCTTCTTCTAGAATTTAGAAAACAATATTTCCTCAATTTACCCCTTTTCTGACCACATTTGGCTTTCTCCTATATTCGCATAACAATTTCCCCTTTATACCAATTCCTCCTAGAACGTACACACGGGAGCCATAACAAATTGTGCGCTTAACCAGCGCCGCATTAAGATGTCAAAGTGGGCCAGCTTGTATCGATTTTTAGTTAGTCGACACCGAAGACAGGAGGACCCCATAGTTCCGGTTTTGTTTCCGCGGCCATCAGTCGTTGGTCCAGTTTTATCAGTATGATTTCACTTAGCGCTGCAAATGCGACCATCAACGCTGCCGAAGCCTTCAACACAGAAGACAAAGAGCGCCCAGCCCCCACGCAAGCACGTGAGCAAAGCAAACACTTGTATAACCCTTGGCCTTCTCCCTACCCAGCTGCGTTGTCGCGCGCCCAGAGCCCATAAGCGAAAACAGCCTCCTTTCCGACCCCACCATCTCCAGCCGGAGCCGGCGCGCACAAAAGAAAACAATGTCAATGGCCGTGCGGACGGAACTGGTCAATAGCGAATATCGCAATTCGATGGCTGCGCCTGTGGATCGTCGTGTGCGAAAACAACAGGCGACATTCGATGCCCCCCCCCCCCCCCCTCCCCCCACCGAGGCCAGCACGCCGCGCCTTTCGGCTGATTGGGGGCTAAGTGCCAACGTTGCCCGCTCGCAACCGTTCCTGCCTGCGTGTTTTCCCTCTGGCTTTCTGGCATTGCGAGAGAGCCTGCTTTCCGGATGGCCCCTCTCTGTCCATGTCGCTTGCTGCCTTTCGGTGTTCTTTGCGACATCGGCATATCTGCCTGTGCTGCTGCAGGCCTGCTCGTAATGTTCCTCAGTTTCAAGCACGTGTTAGAGCCGTCGCATGGGCAGCGCTGCCTGCAACTGAGCCCCTTTAGGCAGGGAGTAGTGAAATTAAAGCTTAATCTGCCGTCAGAAGGACATGATGCGTTAGTTCGTGTGGTGCGGGCGGGAGCAATATTCTTTTTAAGAACGTTAGCTCTTACTCATCATGTTTCTCAATTCCTAGGGGTCTGCTACGATTGCCTTCGGCGTAAAATTTTCCAAGTCCGAGGAATTCAAGATGGTGGACCCCATAGTAAATAGACATAGCAACCCAATTGGTCATTGACTGGTCACGTTCTCAGGATATCAAATTGGTGATTGATCGGTGACGTCACTTATTAATCCATGATTTCGGCCAATAATTATCATATCGAAAAATAATCGTACAAATTCATATTTCCGTTGGTGTACCTCACTTTAATCTCATTCACATCAATTCCAGTAAACCAAACAGCTAACGCTCATTACTTCAACGTCTTCCAGACGGTGGTGGCAACATTTTTTTTGTTATTTTTAAGGCATCACCATACATTTATGTATTTCTATAAGGCAGTTAATGCGTTCATCTTGCTAGCCATACGGAATCATGTAACGGTTCCTGAAATTATGATGAGGAATCTTACACTGAAGCATAGACGCACAATTAAGTTTCATTGTGACTTTATATGTCTGCGCCCTAACACCAGAATACTATAAATGAAGCCTATTTATTTGATTTGACTTTATTTTAAATCAATATGACAAACGCGGTACCAGCGACAACTCATAAGGGCGGTACTTAAACATGAGCTTATCTCCTAATGCTCAGCTTTCAGCGCTTATGCTGCACACTTCCAAACAAAAAGCACGTGACCTTGTAGTTAGAAGGTTTTGGGTTTTGTTTTCTTGGGGGGGAGGGGGGGAAGGAAATGGCGCAGTATCTGTCTCATATATCCTTGGACACCTGAACCGCGCCGCAAGGGAAGGGATAAAGGAGGGAGTGAAAGAAAGGAAGAATAGGTGCCGTAGTGGAGGGCTCCGGAATAATTTCGACCACCTGGGGATCTTTAACGTGCACTGACATCGCACAGCACACGGGCGACTTAGCGTTTTTCCTCCATAAAAACGCAGCCGCCGCGGTCGGGTTCGAAACCGGGAACTCCGGATCAGTAGTCGAGCGCCCTAACCACTGAGCCACCGCAGCGGGGCATTAGTTAGAAGGCACATTTACAAATATGAACGAAAATGAAAGGAAAGTAGCAGCATGAATGCTTCAGTTTTGCATGACTTCAGCTCGCATTGTCTTTGCTTTGTAGTTTCCGCGATGTTTTTTTTTTGTTTTGTACCAAGCAACAGACGTAAATTGTACGTTAAGCGAAATCGTCGGCGTCGTTCACGTACCAAGCGGTGATGGGTGGCTTATAGTTACACAATGCGGAAGTCCGGCATGACAAGTGCGGTGAACCGTGACCGTGCATCATGACTACGGCCCTGCACGTGACTGTGCCTCATGTCTACCTTGCACTCCTAGCCCCATGCACCCCACCCCATTTACGGTTACTGCTCCCGACTACTGCAACACAGTAAGCAAACGGCAGTACACTTTACCCGCGGCGCTAATGGAAATTCTCGCCGTAAGCGCAAAAGAAGCCGCACTCCTACCGAAAGTTAATGAACACTCCGACCGACATCATCATTTCGCACCATGCCAGCCGTCACAGAAATCCGCATTACCACAGCGCCAACCCTCCAGTGACTTGTTTTTTCTTTGCGTGTTTTAACTGCGTATTTTCCACAAACCGTTCTGTTTACCACTTTATCCAGTCTCTAATTTCTTTTCTCTCTCTCTCTCTCTTTCTTCCTTTAAATCTTTTTATTCTACTACAGAAACAGGCCTCGAGCTCGGAGCCAGGCTAGGCACCGGAGACACAGATCTTAAATGGCGTCCGGCAGCCGCTGCGGGGCGCTGCCGGAGTCGATCAGCGCTGTGCCTATCGCTGGATCATCCCGAGTTGTGTGGACGAAGCCACGCCAGAGCGCACTCAGGGCACAGCGATCCAGAGAAGAGCTCGGAAATTGTCGCAATTACAGAATATTAGCGTCGTTAGGTCCCCATCAGGTCTGGCCGTCAAAGTTGCCTGCGGTCATTGCGTGGGAATGGTGGTGCAATTAAGCGGCGGGACGTCACACATCTCGCTGTCACAGAGCGCCTTAGTCTTTAATTTGTCTTCCCTCCGCCCGGTGTATCGTTAAGAGTGCTAGTTCTCGCTGAAGGCTCAATCTTTAGGAGTTAATTAGAGTTTATGTATTTTGCACAATTCCTCGAGTCTTTCTTTACCAGGGCCAGTTTTATCTTTCCCGGCCTTCCACCCTCTAATAATCCTCCTTCACCTCCTGCAGCGGCTTCAGTGAGGCCGCGTCGCTTCACTATGCGGCACAAAGCAAGTATCTTCGTTCAAAGAGCTCGCGTCTTGCGAATCGCATCACCACTGTACAACAGAGGGGTGCCAATTAAGAGCCTGCCATATCCACCACGGATGGCTCACTCACTGTGGAGTTTGGTTGGTGGGTCGAAGGTCGCGGGCTCGAATCATGGCCTCTGCAGCATTTCGGTGGGAGCGGAATGCGAAGAAGCCCTCGAGTTCTGCACTGTCCGTATACTTTTTATTAATTCAGTTTGGTTGAAAGCCATTAGGAGCTCTTCAATACGGCGCCTCCGGTATTTATTTATTTATTTATTTTATTTCGGAGATACTGCAGTCTCGGAAGATCAAGCAGGTGGGAGCATACAGATACAAATTTTAACACAGCAGTGCTTTCAGAAGCATACCTGTAACGTGAGCTTGGTTCAAGAGAAGCAGACACTAAAAAATGGCATGCACAACGGCTTATCAAGAGCACAAAGAACACATCGACAAAACAAAATATAAGACTATATATTCCTAACATAGCCCCCACGTTAAGCTTCAGAAGAAATAACCTGACATTGCAATCCCTAAAATTAGTCAAGAATACTTAACTTCACAGATATCACAGAAAACTGTCAAAAATCCTGTAAAAGCATGCTTTAAACCGCGTCCAAGCAGACTGAAATCATTTTGCGCGTAAAAGGAGAGGGACCTGTCGTCTGCTAAACAGCATCATTATTACCGGCTTTAAGGGGGTAATGCTTTGCGCTTAATGAAGCGCGGTTCTGGCAGAATAACAAGCATTCAACACTCAGAAAGAATATATAGGAACGAAAGGGAACCTGTCCTTGTTATAGACTGTCTAAGGCCGTTTTGCTTAAAAGTGAGCGCGCCCATATGTGCAGACAACAAGATAACAAATCGCTGTGACAAATCACCTTTCATGCATTGACGCCAGTTAACATGTTTTGAGCTGGGTTATAGTGATGCACTTGCTTCTGACGTTCAAGTTTCTGATTAAATAATGAAGACCCACAAACCTGTAAGCATTAATATTTCAGTCGACTATGGATACACAAAAGTACATGTAATACCCTCAAATGAGGGCCTTTGGGGGTATTTTGAATAAATAAATAAAAACATTTTGATGATTCATGTCTAAAGAAAAACCCTCTTCATTCTGCTTTCCTCTTTCGTCAAGATTCATTAATTAACTTTGTTATAGCCTTAGATATTTTGGATTTATCAGGATATTTATTCTATTCAGTATTGTGTGCAAGGTTAAAGCGAAGGAAATTGTTTTGAGCCGTAAGCATTTCTTGGCTCATAAGTGGCGTGGATGGAAGTTGCGGACCGATGTCTGTGGACGGAAGTTGTCCGCACGAACTGCCAATCATAAGTTTTATGGTAAATAAAACAAATATGTAAAAGTTGATTGCGCAACAGTTCATAAGCAACATATGTAATGAAATGAAGCCCCAAAAAATGATACAGGTAATAAAAAACGGAAATAAAAATAATAATTAAACAAAAAAGGAAAATACAGCAAATAAAGATAAAAAGAGCAGAAAAGAAGCGAAAAAAATAAAAACAAAGGGACATAAATTAAAAACACAACATAAAGTAAAAACACAACACAACACAACACAAGAAAACATAACCATAACATAACATAAATAAACATAACATAACAACATAACATAAAAAAACATAACATGAATTAAAAACAAAACAATAACATTTGGAGAGAGAAAGAGGGGACAGGGAAACGCTTTCGCATTTTCGCTCCTAGGGAAACTTGAATGCTGTCCTGTAACTTTTTAAATCCACCAGCCGAATTGGCACAAATGTCCTAAGTAGCCGATATGCCCGAAACATCAAACATAATCATCATTGTCGTCTTCCGATAGCGCCACCCAGAAGATGCGACCGCTCCTCGAACAATCGCTCGCAGCATGTAACGCACTGACGGAAATATTAGACACCGTCTCCAGGTCTTCAAGCCAATCGCGCCACGCGTCGACTTCATGCACGCTGAGACCATCTCTTCTCCCTGCCGACTTCAAATATGCCTCCTATATACAGGGAGCTTCACCTAAGACTTTACACAATTTTTAAAAATAGGCCTTTTGAATTAGGCTAGCGCTTTTTTCGTCATAGATTCCCAGCGGTGTAGTACATCGGAATATAGCCAATGCGTGCAAACTAGAAGGCACGTTAACCAATACTGAATAGTTAACTTTTTAACAACTACTGTTATGCTTCTAAATCACTGAGAGGTGTGTAGCCCACCTAAAGTAATAACCATGTAAATTTTTAGAATTTTGAAAGCGCTGTTACATTCGACGCTGTGGCCCAACAAATTTTAGCTATTTCGACGAGTTACGTGAACAGGGGAGGTTGCTTTGCCTGCAAGAAGCTTCTGGAAAGCAAGCGCATGTATTTTGCCGCGATGTAGCCAAAATTTGTTGGGCCACAGCGCCGATAATAGCCGCGTTCTCAAAATTCTAAAAATTGATTTGAATGTTACTTTCGGGGGGTTGCATGCCTCTAAATAACTAATAAGCTTAACAGTAATAGTTGAAAAGTTAATTATTCAATCTTGGTTAATTAGCCTTCAACTTAGCACGTCTTAGTTGCATTCCGACGTACTAGGCCGCTGAGAATGCTATGCCGAAAAAAGCGCTCTTATAACTTAAAAAGACTATTTTTAAAAATTGCGTAAAGTCTTTAGTGAAACATCCCCACTCTACGAAATTTTCCGCTACTCAGTGGCCGCACCTTTATGGAATCTGGAATAAGAAGACGGAAGGTTTCACAATTAAGTGCCCTAACCAGGAAGCTAAGAACCACAAGACCCTGTATCGTGCCCTTACATCAAAACTTTACACCAGATAAGAGACGTGAGCAAGAGTCAGAAAATAACAGACTAAATTCACGAAGTCTCTCAAAAATACAACATTGATTTCCTGCGTTCTAAATGTAAAAGCCAATTCGTTCAACGTCTCGTACAGAGGCGGGAGGGCTGGTGTCTAGGGATAACCTTAAAGAGGTCTCATTGTATATATCTAGCAAAGGCGACATACATATGCCATATTGGAGCAGTTAAAAACTATCTTAATTAACAGGGACTACGAGGAAGACACGACACAGGCGAGCGCTCGTCTGTGTCGTGTCTTCCTCGTAGTCCCTGTCAAAGTGCGCGCTGTTCTGTTTAAAATGACTTACCAACTCGCCCAAGCATCCGTTTTGCTAAAAACTTTCCCTACCTCTAAACTCGAATTGTCCTCTGCACCAACGAGTCCAAGCCACGTGACGTCCTGCGCGTGCGTGCATCCGTGCATTGCCCGATGTGCGACGCCGCGCTGTTGAGATTCCATGCCTTCTCTGTTACGCTCGGCAAACGCGTTGTAGAATATGCAAAAACCTAACCGGCTAATGAATCTGCATCTGCAAAACTATTTGTCATAGGCCCGTGTCTTGGCAGTGACAATATTTGATACTTGTCATGTACTATATGTAACGCGAATACCTGACTAATGGTGGTTTATTACAGTATCGATTGTGTAACAGCCCAGCATTAGTCAAGGTGGAAGCCGATGTAGGGACGCACAACAAAAGGAGGCCGAAAGTCAGTTGCACTTGCAAGCATACCAAATGGCTGGAATTACTTCAACTCGACGTGAAACTAGAGTAACTGAAGGTATCCAATTTTTTTTTTGTCTTGTACGGTCTACAGAGTCGATCACACTCGTTCTGATTGGTGCGACGGGTGCTCAGAACAAATGCCTGCGACGCCTGGCGGCAGTCACCGGCTTCGAGATTAATTGGCAAATAGCGCCACTAGCACGGACCCTGCGGTATTCGCGGCCGACCAAGAGTCAGGCCTGTGTGATTTGCAGTCTCGAGCACTGGCTCTTTATCATCGAAATAGCCGTCCCGGCTGAGCCGGGAACACGTCACACTGTCGTAGCACAGCTCGCAGCATAGCTCGCAGTGCTCCATGGCATCGCGGGATGCGATAGCGCCGTGATCACGCATGCGTGCTTAGTCATGCGCATTCGCGGCTAAGTCGCCGCCAGTATTCTTTCAGTGATACAGGGCCGGCACTTGCGACGTGCAAAGCACGCAGGCCTGCATTTCATTCGGCCGCTAAATGCCGCAGTGCCCATGCTGGTGGCGGTTTTGACCAGGCAGTCTCGGGCCCGGTGGCTGCCTGGAGGCAGTTCGGAGTTCGCAGTTCGGAGCGCCCGAAAGCAACAACAGGTGAGGAAGGGTGTGGCCACTCACTAATACAGCCAGTCTGGTCTCGGCATTGTCGCGAGCCACCGTACAGCGGTCGCATTCAGTCCGGTGCAGTCACACACATCTCGCGCCACGAATTCTTCGCACACACCCACTAACTTTGTCGAGCCTGCAATATAGCTCATTACTCTGATAAAGCTCATCAAGTGTGCCAAGCACGTCGTTGTGTTCCATCGTTAGTCGGCGTCAATCCTCCGGCGGTGCAGCGTGGTCACGGGATGCGTTCATGTAAGTGGAATCGTCGGTGCGTTTCTGCCACGGCTTGCATGGTGTCTACTCCCACAGGGTACGGCATTGGGCACATCGTCCAAGGACAGAGAACCGGAGGAATGGAAAACAAAATGTATGCTTAGAAAATTCGACCCCTGAACCGCAATTCGGTTTTTGTGAAGTACCGTAATCGAAATGAAAACTGCGTCGCCGTGAACGTGTAAGCCAGGTTGCACAGTCTAAAATGTAGCTCACGCAGAGCGTTTGTTGCTCTCTGAGACGCGCCGCTCGTGAAACGCCCGCAGCGGTGCAGCCGAATTTGCACAGTCATTTCACGCGTGAATTTCACACGCCGCGTGTTTTCGCGTGTTGAAAACACTCCTCCACCACCCGTGTGCTGTGCGATGTCAGTGCTCGTTAAAGATCCCCAGGTGGTCGAAATTATTCCGGAGCCCTCCACTACGGCACCTCTTTCTTTCTTCCTTTCTTCTTTCACTCCCACTTTTATCCCTTCTCTCAAGCCGTGGTTTAGGCGTTCGCCGATATGTAAGACACAGACACCCACTGCGTCATTTCCTTTCCCAAAAACCAACCTCGAACCGACCGCCGACTGCCGTCGCACGCGGGACTTCCCCCGGGGGGAGGGTCCTGGCCCGTCGGACTCCGGAGTCACGAGGCTGGCTGGCCACGCCTTGGTAGCTGCGTGAGGTCTGAAAACGTGGACACCTTTAGCATACTGCGTACCGTGCAACTGTAAACCTACTGTTGTGGAGTGTTAAACCTGACACACCATACCATACAATACCATACCATACAGTACTGCACACCACCGTTCAGTGCGGTATCGTGCTGTACCCTACCGTAACGTAGAGGTCCACAACACATCATACGATGTCACACGATAACACACCATGCCATACCATAGAATACGATAATACACCATACCGTCCGGTACCGTACAGCACGGTGCAGGTAACATACGTTCTGGTGCGGTGTTGTGTTACGATACTGTACGGTGCCATACATATGGTACAGCATCATACCATGCCATACCATACCATTCCGTACCGTCCCATACCATACCATGACAAACCAAACCATAACACATTGTACTACGTGCAGTACCGTGCAACACCGTGCGGTAAAGTACCGTGCCATGCGATATCATACCATATCACTCCATAAATTAACAAAATGCTTCCAGTTATTGTATTTCATGTTCCGATAATTGTGCGAAGTGCGTCGATTACATGGGTTGCACAGTTTTAGTCACGGAGAACAAGCTCACTGACTGCGGTTTTGTAATATTTTCATTTCCGGCTGTGAAATTCTCGATTTCGGCACAAACTAGAAGCCCAACTGTTCACATCACGATCTGTCCGCAGATCCACAACTCTGCAGGACCCTCACAGAGTAGCAGCGTGGCTGAAAATGTTCTTTTTCCTTCCATTCCCACTTCAGTGCATGCCTATTACACCACGACGACCCCTACAAGCATTCTTTCAAGCTTTGCTGCCCTTATCTTGCCTGGCTACGAGTCTTTCCTCTCATTCCATTCTCAGAATTTCCATTGTGCCCTTATCTTCTTCTCCTTTAGAGGGGCTATAAATTTTATTAGGCGTATATATTCATATATTCACCCTTTCCTATCTGTGAAACCCCAACTTTTTGTTTGAGTACCTCCCATCACAATCGCATGCTGCATTCATGAATGCTTTGGATGTCGATTACAATGTTGCTTTAATGCAAGAAGATTAAGGCATAATGTTCATTTCTTTCTATAGCTTAAAACAAAGCAAACATCACACATATATTCCCGCAGACATCATTGTGTCTCACAGCAAACAAGGGCTCTGCCGCAAACTACTACGTTCAAGAGTTTCTTTAGCTACAAGCCCCACCTATGGCAGCACCTGCCATCGCGGGGTATACTGGCGCATCGCTAACCGCTGCAACAATGCGCCAGGAGTGGTAGGGAAGGACTCCAAGGGATCTGTGAATGCAAAGTAGGGAGTGACCAATTATGCATACATGAGCGTTAACCCATTAACGATATCACTTCGTAGCCTTAAGGCGGAGCTTAAGTATCCCCTCCAGTTTTTTTTTTTTCAATTTTAGTGAGCGTTTGTGTCTGGTGCTTCGTGGCACAGTACCGCGCGCAGATTTCAACATTGTTTCGCACCAGCTTTCATTGTGTGTCTGGTCTTCTGATGCCTTTTCATTCCGTATACATCAGCTTGAAGTAAACAACAGTAAAAAGAAAATAAAGGAAGCAAACGGCTCCATAAGTCGCCTGTCAAATTCTCAGTCAGCGATGATGTAAAGCGACCACGGCATTATAGACGTCTCCTCCGAAGGCTGCAATCAAAACCCTGCAAATCTGCCCATTCTCTTGCCTCTTAGATATCCGCCCCTTTCCATTCGCCATTCGTATGTCCATGTGCTCATCATTCATCCTGTGTGACAGTCAGCTGACATGTGACATACGTCATTTTAAAAAGTTTCAAAACGCGCTTTGCCTTTCTAGCGTAAAGGATGGACGAGCGTCTTGGTCTAACGAGATTTGGACCTTTTTTTCGCCGGGTTCGAACCCGACCGCGGCGGCTGCGTTTTTATGAAGGCGAAACACTAAGGCGCCCGAGTGCTGTGCAATGTCAGTGCACGTTAAGGATCCCCAGTTGGTCGAAATTATTCCGGAGCCCTCCACTATGGCACCTCTTTCTTCGTTTACTCCCACTGTCCTCCCTTCACTTACCCCGCGGTTCTGGTGTCCAACGATATATGAGACAGATACTGCGCCCTTTCCTTCCCCCAAAAAAACATTTTTTTTCGCCGAATCATATTTAAGGAGAAACAAAATGGCGTTGGAAACGTTAATAAACTACAGTGATAGAAGTTCTCTCGAGAGCCTTTTAGGCGTGCTGTTTTCTCTTGACTAGATTCGCTCGGGTTACCTTAGAAAGGAAGAAAATTGATTGCGCAAAATAAATATAGGCGATACGTTTGAAACTTGTCGCGTCTGAAAAAGCAAATTACGATCTTGTGGTGTTAGAAGCAGCCGTTAAGCCTCCGGCTTTCGTAAAAGGTTTTGCAAAAGGCACGTTTCGAAATTATGAGTTCTATGTGTGCAACTGTAATTGTAATTGAAGTGTAATTTAGAATCTATATTACAAGAACGCGTTACTAGGAGCTGTGAAAATCTATAAGAGAGTTGAAGGATAAGAAATTTGCAATAAAAGAGTTATTTTGAACTTCGCCACTTTGTTATAAATAAAACTTGCGAAACTCACGTAGGTACTCAATATAACTACGTAGGCCAATTTTGAGGGGAAATTTCTTGCTTCCTAAATATTCACATTACGGTAGTTTAGTGCACCTTGATATATGACAAGAAACTGGAGACGTAAGAATTGTATTTTATAGCTTTCAGTTTTTGTAATATTTTATGATTTCAAGGCAAACAGACAGTGAAGGCGTATACCTGAATTCTTGTTTATACACTCGCTAGATTTAGTATTTCTCCGGTTTCAGTCCCAATTTAAAATCACGCTGCATTGCTCAATGGATTACCAACTCAAGCGAGCTTCAGTTTTAGACTCATCGTATTTTACTGCGAGAAACTCGACTCTTTATACAATGAACCAGGAACCTTGGCCAAAGACGACTTTGCTAGAACAAAAAAAAAATATAAGTGGCAGAGAAGTCGTGCAGAACGAGTGCTGAAGTCAACCTGAAAACAATCGAAAGAGCCCCCAGCGAAAAAAGTAGATATTTTAGCCAATTTGTTTGACCCGCCCACTTTTGAAAACAAGAGGGCCATTCATCATCCCCTTTGGTTAATCTTTTGCATTGGACGAAAACACATGAGGCATACAACTAACATTAACTGCTTTCGGAGCACCTGCACAGCTCAGGCGACATCTGGGATTCAGAGTCAGGCCACTTTCCGAGGTCACCCAATTCCGGCTTTTTAAGATTTTTTTTTAATTCTCAAAAAAATGCAGTCCAATTATACGCAACTGAGTGGGCGACTACCGGCACAAGATTGCGCGCCATAAATAGTACGTGCTGGGCACTCCATCTACACGAAGCCTCTTTACGCCGCCTCTGTACACGAGTTGGGCTCCTAAGCTGAGAGGCTTAATGAAACATTCCACAGCTAACGATTACACGCCGTCTATTTAATTCTGCCAAGAAAATTAAGGGTGGTGATCAATATTCACACTGATCCTTAAAGCCTGGTCAAGAAGTAGTTTATTGTTATGTACATTTTCTTACTCGACTTTATTCAGCAGGCAGACTTCTACTTTGTTACAGTTCGTAAAAAGAGACACAACTAATGCTTTGTTTCACTCATGCACTGAAAATCGCTTCAAAGTTCAGTAAAAACTGTTTCACTTATTGGTTTGGGTTTTGTCAGATAGAATTTTGTTCGCGAAAATAAAACGGCAACGAGTCAGAATAGAGACACAGGAAATAAACTGAAACGACAACATCGGTGCCTGCTACAAAGTGAAGCTTAATTGCGTGATCATGGTATCTTTTTTATAGCTCCCAGCATTACATGAACAAACAACCAAAGAAAAAACTTCAAGCGTGTCGTTCCAGGGAACGAATTTTAGTCTTAGAATGAGCCAACCAGCGAAAATAATTTCATTTGCTGCCGAATCAAGGAAAAATTGAAAAATTGGTTTTTGAAGAAAGGAAATGGCGCAGTAATTGTCTCGCATATCTTGGTCGACACCAAAACTGCACCGTAGTGGAAGGGAGGAAGGTGGGAGTAAAAGAAGAAAGGAAGAGGTGCCGTAGTGTAGGTCCCCGGATATAATTTCGACCACCTGGAGATTTTAACGTTCACTGACATCGCACAGCACATGGGCTCCTTTTCGTTTCGCCTCCATCGAAATGCGGCCGCCGCTGTCGGGATCAAATCCGGGTTCTTAATACTGATCATATTAATAATAACAATGCCATATTGATCACCCAGACACCTGAAAGGGTGTATGAGCAAGCAGGGCAGACAAAAGGTATTGTGGCCCTCCTCACGCTAGCTAACTATTCCGGTTCGAAAACAGCGCGCTTGGCAAACTAATGCAGCAGTAAACTTGCAGTAATTGCTCCCACATCAGAGGGGCATCAGAACACTTAACTTTATTACCTTGCACCGTTACGTAACCAAGTTTCGTATTTATAGCTCAGAATGTTTCTGTATCACTTGCATTACAGTTCGCAAAGCTTGCCTCCTCATTGGTCGTCTGCTTATTTCGCTTTTAATTTCGTTGTTCACCGCGGAGCGAGAAAGCTGCTGACAACAAAGGCGGAACGGAGGACGCGCTGTAAACTGCGCAGCGCGTGTTTTAGGCCAGGCGGCGTGCGGAGAACACGCCTGGCAAATCTGCAGAACAATAGCCCCCTCCGCAACCCGAGGGGGGGGGGGGGGGTGGGGGGCGGTGGCCCACGGCACACAAGGGGAGGCTGCTGCGGCCTGACAGATCCAGATGTCAAAGCCCGAGGCAAGGGAGCGGAGGGCCTGGGGTAGAGCGGGGGAGAAAGGGGGTTGTAGAGGCACGAGTTCCGGGTGCTCCCCTATCCGTGAGCCGCGTAGGGGACGCGCTGGCGGTGCAGTGAACGGTTGCGGAGAGTACATTTTCGCCGGAACCTAGCTGTGTGCCGTATTCCTTTTTGAGAGAAGTCTGTCGTATCCTCGCGGGTTTTTAAAGACGTTATTTTTCATTTTTGGTGCAGACAGGCAGGTAGTATAATAAACATTTCCAGTTTGTAATTTTCGTTGTGCTACCGCTGCATTGGCAAAACAAAAAAAAAGCGGGAGGGTTTTAATGTAGTTAAACCGAGTAGACGTGTGAAAGCATGCGGTTGGACTGGTTGGCTCATGGTTTTGCTTTGTTGAGTCGTCGGCCCGTCTGGCGGCGTTATTAGATCGATAGTAGTATTAGTTGATGGTTGGTTTATGGGGGTTTAACGTCCCAAAGCGACTCAGGCTATGAGAGACGCCGTAGTGAAGGGCTCCGGAAATTTCGACCACCTGGGGTTCTTTAACGTACACGGACATCGCACAGTGCACGGGCCTCTAGAATTTCGCCTCCATCGAAATTCGACCGCCGCGGCCGGGATCAAACCCGCGCCTTTCGGGTCAGCAGCCAAGCGCCATAACCACCGTGGAGGAAGGTGTGCCTGGTAGGTAGTGTGTGGTTCTTCTGGAGAGCACCTGATTTTCTCACTGAGTCTTTGAATTTGATTTCGAAGTCTGTTCTGCTGCTGTGTGAACTTTTACTCGTTTGAGGCTTTGTGGGGGGCACATGTAGGTGGACTGTTGGTGTGTACCCCTTATGGCGGATGAATTTGGGGTGGGGAGGCAGGTGGCGCTTCTGGGGGGGGGGGGGGGGAGGCTTCGCACAGATGACGCTGTCATTTTCGCCAAGTGTCACTGGTACTCCTCCCGCAGTAAAAAGGTCTTCCGTGCTGAAAAATTCTCGCCTTACCTCATTTTCCAGGACACAAATGCTGCCACATATCTATCGCAGCCCCCTATTGATCTTTCAGTAAAATGATAGTGTTAAAGGACGGGTGACTGCATTCACAGGCACGGGGGCATGTTGCTGTGATGCTGTAGAGGCGCGAAAAGAACTTGAAAAATCTCTGCCGCCTTTCAAGTTCCCCAGGGCCTAGCATTCTTCGACAACGAATCTACCACAGCCCCCCAGAAGTTTTGTACACGTGCAGACGAGATGGCCTCAGAGTGGGCTGTCGTGGTCACCTGAGCGAGCAGGCCATACTTTGAAGAGTGCCTGCATCCTAATCTTCCGTGATGGCACCCACCCTTAGATCCACGTGAGCTATGCCCACGTACACATCACGTTAACCCCTCCGGGCATGCTCCCTGAAGAGCCCGCTACTGGCTGACACGTCAGTGTGAGAGTTTCTGCTGATGACTTACGACTCCGTTTATTATAAACTGTCTTCTATACAACTACCCTGACAAAAAGCAAGCTTGCACTCGTGTAATAAAGCTCCCCCTGCTCTCAGGGTCAACGGCGATTGGGGATCTGACCTTGGCTGGCCAGGGCGTGTGCTAGCCCATCGGCGACCCCTTCCAGAGGAGACCGGTAACCCACTGCAAGAGCTGACCGCGCCGCTTCACGCGCCCGTGAGGAGTGGCTTCGCCAGAGGCCACGGCACTCAGCTGCAACTGTGGTCAGAGCCTCTTATATCTCCTATAACGCAGGTTTGGCACCGAAAACCATCTGACTCGAGCGAGAATCAAGACCCTTCGACCGTAAAGCAACCGGATGGACGATCTGATACACACGTAATGGCAATGTTGCAGTTGTTCCATTTGTTTTAAGGTGACGAACATGAATCGCCAGGACAATAGCGTCCTAACTTGGATGAAGGGGCTTAGAGAAAGGGCAGAAAGGCACTGGCAAACCAGTAGTAAAGGTCACAGCTAAAAAGACAACAGCATTGGAGGTCGCAAAAAGGTCCGCGCAGCTAATGCAGAAGCATAATATGTACTCTTTGTGCTCTCATGTGCACAGGTCTGAGTCTTCTGGCCTCCCGGCCAACTGGTAGTTCCTTGAAGACTCAGACTTGTGGGCCTGAGCGCAGAAAGAGCACCCGTTCTACATCAGAGGTGGTTGTATGCGATAATTTCTCCTGGGTAACCTGAAGACGAAGTCGCAATAGCTTGCAACAAAAAAAAACTATGCAATTATGCTTTCTCTTTAATGCATTTCACCAGCAGTTGGATGTGTTGCGTCGTTCTGGCGTTCGTTGCCCACCTCGAGCTTCGTTTCACCAAATCTGACCTAACCATCTGACTTCTCATTTCATCTCCTTCTTTCGTTAAGGAGGTCACGCTAACATCTTTGAAACTCAAGCTGTTTTTAGTTTTGGTTTATTGCTGCTTAACGTCCCAAAGCGACTAGGGCTTATGAAGGACGCCGTAGTGAAGGGCTCCGGAAATTTTGACCACCTAGTGTTATTTAACGTGCACTGACATCACACAGTATATTGGACTCTAGAATTTCGCCTCCATCGAAATTCGACCTCCGCGGCCGGCATCGAACCCGCGTTTTTCTGGTCAGCAGTCGAGCGCCATAACCACTGAGCCACCGCGGCGGCCAAACTGAAGCTGTGTATTGCATGTTGTTCGTTATACATCTCGGAACTGGACAAAATATCAGCTCATTTGAGGCAGAGAGTAATTTGTAACTGAATTTTTAAAAGCTCTGCTGAACCTTGTGGTTGTCAGGCAGCACTGGCGTGCTCGCGATTCGTGACGACATAAGCCGACGGTCACGTGCTTGCTGGCGACTGAAGTACTGGCCTCCACGTAGTGAACACAGGGGAGTGGGTTGTTCGTTGTCCAGGCTAAGGGTGCGGGAACGTGAAGGGGGAAGTTAGAGAGAAGATGCGGAGTCCCCACACCCCACGCCAGGAGGAGAGGGGTAACCAAGGAGTGTGTCCTTCCATTTTTTGTCTAGCTTCTGCTCGACCTTGGCGACTTCAGCACAATGTGCCGCGGCCAGACTCAAGTGGGAGCGCGCTTTGGTCCTCACCGACCGTGCGTGTGGAAGTTTTGCAGCCCATCCTTACAAACATTTCTTTAGACAGTCTATAGACTGCCCATAGATTTCTGTCTATAAAGTCTATCGGCTCTCTATAGACAAACCCTAGCGAACAGACTATAGTCAATACAAATCCTTTCCACAGTCTATAGACAATCTATAGATTTATGGCCATATACATTTAGTAGACTTTTGTCTATAGACAGTATATAGACTATGAATAGACAAAAAAAATATCTATAGTCAGGCAGTAGAGTATATAAGAAGTCTATAGACTGTAAATAGACTATTTTTATAAGGGCACAACGGCGCTGTCAGGTCATGATGTCACTCAGGCTACTTCAATATGGTCGTCGCTGCCAGGGCTTAGAGCCGATAACTTCAATTTCTAGCTCAAATGGGCGCCTAGAGTTCCAACTCTTTTTTGAGTACGCTAAATAACGTAGCGGCTAGTACCTGCAACGTAAAAGCACAATTTCTTTGTAGGCCAAGTCATGGATGCTGCCAACTTAAAGGTGCACTAAAGAGGAATCTGACTGCCTGAAAGGCACTCCAACGCGTTGGTTGACTCCTCCTGCCTTGAGCGTTGAGTTAAGAAAAGAAGTCCGGAGCCGGGACGTTTAATTCAATTTAAATTAGGGAAATCGGTCACACAGGACAATCATTCGAAGTTTCAAAGAATGCTCGGAACATGTAGATTGAGTTCCCGAGGTGAAAAATACGAGTTCAGATTCCTCTTTAGCGGACCTTTAAGCGCACGTAGTTCGGCCTGTCAGGTGTGTTGACCAGTCACGAGATCTAAACAGCGAGGCAGTGCTAAGCTTCGCGGCCTAGCGCATAAATTTCCGGCGAGAACCGCTTTACTGCGCGCTGTGGTTCTTTGGTTGTTTACTTACATAGTGCACTGCAGCTACAGTAAACACAGGCGCGCTATGCTGCGCTAAGAACGCACACGGTAAAGACATGCCATATTTTGCAATTTCTTCATTTGCATTATTGCTTCCGCGCCCAACAGAAACTGCTCTGCGGCATGGATTCGTACTGAAGAAAAACCAGCGGATACATGTCCAGCTTTCTTGGGCAAAATTTTGAAAATTTTAAAATTGTAAGACACTCTTATAGAAATATTGAAGGTAATGGTCCATTATTCTGCTATGTAGCAAAATCTTTCTTTTCAAGTGTTTCCATCGATCGCATCGAACTGTTAACACTGCGATAGAAAGCCAGTGGGGGATGCTTTTGATGATAGCAAAAACGTGAACAGAAAGAAATACAAGGCCGCCGTCGAGTGATCTGCGGATATATTGATATTTGTATTGAAATCTTAAATTGTATGAAAAAATTGCGTTTGTAAACGGTTTCACGCTCAAGAATACTTTTGTCCAAAATTGCTTTGTATGGGTATGGGCACGAAGAAAAAGAGTGATACACACAGAGTGAAGTCATGACTCACCTTTATCCAGGGAACTACAAAGAAGAAAAGTCCGGAGTGTTTATTGCTTCCTGTGTGGCGCCAGGCCTTAGCGAAATTTTCCTTGCAAAAGTGTAGAGGCTCGTCAGCAATCGCTTGAGTGGGATGATTACACACACGCTTTATGTATACAGCTGCTTTTTGGTACTGCTCAACAACAACGAAATCTCTCAAGAAGTTATTGACCGGTTAAATTGTTTTTAAAAAGAATGGTCTCGGCCTTGCGTTCACTTTGGAGATATTAGACATAACTGCAGCGCAAAAAAAAAACCACACAGGCAAGAACCCACTCGAGACAAGGACAAACGCTGCACTCAGTACTGATTTATTTCACCAATGCATGGGAAATATAAATGCTCCAGAAGTACTTTGATTTGGGCTAGTTGGTTCATATCTTGAAAGAAGTTAGGACGGCGCTAAAACGACAAAGACAAAGAGGCCCGTCCTGTTGTGTTCGTGCCTCTTTGTCTTTGTCGTTTTAGCGCCGTCCTAACTTCTTTCAATAAATGCTCCGCCGCGCATGCACACAGAATGCAGAAGGAAAGGAGGAAAGACATGTGGCAACGCCAAGTTAGAACATCTTACGTCGTGTGAACATCTTATTTTTACATCTTAGACAAAAGATAAGATGAATCGCACGATGTTCTAAGTTTCTCCTCCTTCGACGGTAACCGCCTTCCGACTTCTTCCGTTGGCAGCCACTCTCCGCTCTCGCGTTGCCTTTCTTTGTCCATGGTGACCAACCACCGGATGGTTCTCGTGGCATCTGCACTTCGGCTGCGCGTTTCTCCGCTCTCGCCATAATCTTGTTCTTGCACAGTAACCGTCCATCTCCTCTCTCCACACAACCACACTCCAGATAGTTCCCGTGGTGACCATCCTAGTGTTCCGCATTCCTCTGCTCTTGCAATGTTGTCCTCATTCAAAGATGACCCTCCTCTTCCTCTTCATTCCACATTTACCATAATCTAGGTGGTATCCGTGGCAACCAGTATCCGGTTGCGCATTCTTCCGGTTGCGCGATACTTTCCTCCTCTCCGGGTGGTTCTCATGGTAACAGCCTCCTGGTCACGCCTTTGTCCGCTCCCGCCATATTCTCAGTCCACAACAACCCTCCTCCTCTATCCGCGGTAACCGCCCTCTGGTTGCGCATTCTTCTGTTCTCGTCATATCGCCCTCTTCTCAGAGTAACCCTCCTCCACCTCCATTCCCGGTAGCCACGTTCCGGTAACGCATTCCTCCGCTCTCGTTATATCCTTTCGTTTTCATGGTAACCACCCTCCAGCTGGTTTCCTTGGCAGACACCCCCCGGTCGGGCATTCCTCGCTTACCTCATTCCCTCCTTCCAGGGTAACTCTCCTCTTTTTCGGTTCCCCTGGCTACCACCCTCTGTTTAAGCCGACTACTACGACGACGACGCCAAACCCAGGCAGAGGGCCTTCAACAGCTGTCGCTGTAAAAGAAAAGCACCGCCTCTGCGCAAATGCGCCGGTAAACCTAAGCGGCTAGGGCCCTCCTACGTGATATGCCGTACCGGACCTCACGTAAGGTGACAAAAAGCGACGACAAGCTGCGAACGGTGCGTCGACGAGGACGACGGGCAAATACGCGAGCCTCGGCCAGCACGTATGTAGCCTCACAGGGCGAGAAGGAAGATGAAGAGCAGGAGGAGGCAGCGGGGCGCAAAACAACTACTTCCGGTGCTTCACTTCCGGCCGGCGCATATACCCTCATTTTCGGCTGCCCTTCCGGTTTCCGGTCTCGAATGGCGACGACGGCGACGCCTGGCTCCCGGGCAAGAGTAGCGTTCCTCTCTGGCGGGTCTCAAGAGAACGCTTATCTCGGAGCGACTCTTTTTCTCAGCGTGTGTGTATGTGCGGGTGTATATTTATGTTTCAACGTTCAGAGTTGTGCCCCGGGGCGACCGATACACTTTCTGGGCTGGACATTCCTTAGCCGACCTTCCCTGCCTGACCAGGCAGTGCCAGCGGGCGCCTCGTCTAGGGAGTCTTTCGCGGCTCAGCGGGCGGGCTTTTATGGATCCAAGATATATATAGAGGGGTTACTCGGCGTTCGATGCAGGGTTCCCCAGAGGTCGGCAAGTGTCGCCCATTAAACCGAAGCAGAGTTATGAAAGGCACTGTCAGTAAGTAACCTTAGTACGCACTGCTGCAATTAGTTGTTCCAACCTAAACTTCGCGTTGTTGCATGTCGTGCCCTTGAAGAGTTAGAAATTACTCTGAGGCCGGCTTCAAATGCCGCCGTTAAAGTCTTGCGTTTAGTGAGGTTTTTTAGAAAAAAATACTAGCGTATCTGTGCTTCGCAAATAAACAATGGTAAGATCCTTAACAGAAATATGGGCTCGCAAACACTGTGCACGGGAATGAAGAAATGTTCAAAATTTTAAACACCGAAACGCCTCGCTCAACCTACTTGCGCATCACATTGTGAACACTGAGAATCGACCTCTGTTTGAAACCAAGGTAATAAACACGGCAACAACGTCGTTCCAAATAGGTTGTGAGCTCCTTGGATAAGACGATGTGAAGTAATAGATGGAAGAGCATTAAGGACCTTGTGTTCCGGGCGAAATTTCGCAAACTGTTATTTTATTTTCTATTCTGGTCTAACAGCGTTTAGTACGTAGGTAAATAATGTCCGCTAATGTCAATAAGTATGTCTCTCTTAGATGTTTCAAGATATGCTCACTCCTACCAGAATCAAGACAAAACAACTAACTTTTTATTTACAGTGCATGCTGTCACTGTATAGGCCGTGTGAATCAGTGCATACAGCGTGTCACATTAAAAAATTATGAATGTAATTTCTGTTTATTCTCTTATTCAGGATAAAAACCTCATCATCTTGTCACGATATCTTGTTTTCTTGTTTGACAAGCTCCGTCCAGAACACATTTGATGTGGATACCATCAATAATAAATCTATTGTGAGGGCCATACTTTAGTTATCATTGCTATGGCAGGGGCTTTGAAGCTGTCACCAAATAAACCTTCGGTGTGTGCTTCAATAAATAACGTACGCATGAGCACACAAGCGTACCCCTCATTGGGCAAAATTGTAAATGCATGCGGGAAAGGTCAATGACGCTGCTCTTAGTTATTCTTGGGGCAGCGTTCGCGAACGGCGATGTCCAGAAAGTCATCCTCTCTTTATTCGTATTTTTAAGATCAATTAACGCCTCAAATAACTAGAATAATGAAAAGCTATTCACTTCGCCCTTTATCGCAAGCCATTGAGTGAACCTGTTACCTTTGTAAAGAAAAATACGAGCAGCATCGCCATACGCGAAAGTTCGTCACGGAGCGCCTATTATGGGCTGGCAGAATAACCCCCACTTGCCTCACTAAAAATTTTTTTCGTCGCCAGAAACTGGTTAAACTCTTCCGAAGCAAAGAAAAAACACAGTAAAACACGGTCAAAGCAACATCAGCCCCTAGCAACATCTGTATACATGGTTAAGTCACGATAATATAAACTGCTAGACATACACAGTATACTTGCTTACCTCGCTTCATGTGCACAAAATGAAAGATGGGTTGTAGAAAAACATGTACGGCCTATGTACCAGCGCGCCTGCGAATGTGCACGGTCTAGAAACATGATCTAGAAATAGAAACGAGGGATTACCACCAAAATGGCGACAGAGTCGCCGTTTTTTAATGGGTGCCTTCAAGCAAACCCCTTGTATAGCTCTAGGTGGCAAGTCAAGGCACGCAATGCGCGCTCAGTGGTGCCGGGGCGACAGCTAGCAACACAGGCTTGCACCACGGTACAAAAGAAAAAAGAAGAAAACGACAAGGAATGGCGGCAAACGCCAGAGCTCCCCTACACATGCGAACAGAAAGAGAAACGCGTGTGTGCACGCCACCAGCGCGACGACCGAGTGCAGTGGGGGAGGGGGGCCAGAAGCCCCTGCGTCTGGACCAAACTAGATTAGCGATGCGCGGCCGCTCTTGCTGTAATTGGATCGCTAAGCCTTTCTGGATTTGCCTCTCCGCCGAGGTCTTCTTCGCCCGCGTGCCTTTGTGTACTTGGTTGCCGACGTCGCCGCCTTCGACTCCGGCGCTTACGTACACGCTCGAGCTTACATTTGTGCGCGGCGTTACAGAAGCGCGGACCACTCGGTGAATACAGGAATGGCGGAAACGCCGCCGTGATGTTGCATCGCTCCGCTGATGCTATCGGGCATAGCTTGAGACTTAGTTGTTACACTTTGCCTCTGTTTTTCTTCGTTTCAGAAAGGCTCGGAAGGATTCGGAGTTTGTGTGAAGATCATGAATGCTGCAGCATACTTCTTGTTGTTTGCGGCTCTTTATTAATAAAAAAATAACACTAGAAGGAAAAGATGTTGCTCGCCGCGACATCTGCCATCGAAACCTGAAGCACCGAGCTGCGACTAGCGGGAATGAAAGGACAAGGAGAGGGAAAGAAAGCGGGGAGCGATAGTGAAAAGGAATAGGGGTAGGGGGTAATATACACTATGTACAAATACAGAATAGGAAATAAATGTAGAGTGCTGCGCCGCGCACGATGGGCGTTAGCATAGATATCGAGTTCGATTTATAGCCCTCATGGAGTATTATGCAGCCATTGATAGAAAACGCGAATGAAGTTGCGGGTCACGGCTTTAGCGCATAAATGTTGTGTCCGAGATGCTTTGCTGGGATTAACTTTGATATATTTTCAGTTCGGCTTCTCAAGAAATCGGCGGTGGTTTATGAAAGCAGTGCTGGGCGTAAAAGTATTGAAATGGTTTTACATACGGCTTTTTTGTATGTGGGGAACGTGATCCGTCCTTTAAAACCGTCCCACCATCACGGACTACTCCAATGACTTCCCGTACTACCGTTATCTGCCTCGGCAATTAAATTTTTCGCTTACACTAAAGGTGCAATGTCATTCATTGGCAGCGGAAGTCGTATTTCAATTACGTGCGCACCCGACGCCTTTTCCTAGACAACTCATTAAGTCATGATTTTGTGCACAAGTATTAGAAGACGCAATGTCCTGCATTCACCGCCACTGTAGAGAAGAAACAACTACTACGAAGAAACACACAGACAAGGACGATGCTGCAATGACAATTAAATTTTATTTGAAACACCTGCATACTTCTACCCTGGAATCCCCCATTTTCTTTAGTTCATTTCCTTTCCTTGTTTTGATCTGCCTCCATCGTCCCGCAAGTAATACAATTTTCTTCGATAGCGCTACAAATGGCATGCTGACACATTGCTTGCCAGAATCCCGGATGGCCCAGGCTTCTAAGATTCCTGGACTCAGCTTGTCTATCTTAGTTTTCAGCCTTTTGTTTTCTCTCTTTTTCAGTCTTTGTCAGTGCAGCATCGTCTTTGTGTGTTCCTTCGTGGTCATTGCTTCTTCTCTGGGGCAGTTTATTAATTATTAATGATAGTTTCAGAGGTTGCAATCATGGAATAGAGAGTAGATGACCCTTTTGTAAGCTGGGTTCCCTATTTTGAAATGATTTTTTGTCGAATTCATTCCATTTTACTCCATCTCGTCACTTCCATTCTGAGGGAAGGACCAAGCGGTAGGGAGCAGACCGACCAATCATAGTCGTTGTGGCATCGCTAGCGACGCTGTAATCCTTCCGTATTCAAACTGACCGAGTCATACGGACCAGGCTGTGCGAAATCATCGCAAAGCCACATGGCAGAGTTTTTTTTTTTTTAGGCTGGACTACCGTCGATAAATCTCATCAGGCGCGTGTCGAACGAATTGTCGTGATCCGTCCTTAGTCGGCGCTGGTACATAACTCTACCATGGGCATGGGGTGCTTTTATGCAAGTCAAATAGCATTATGGGCATTCTTCTGCGACGATCAACGTCATCATGGCACAGGAAAGGTTGACTAATGAAAGAGGAGCCAATGAAACGAAATTTATAGAATATGACATATAATACCACCCCTCATGACATTTTGCCCGATTTGGCGCTGACCAGCCGCCGTCGTTTCTCATTGGCAGGCAGGACTGAGAAAGAGGTTTGTGGGCTTTATGTACACAAAGAAGGAAAACAGAGTCTGTGTGCCATACGCGTTCCCCGGACAGGCGGACCGCAGGAATGTCTGGTTTGATGAATGACCGTCGAAGAAAAATTTGATGTCATCTCTCAGTGTGGTAGAACCTCCCATTTGGTAGCTATCTGCTACGCGACTTTGGTCCATGCGGGCGCTGTAATGATTTTAAGTCATTCGACATTCCTCGCTTCGAAGGCAATAATAAGCATTACGAAAGTAATAAAAAAATTTGTCGAACTCATTGCTTAAGTGAAGCACGCTAGAACACCATTGTGCCAAGACCGAAACTCCATCGTGCAAACTTCTGGCAAGCACAAAACAGTACCCACCGAAATGTTGGCCGACAATGCGTTTATATTGCAGCTACATTCGGTGCGCCCGTACCTTAAAATAAAAGGGCTATGGTGAACTTCAGAGCGCGAAATATCAGTTGATGCGAATGCTGGATTCGCAGAAGTTTTCGAAATTAACTTTTTATCGCATTATTACCATTTTTGTGCGTGTGTTTTTCTTTCATTGCGTTCGCGGAAGGACTCGATCCGTTTGGAAGCACGGATAGGAATTTTAATGCGCGCTGGGACAGCTAACGGAAGCCGAGGCTTTCATCGCTAGCCGAGAACCAATTTTCACTATGTGGCAGTTTTCATTCCGAATCTGTCGCCCCGTCCACCGGTCACGTTGCGGTGAACAATTTCGTCGGAGGCCGTTTCTGGCTCGCGGGCACACGGGTGGCAGCGGACGAGTCGTGGAACCCAAAATGAGAAAGCTGGCGATAAAGGGATCCATAATGCTTTGCGACGCCGCAGAAGTCTTTGTGCATTTCCGGGGTGATGGTTGAGCCCAGCCTTAGATGTCGTTCGCTTATACGTTATCTTTTCAGCCATGTGGAATAATTGGCAAAAGGCAACGTGCATTTATAGTGAACATCAAGAAACACACAGCGAGAAGCGAAACACTCAAGAAAACACCATTAGAATGGACAATATCTCTGCGTTTTCTTGTCTTATTGCTTGTGCTGCTTCTTCGAGCATTTGTTACGAGCAGTCCAAACCTAAATCCTGACATACGTTGATCACGAGTTTGCGGTTCATTCCTGCCATCAGCGGCCGTATTTTGACGAAGGTGATCAGCAAATCATGTGTATTGATATTTCTCTAGTCGTTAACCCCCAGATAGCCAAAATTCTGCGGGGCACAGCACATCGCTCTGTACAGTGTGAATTTTCTCTAGGTTTTTCCCCTCAAGTTATGGCTACTGAAACCAACGTACCTCACTACAAACACACACGCACACAGAGAACCAACGTACAGCCTTTGCCAAAGGTAACCAGGCCGCATTGTTTGCTTCTCATTCGTATAGTAGAGCCCTTACGGCTTCCCTAAAGATCAAAAAGTTCTTGGAAGGTGAGGACAAGGATTCTCCTTACCATACAGAGATTCAGAGCTTGAGGGCTGGCATAATAGCTTCAATATATGACTGGGAACCAAACCGTCCAGCCTGGTTACTTTTGGCAAAGACTGTACCTCACTGCAAACACACAAGCACATTCTTTATTTTTCTAAGAGAAAAAAAAACAGACCCCTGAGCAAAGAGCTACTCCAAGAGAAGTTTTACTAGGCCCGGAGCTTTTTACATGGTCCTTTACAAACGTAGCAACGTACTAGACTTGGTGCAAAGTGTAGGAAGTGCTACCACGGGCAGTTATCTAATTGTGAGATAAGGCAGTCCTTTTATTGGCTGGAGGTCGAGCGGGCAGGATGTGTTTGTCATCGCTGAAGTAACACGGTGTACGCCCTTATGGAAAACAGTGCGAACTGAAAGACACTCTAAACAGTTGTTCGTTTTTCCGCATGCTATTAATGAATGGAACAACCTGCCCCATCGGGTTGTGGAATGCCAGTCTGAGGCTACGTTCCAGGCCCTGCTGTCAGATTTGTGACATTCTCTGGGCTCAGTTGCTGTTCCCGGCTTCTAGTGCTCTAGCACTAAGTGCCTCTGCAGTGAAAATGCCAAATTATCTGCATATAAAGTCCTGGAGCACAAATAAACTAAAATAAAACACTTTAGGGTCACGAGTGGGTTTCGAACACAGGGCGGCGCGAACAGAACAGCTTTGTTGCACACTTCCTTAGACCACTGCACCATCGCCGTGATGCTATAGTTGGGTGTGCTACCTCTCGACGATTGCCGCAGCCGAACATCCCGCATGCTAAACTGTCTTTCGCGCTGTGCTTTGCACGTCACCATCTTCATAAACTGCCATCCGTGCGCATTTGATCCAAAAATCGAAACCGAAGTGAAAAACGAAGTGCTTGTTCACCGAATTCGCATTTGGACAAAGTGCCACGCTAGCCATAAAGCCGTCCTGACCGGAGGTTAATTAAATGTAGTGCCATCTGCCACAGTTGACAGGTGGCAAAATAGAGAGGAAAATGTCCCATTCCGTTTTGTAGGAGAGAGGGGGAGAAAGAAAAGGCTCAGATAAAACGAAAACTACGGACATACCGAAATTATTTAAAGTGCTCCTCATTACTGCTTAAGCGGATTCGAAAGCCAGCATGCTTTCACATTTCCTACGCATCAATAAAAGTGATCGGCCTAAATTTAACACCGGCAGCACACTCGCCAAAAATAACCCAGATACACAACATGGTAGATGTTGGTAGAATGATGAACGCTTTGCCCAGACGAAGAAAAGTCCTCGTGTCGAAACGTCGGCAAGCATCCCAAGGTTCTCCTCTCCCTTCTTCACATTGTTATTATCAAGATACGCAACGTTAAGCAAATTTCTGAGCTTGCGCACCTACGTCGCATTTATGTTAACGAAGAAAAATCGGGGGTTAATTTTTTCTTGTTTCGTGTTTTTTGTTCTAATTACCACAACTTTTACGGGTGTGAGTACACAGTGGGTTTTTTTTTTTTCGCCGTTCATCGCATCCCTCAAAAAAAGTTAGCCCATGCCGCATGTTCGGCTTGTGTAAGTATGTATCCCCCTGAAATTATGCCTTCACGGCCCTGACGGAAATGTAACTAAATGGATATACTGCTGATGTAGAGAACACTGTCTTTCATGCTGTATTATTTATTTTATATTTATTTTTAATTACATGCAAAAAAGCTCGTAAAGGTATTTCATCCCACAAAAGAAGTTGATACCGACATTTCTAACAGCGGTTTGCGGAATATATTGCGAATGCAGCGCCTCCACTCGGAGGCGACCCCAACTGCGTGATGAGGCTCACGTTCCAGTTGCGCGCAAGAAAATAGTTCCGTATTCTAGCGGCATTACGGCCTCGCGCTTTGCACCATTCCCCGCTAGTTGAGGCGCAGGAGCCTTCGTTGCAATTACATCAGCCTTTGACCCCGAAGCCCCAAAGCTAAAATGATTGGGTGGCTCAGGATCGGCCCCACCCTAGTAATCAAACTTTGAAAACAAAAATTCTTATTCCCTCTTTCTCTAAGCGAAAGCCAAACAATAAGAAAACAGGGTGTAACTAAATAAAGCGACCGCAACAACAAAAACCACTTACACTGGCGGACGTAAACAACAGTTTGCAGAAAGCTTTTCGCCCGGAAACTTCGTTCAATAAAACACGCGTTTAATGCAACGCAAGGCCATCCGACCGTGCCGTGGAAGGCATTAAGATTTCACGCCCAGAGCTCGGCGCATGCCTGCACTGAGGAGCCGGTAGTGAGCACTGCCACTTACGGGAGTCCATACACGCTTTTGTGTAGCGCGGCGTTCCTTCCGGTCTCTTAGCGAAATGAAGCCCGCCTGCAGCCTTTTTCCTGTGCAGTGTCAGGCACACCGCTGTAAAACCCGTGTGGGCCCGAAGTATACATATCGACAAAAGAGGGGAGCTATCAACGTGGTCGGGATAGAGGCTGGGCCTGGAAAATGAATTACTTCTGCAATATTCACAATCCGGCGCGGAAATTGCCCACATTGCTTCAGTGTTGGGCAGTTGGAGAATATGTTACTAGGTCTCATGAAACCACGTTAAGCTGCGATAGATAGCGCAGATATCAGCCAACCATGAGTCGAAAGCCACATAGTTTTTTCTTGTGTTTCGAAAGGTTTCGAATCCGTCTTAGCTTTTGTTACCGCATATCCGATTTGAAAAGGGGTTTTTATTTTCTTCTTTCGTCTATGATAGTTGCGGGGTTCTCTGGCATGTGTGCTGAAAAAATCTATCCTAAATGTCAGGAATTCTTGAAGTAGCACCAGCACATTCGGGTGTATATAAAAAGATTTCCTACGGTTTTCTATTTTGAATAAAACATTGTCTTCATAAGAACTGGATACAAGGCGGCGAAAATTGCCCTCGCATCCTGGAACTGATTGTGCCAAAACGACCAATTTCCTGCCACCGTTTTCGGCTGGGATTGGCGGCTGTCATCATCCACCACAAGCAGTGAAAGACAAGTCTTAAACCAGTTTAAGTACAATCAGTTCCTTAAAACCAGTTGCCTCATTAAATGATTTAGGCAGGACAGTTCCACGAGCGTCAGTTAGTTTGTGCAAGAAAAAACACCAGTGCTTACCCCTCTGCTCTTTTGTAGCGATAGCTACATTACGGTAGTATTTCGGGCCTTCAGCGTGGTGGCACCGCCACCCTATGGCTGCGCCGCCACTCTGTCACGTGGTGCGGAGCAGCTGCCGGCGGCGCGGCGCCGTAGCTGATCACGTGGTTCGTCACGTGACCAAGTTCCACTCGGCCATCTGTAGCTGTCGCGTCCCTTAAGGTTTAACCAAAGCTGAACCACCACCATTTTTTATTTATTTATTTACAACATACCCTGCAATGCCGAAACCTTACAGCAGGAGAGTGGGCACAAATATAAGAAACAATACGAATAAGCAAACAAAGAAGTAATTGATGAGATGTGAATATAAAAGGAGGCATGTGCAATTTTAGAACATATTACAGAAGCCAAAGAACAAGACAGTGCAAAGATAACTCTACGTTGATAAGTTGCTGATTTGTTCATAACAAATTACTGATAAGTTGAGCGAAGTGGACACCGTCAGCTGTGACCACCTCCGCAACTATTTCTCTGTTTGTTACTGTAGTGTGTGCCTCGTATATTCTCTGTCTTTTTTCCTTTGATTCGGTGTTTTTGTTCAAGACTATTTCTCTTCTTTGGGCAGCACGACAGCGAATAGTAAGAGCGTCGTTCCTATTAAAAGGACTTTATGGACAAATTTAAGTTGGCCTTTATGAATAATGTAGCGCATTATAATCACAAAGAGACCACTCTGACTGAAAACTCAGGTTCTATAAACTAAAAAATTAAAAAAAAATGCAGGCGGCGCCATCATAGACAGATTTCGGGACTAAAATGAACGCGCCTACACCAATTATTTTACCGCAGATATGACAGACTACGCTAATCTGCTATTCACTTCAAAATGGCGGCACACCCGCCCTTTTCGGTACGGACATCAAGAGTTCGAATCGGCTGGCGGAAAAAGTAGCAAATCTTTTTTTTTTTACTGATATATGCGCCTATTACTGCCACACA
Organism: Amblyomma americanum; assembly: GCF_052857255.1. Classification (NCBI taxonomy): domain Eukaryota; kingdom Metazoa; phylum Arthropoda; class Arachnida; order Ixodida; family Ixodidae; genus Amblyomma; species Amblyomma americanum. The sequence goes on from NC_135504.1 coordinate 8,462,489, forward strand.
AATGTCAACATAGCTAGGCAGAGCCAGGAGATCAATTTTTACTGAGAACATTACTGACAATCAGTTGTCCTCGGCGCTTTTTTAAAATACTGCGCTCATCAATTGTTGTCGGAACGTGCTCTGATTTTAGTCGTTAAAAGAACCGCTTTGCGAAATCGTTGCTGTTTCGCCCAATGCCGTTCACAAGGTGCTCGGTACTGGGCAATAAAAAGAGGCGAAAATCATTAATGTTCTTTTCTAGTGCTCTACATCTGAGAGCAAAAGCATAAAAGTAAATGCATTAAAACGAAAATTCCTGCAAAAGAACATGGTGTCCAAAGGCCGTTAATATAGTACAATCGTATGCAGCAGCTTGGACAAGCAAAGTGAGCGAATGTGCAGCTGACTCGCTGCAGTTGCTTAGAGCCTATGAAATCGCTCTGTACTTAAGCATCCTGCTGATGACGGAGTGAAAAGCCAATAACACAAATAAAATATTCCAGGTATTCAAATCTTACCGCACATTTTAAACACCACTCTGTGGATCCAAACTTTCTCCATGTAGTTTAAGAGCGTACGTTGTTGGGCTAGTCGGTCAATCATGGTAAATACAAGGGGGGTGGTACTGCGTACAAAAAGACAAGGACAAGAAGATAACACAACAGGCGCCTGTTGTGTTATCTTCTTGTCCTTGTCTTTTTGTGCGCAGTACCACCCCCCTTGTATTTACCATGTTTCTCCATATAGCCTTCCCTTATAAAGCGGTACGCTTTAAAAACGTATCAGTTCATCATAAAGATGACCTTTCGTATCAGCAGTTTCATGGCTAGTCGGTGTTTTTTTCCGGCTGTAGAACGAAACGAAATAAACTACAGAATAACAAGACAACCAAGGTTCGCACTCTAGGTCGAGTGCATTCTCCATCACACGCGTTAAAATGTCACGACCGACGTTTTTTCTCAAGTTCTCAAGGCCCCCGTTTTTCAAAGGCATAGCGAGTGTGTGTTTTGAGGCTGACTGGCAGAACTGTGCGCGCGTCTCCGTGTCCCACTGCATGCACTGTTGTATTGGGTGGGGGAGGGGGGCGGAGAGATCTGCGCACACCTGTTTCGCACCTGGCTGGCGACCTCGTCGATGTGGGTCGCGCTGGGTTCGTGCCCCGTGCCGGAAGAAGAACGAAGGCGTCATGAGCGAGAGGAGTTTGACATTCTCGACGGCCCTGCACTCTAGTGACATATGCCGCCGCCCGCGGCAAACTGCGGCTCACTACGGTAGGTGGTTGGGCTTGCTTAAAAACATTACTCCTTGCGGATGGCAGCTCAAAAAAGAGGAGACGCACTGAAAGACAAACGCGGCAACATGACTTGATACTTTGTATCCCGACCATAACTTCGAAAACAAACGCACATACAACTATTCGGCGAGCAAAACGCACTTCAAGACAAAAGGAAAATGAGAAGGCTTTCACTTCCTCGTTTATTCCTTCCCTTACGGCGCGGTTCAGGTGTCCAAAGATATATGAGACAGATACTGTGCCATTTCCTTTCCCCCAAAAACCAATTATTATTATTATTATTAAGGCATGACAAACACATGACGTCAAAGACACTCCATATCATCGAAGATATGGACATTGTTCACTTCTGTCCGATGTGCGTCAGTGCTCCATCGATTGATGCGACTGAAAAGGAGCCGTATTTTTTTGGCAGGTTACTTCTTTCCTATCTTGTATTTTATGCGCGTTTTTTTTTTTTTTTTGTCAGCGATGTCGCGTTTTTTTCTAATCCTTTTTCGAGAAGTTTTACTTCACAATGTTCGTAAGCGTCATTGCTTACGAAGTTCAGTTAGTTAAAAGAACAAGTGACGTGTCTTGTACGTTTCGTTGGTCTTTAATTATTGCTGCTTTAATTTTTGCGCTTCTATTCGCTACGACTAGTGCTTCCCAGTTTGCTACCTTCCTGGCACCGAGAATGAACCGTGTGTACGTGTTCATGAGTTTGTTTGCGTTTTGTTTGTTCATTACTTTATTTGTTCGTTTGGGTTAGTTTATTTATATCCTTGTTTGATTACTCTAGCTTACTAGATTCTGCGGCCTAAGCATGCTAATTGAGTTTATAATACGAAAACACTTTCTCAGATCTCGTCGCCTATTCCTCCCTCGCAAACGTATTATGTACGTATGAATGTATTTGTATCTTTTTTGTTTCTGCGTTTTTGTGGCTTAATTTTGTTTATTTATTTGTTCCTTCCTGCGGCATGTTGTTTGCAGTGTAAACGTGTTGTTCGAGGAGAAAACGTCACAGCCCTACCTTCGTTCCTGACAGGGGTCAAGACCATAAAATGCATGAGAACGGTTGACATGATAGCGCCGCGTCAAACCATTCTGTAGCGTTCTCTTTACTTGCAAAAATTGCTTCACACAATCTACAGACTGTCCATAGACATCTGTCTATAATGTCTATAGATACTATATAGACAGAGCCTAGAAAACAGTCTATAGGCAATACAAATCCTATAGACAATCCATAGACAAAATATAGATCTATGGCAATACACTTTTAGTAGACTTTTCTATAAACAGTCTATGGACTATGAATAACCAAGAAGAAATATCTATATGAAGACAATAGAGTCTATAAGACGTCTATAGACTGTCAGTAGATATATTTAATAAAAGTTGGTTCTCGACCGCAACCGCTGTTTTCCTCTTTTTTGCACCGCACTCATATTGAACTAAATAGGCTAAACCAGATTGATACCCGAAATTCATCCACTTCAACATAATTATTCCCCTAGTGAAAGCGGCTGACAGTGACGCATAAAAAGAAAACCAGAGTATATATTTCTCGTGCACTCGATCGGGGCATGTCGTAGAGAAGTGTTCTGGGTGAGTTTGAACCAGTATGAACTTTTTCAATGCTCCTGGTATTTTCGTACTTGGGATTTCTTGTTATTTTTTCGCTTCTATCTTGAAACACGGTCCGGATTTGACCCAAGACCTTATGCTGTGCAGCTGAACTACGCAACCCGGGAACCACCCAGGCGGATGCAACATTGTAATGATTTCAGAGATAACACGTTGCTGTTTTTAAAAGATATAGCATTCCGAGTTGCGTGCTCCTTACCAGAGCACGATGCCCGTTATGCTAACTTTTCCCTCGCACTGAGGGGAAACGTTGTAAGATGCTCAAGTTACGAACGACCGAACAAACCATCAAAACAATTAAGTAGCGTTTAGATCCGCATGCTTCACAAACCGCGATAAACAACTTCAGCTTAAGCAAAGTCTTGCGAGTTTTGAAGAGGAACATTTTTCACACTTTGAGCATTCCCGAAATCATCAAATTAAATAGCGGCTGCATCACAGCTAACTTTTGTCTGTTTCAGGCTAGGTGATGCATTCAGGCGAAACACAACGACATGATTTGCAATTATTACGAATGTAGGAAAACGGTCGTTCAACAGTCTAGGACCAGACAAACACTGTGCAGTAGGCAGTCAGGTACTTGAAGCAGTGCGGAAGTATATTTATGTAGGCCAAGTACTGACCGCCTATTCACACCACGCGAAAAAAAAATTATGAGAAAAATATGTATGTGGCTAAATGTATTTGGAAGGTCCCCTCAATTTACAAACTGCAGCATATGGTATTCTTTGAGACGAATGTATAACTCAGGCATATCCGGAAGCTTGGAAGAAAATGGGAAAGGCTAGAAATTAAACTGTAACAGAACATACAATAACATCGGTAACTATTACGGAAAGAGAGCAATCCAGGTCAGAGATCCAACTCGAGTCAATGTTGTCCCAGTTGCAATATATATATATATATACGTGTGTGTGTGTGTGTGTGTGTGTGTGTGTGTGTGTGTGTGTGTGTGTGTGTGTGTGTGTGTGTGTGTGTGTGTGTGTGTGTGTGTGTGTGTGTGTGTGTGTGTGTGTGTGTGTGTGTGTGTGTGTGTGTGTGTGTGTGTGTGTGTGTGTGTGTGTGTGTGTGTGTGTGTGTGTGTGTGTGTGTGTGTGTGTGTGTGTGTGTGTGTGTGTGTGTGTGTGTGTGTGTGTGTGTGTGTGTGCTTGTGCGTGCGCGTGCGCGCGTGTCAATAAACGTATTTGGTTGCTACAGGTAAAATGTAAAGTTGATAAACGCTTCATTTAGGCATAGACTTATTGTTCAGTCGATGTTCCGGACACAGAGCCTGTCTTGAGAAAGGACAGGCTCTGTTCGAAACACCGACTCAAAATAAATCTCTGCGTAAATGAAGCGTTTCTCAACTTTACGACGGTGGCACATGCAAGAAACGTTTCATTCAGACTATGTGGCAGAGGGCTTTGTCCTGCGCTGGGCATACCTTACATAATGATTATGATGATGAAGTAACGCGATCATAGGCGAAGCTAGTGACATTCCACGAACGGCAATGAACTTCGCGTTTCCCGGGAGCCGAGACGTGTGTCATGAATACGCGGACAGCAGTCGCTACCTGCGAGTCACTTCGCTGGAATGCTACGCAGCTATGGTAATGCGACCGCTAAGTGGGGGCGCTATGTGGCGTAAGCAGAAACACTTCCCCCCGCTTTGGCAACTGCCCTTACCTGGGTCCCGAGTACCCAGAATTAAGCAGACCGCACGTTAACGAAAGCTCGACGTTCATGCATTCAGCAGACGGGCCGGAAAAGGGTTCACCGGAAAGGAAAAATAAGAAGGAAAACCGCCTAAGGCACTAGGCGACGGGGACTCGAGCCTAATTAGAGGAACGAGCACGTGACCCTGCTCAAATATGGGTGTGTCGTTTGAACACGTATACCTTGACGCGAGAGGGAGCAGACGACAGGGCTGAAAGCAGACGACAAGGTATGAGCGCCGAAAGCGGAAGCAGTCTGCTTTCTTTAGCCGACAAGCTCTGGCTGCCGGAAGTGACGCTGAGTGCGCAGCCTCCATTTTCTGTTGGAGAAGCGAAAATCATCTTTCCGCCTACGTGCGATTTGCTTTTAAACGCCGGGTACGCTCACTCCGCAACACCTGTCAGTGAAATTATTGCGGCGGCTAACCCGGTATATTACGCCATACAGTGAAGTGCAAACGACATGCACAGATCTTCAATCGGCTTGGTTACTACCGAGTTTTGAAAGAGCAACAAATTTTTTTCTGAAGACTCGATGTCTTTGTATTCGTCGACCTGAAACTACTCAAAAATGAAAAAAAAAATACTCTGTTTTACTGGCGTCACGGTGCTCCATAAATTATCTAGCCCAATTGGATGATTTTAGCTTTCAATTAAATCTTGCGCACGGACGAAGTGATTTTGAGGGCTTTCGATAGGTTAGACTTTTGTTGACGGATGTTTAAAAAACGTCACGTTTAATTGTCTCAAATTTGGTTGTTGGTTGTGTTTTATGAACTGCGTTAGTGGGATAAAACGCCAGAATTGCTTTGGCATCCAATGTGCGTTGTGCCACTGAAGCCTCAGAGCAACCAAGGAGACCCAGCTCGAAGAACTGAAATCTTGCGAAGAATACAGCACACCCAGCAGCCAAGAGACCAGGCCAATGCCCTAGTTAACCTGCGATCATCGATGAGGGTCCTAGAATTTGCTGAGACTTTGCGGCAGAGAATTTTATGCTTACACCTGCTACCAACGACAAGACAGACTACAAATTCTGGAATTATTTGTAGTGCAGAAGAAACGTCCACATAACAGAATTACGGGCGCTTTTTTTATTGTATGTAACGCAATAGTTGACACAGCAGCTCCATTTTCAGGATTTTCGCAATCCCAGGAAATAAGTGTGTATACAGTGACATAATGTAAAATAGTGCAAACCAAGGGCACAAGCTAAAGCAAGAAAAAATAAAAGCCATAAAATACAAACAATTAGGGTTATAACAACATACATACAAATAGAATGGTGTGAAGAGTGCTTCAAGAAAACCTCTCGGTTTAGTTGGCTCATTTTTGATGTGATAGTTGGGCGCTTGTTGGTGTCGTAATTGTTCCTTCTCCGCCCTCGAGCCTTTCGTGAACAGAAACATTGCGACACAGTGCAAATAAGCATAGAAGTTGAAGCAAGGACGCAACAGATCGAAACGTATGATTCGGTAAGGCGTGGAGAAAATATTTTCAGATTTGGCCGTTGAGCGGCATCCTTATAGCAGAGCTAATTCAGTCAGTTATAGTTCTTGGGAAAACAGAATGCTTAAAGAATTGTCATATGCGCGGTAGTGTATTGTAGTTCTTTCATGCCTTTTCCCAGTGTCATACCCATAAAAAATTAGTTCCATGGGTTAAGCTGATTAATAATCAAGTTCAATTTTATATAACTCCGAAAACATGCCTTGCAAACACCAATGTCGCTAGAATTGCACTCAGCAATAATTATATCTTACCTTTGGTACGCAACAGTTATGATAAATTCGATTCATTTTTTAGTTTTTTCCTTTTGTAATACTCTTTCACTCTGCATAAAAACATAACGTTCAATGTATACATATTCAAAAAGCAACTATGCAACTTTATTCTGACAGGACATAATTAGTATTGATTTGTTTTCTTCTTTAATATGATAAATGCTCATTTTTGCTTCCTTTTTTATTTACCGACGTTTTTATGTAGTTCCTAAGCTTTCTTGTTTATATTGTTCTGGACTAAATTGAATTTCCTCGTTTTATTTCCTTCAGTCTGTTGGGCTCTCAATTTCTTGTGTATGCGGTTTTATAGCATTTGTTCTTTTCGATTGTATAATTTTTCCTGTCTTAGGTTTATTATAACTTCTAAGAACGCAGGATTCTTGTTTTTATTAAGTAGGCTGGAATATTTTTACTCTTTTCCCGGTCGCATATATATGATTGCAACAAGATGTTTCTTCTAATCGTAGTAAGTGCTTATTTACCAGTAACAGGAAGTCCCGATAGAGTCAACTACATATATGACATCCCTTTGTATACTGCTTCTTTTTACATGCACCTTTGAATAAGTTCAACATTAAAAAAAACATAGTTCGTATAACAATTTAGCTGTAAACGAAACGATTCGAACATGGTATTGGTTACAGGTTGGCTCGGCCAATGACTTTCGGCATGAAGTTTTGCCTGAAGCTATATAAACCGAGTTCATCTTTCTCTGTACGCTCTCTAAATTATAAGTTCAACTTTCAGTTAAGGGATTCTATTTAACAGTAGTACAGTCTAACATGTGGGGAACAATGTGCTTAACTGCGAGAAGACGAACGTAGCGAGTAGAAAGATTTAAGGTTCATTTAGGAAAAAACAATTAAAGTTTAAAGTTGCACCCTACTGTGTCAGCATGGTTATTCCAGTTGAGGTTGTTGGAAAACCTAAGCCCAAAGTACATACATTGTTCACGCTGCGAGCAGCAAAATTTCGTTAATAGTGTGGTCTTCATGTGGATGGTCTTGTTAGTCATTTTTATAGGAACCTATTGTCAAAATAAATTCTCATTTGTCATAGGTCACACCAATGAACAACCATTTGCAAAGCATTGTTCAACACCTTTTGACCAGAAACATTTCCATTCTCAGAATAAGAAACGCTATAATCGGCATACAACTTGATCTTCCCAGTGAGGTCTTCAACAGTATCATTGATTATTATCGGAAACATCACTTAATCCTCGCAGATTTAAAACCAACTCATCAAGTCTTTTGTCCAAACAACAGTCGACTGGAATGGTCTGCCTGCCAATGCCACAATCCACCAGCAGCACCGTCTATTTTCAAAAATGCCAACTCAAATATTATGCGCTAGCCCTAGTATCATTCATATCAGATTAATTTTGTATTATATTTTCCTTCGTGTAATACCCCTGTTATGGGCATTTCAGGTGTGCAATAAATAAACGTCCGTATAACGTGCCCTGAGGAACCCCAGTATAAAACTCGTCTAAAAGTGATGGTTATTTTAAACCGAGGAACTGCTTTCTGATAAAAAGGTACGCTGCAATACACTTTATCAATTGGTCATGAAGTATTTTCTCTATTGTCATACAACTTTGTGTGAGTAACCTTGACCGAAGACGCAGAAAATTCATAAATATTGCATCAGTCCGTTTTGCGAATTTGACTGACCTGGCAAAATCATGTGCAATTTCAACTAGTTTTTTGCATGCAGGATAACTCTTTGTAACTCTATTTTCACAGGGAAACCTCATTTGACTGAAGGGTGTGGCATCTTTCGGTCCCTTGCAGGCGGCAGTGTAGCAGGCGGCGCTGGAAAGAAGCAGACGACGCGACGCGCGAGCGTCGAAACCGGAAGTCGTCGGCCTCTTCGTTCGGGCAGCTGCCGCCGGCTGCCGCTCTCGGAAGTGACGCAGCGCGCGCGAGCGTCGCTTTCCATTGGAGGAGAGGTCCGCGCGCTGTTCCTCTCTCCATCGGTATGCGATCTGGCGTCGCTCGGCGCTTTCAACGTCCGCGATTCCTCGCACAACCGTGCGGCTCCCGGGATAGCGGAGTGCTCCTCGAGGTTCCTCGGTGTTATTTTTTTTCCGCGGCTTTCGGATTCGGCCGGCGCCGCGTGTTCGCTAACGCCGAGCTTCAGCGAACGGCTTCTTGCGGCAACCGCGCGCGCCAAGATCGCGTTTTCTTTTTTGCGCCTCCAACGGCGATGCTGACTGCCGGAGCGTGTCGACGCGGCGTAGTTGTGCTTGCGGTTTTGCCGTCGTGGTGACGTGGTGTGTGCATGTGAGTGTGCTGTGAAGAGTGCGGATTTTCAAGGTCAGCGACGACGAGAAAAAAAAGTAGCCATGACGGAATACGAGGAGATGGTGCGGCTCGTCGATGGAGCCTACAAGGTGAGAACCCCGCAATATCACTTGACTAAGATTTTCATAACGTTAAATTATCGTACTATGCTACAAGCACGTAAGATGTCACTTGACGGAACAATGTGCACGCTTGGGGACTTCATAAAGGCGATTCACTTAAAATATGCCGGGAAAGTCAGCCTTCACTGCAATGAGAGAGTTGTGGGCTGCAGAAAGCCGATACAAACAAATTGCCGAGGGAAACTAGTTCGCATTGTGATTATCGTAAGACTCGAACTCGATAAGTTTTGGGGCGTAATTTTTCTTTACAGAGAACGACCAATCCGCGAAAGTGTTCATTTCTTAGAATCTCACTTGCAGGCTGTAGCCTTAGCTGCATGGCCCACCCCAAAGTGCATTAAATATCGTCGGTATTTCAGAGAACCCATTCACTTATGCTCGTTAACTGCATTGGAAATGCATTGAAAATGTTCTTCGGAGTGGGTTACACTTGAAAAAAAAAATCATGCCGCGAAGCGTGCAATAAAGGCCCTCATCATAAATGTCGGCGCCAAGCAACAGCCTGCGCATACCTGAAGACAGAGCTAACATCGCTGATTTATTGAAAAAGCTGGAATTTGAGCCAACTATTCGCCGACATGCTACCCTGCGTACGGGTCAGGTATTAGAGGAGGGATGAAGGAATAAAAATCAGTGCAGAAATTGGTAGAAGAAAATAAATTAGTTACATTGGGTTTGCCCGCGCATAAGTGACTAAGCTATCGTGCGCCAAAACATAGGTTGAAAAAACATTTAGAGCAGAATCTGTTTCTGAAAAGTGTAGCGTATTTAAAATGCCAGCACCTTCTTTCATAAACTTAAAAACGAGCATCCGGTTTAGGGCTGAATTGTTTTGAAGAAGTAAAAATAGTTTGCCTTTTATATGTGCATGTGCACTGTTCCATGCAATTTTCAGTTTCCACCAATTTTTATTGAAGTTTGAATCTCTTGCTTTGAAAAATTTACATTCTACCATCCTATGTAAGCTACTGAACTTCACGGAAGGATCACCGTTGCTCTCTGACATCAAGTTTGCTTTTTTTTTTTTTTCACTGGAAAGCCCTTTGCACCAACATTTGAAAGGGCATGCAATAAAAGAGTGGCCAGACGACGGCAAAGTTTTAACTTCGTCTGTCACAAAACCTCAGATTGTGCGCTCAACAAGAGAATGCGAATTTAAAGTGGTGCTTTCATAGTGTAATATTACAAGGAGCGTAAAAGCGCTTTCAAATAGGGGTGTGTGATAAGTACTTTTCAAAACCGAATCAGATATGAATACTTTTGCTACTTCAATCAAATTTTCCTACGAATGCTCCATACTTGGGTGAATATTTGTGCAAAAGAAATAATCTTGTCTAGCAGCGATAACTGTAACTTTTTTTTAAATTCCGCTCATTTTCACCTCAGGTCGACATGTGACACGAAGTTAGTATACTAACTTTATGACAATCACGTTGTACGCATACGAAAATTACATTTTTCTACTAGTTACAGCCGTTAGTCTAGTGCCACGTCTCATAACATGATTGGGGCGAGAACTATACATGTGAGAACATTATGAACGCAGCGACTCGTATGAACCGCGTCGTGGCACTAGGCAGTTAATCCCACGTGAGCCAATCGAGGCAGCGTGTTGCGCGGCGTCTGAGCGTGCCCTGCTCATTATAAAGTTGTCTTTGTGTTGAATATTCGAAAAGTATCCCCAAACTTAAGAGCACATTCTATTCGTTTCGAACAACTTTGAATTTGTCCGTTTCAAATCTTTATGCGTGTCCAATCGGAGTATATTGCATTCGCCATTCATTAAATTCGAATGTTCACACGCCCCTAGTTTTAAAGCTTCAGGAAACTACACCAGAAACGGGCCGATGTGTGCTTGCCGCCGCTTGGCAACGCCCTCTGTTATCCGCCGTGACTAAGGCGAGAGGTGTGCGAATGTCTCGAGTGTTTCGACACACGGATATGCTGATACGCGGAACAACGCTCGCAACACGCCTGTTTACCTTGTTCAGTACGCAACACATCTCGCCGCAGGCAAATAAGAGGCTGTGCGGACGAAATTGCCGCTTGCCTGCGTCACTGAGCCGGAAGTACTAACCAAACATGGATAGATGATGAAGGGTACCCGTTCTGATGCGGGGTAATAGAGGACGCCACCTAACACCTAACTCATATTGCGACGGTGTGGGCGCAGATTTTCAGTGCGTGCCTTCAACACATTTGAAAGGAAGCACTAACCGGCCAACTTCACCAGTTTTATGAAATAGATTCACTCTAGCAAAATTATCGCGAATTAGGCAGAAATGTTCTTCAAGTACTTTAAACTCACTAATCACGCGCGCAACCTGTACACATTTCTTATTGTGTAAATAGTTTGTACATATTACTTCTCCCCCTATCCTCTCTTCCTGTCCCCTCACCTCTTTCATTTCATTTCTCCATTCTGCCTGCTGTCCTTTATTTCCACTGCCCCAGCTCAGGTGCTTCAGTTCTTGATGGCAGATGCCGGGGCTAGCAAAAATCTTATCCTTCCTTTTTATTATTATTTTAATAAACCACCACTGCTACTACTACTACTACTACTACTACTACTACTACTACTACTACTTTAAATTCGGCACTTGGTGTAACTTCGGACATGTCTGCCTCGCATTTTTTTTTCGCCGACGAGCTCAGTAGGCATGCAGGCTATCTTCTAGCTTGAATATGTAAGCCTTTTGTTGCAATGTGCAAAGGTCAGTGCCTCTGGAGAGATCATTGTGTTAGCATATACGTCTAGATGAATACCAGCAAGTCTGCGGCCGCTCCCGAGTGGATTTTTTTTTCTTGCTTGCAGCTTCACATCAGCCGGTTTGTTCTTTTTGGTTGTCCTCTTTGCAAACGCATGTACCAGTGGCTATGTAAAATTCCTCTCAGGAGTATTGGTTCAATATACAGTGCTTGATAGGAGATTTATTGGTTTTTCGTGACTATATTAAACGGTGGTCACTACAGAGCCCACAACACCTCTTTCTGAAAAGGAGTGCGAACAATTTTTTCGACCCCATTAATACGGGAAAGAAACGAACTGAAATTTGAGTACTGCCCTTCCTGGTTTAGTTTTACGGCTGAACTTTGCAACACCTAACCTAACCTCCTGCAGCGCACCTTTCCTTGCTTTTGCAGAAAGCCAAAACCATTGAGCGTCAGAGTAGAAACGACCTACAAACAGCTGTGCACTACTCAAGTCTGTCACAGCTGCATACCTTATTTACGCGTCCATAAATCGACGTAGCTTCCGGAAATTTCAAACCCATGAGTTTTTTTAAAGGCAAAGAAAAACTTCCTGAGGTCACGTGGCATTGAACTTAGGCACGCTATTCAGAGCAGATTTCTTTTCTTTTTTACTGATCTAGCAGAATAGACTCGCGTTAGGAACAAGATTTTCGACGACTTTTTTTTTAACGAGATTTATTGCCTCAGGGCATCAATGGGCAATGGGTGTGATGAAGGATGCGGTAATGATTAAAGTAATGGCAAGAGGTTAGCTGATATAATGAAGTCCAGTAGTAGTAGATGGTATGGTCCCTGCGTCCAGGCAATATATGAAGCAGGGTGGCTCGGTGAAAGACCCGCTACCTTCAGGCGCCGGATCCTTGTAGGCTTGAGAGCAGGGCAGTCCCACAGTAAGTGGTGAATGTCGGCTTCAGTGTCCTCGCGTTTACATATCGGACACCCAAGGACATCGAAGCCGACATCCACCACATTCACGTGCATTCCAATGATATTTGCATACCTCGGCACTCTAGATAGTAACTCAACCGCAGCGGTGGCCAAGTGGTTGAGCATCCGCCTCGTATGCGGGAGGTGCGGGGTTCGATCCCCAGTGCCGCCGGGTACCCACCGGTGATACAATGGGTACAAGCTTTCCACTGGTCTGGTGCTCGGCTTATTTAGGGTGAAATGCTTGGGAAATGGGTCTCTGACCCCACCTTGAGAAAAAGAAAAAATACCTTGTGACATGGCGCTCTTTGGCCATAGCTGCCCTTGCGCCATAAAAATACATAATCATCATCATCTAGATAGTAACTCGAGAAAGGAAATATTGCGGGAGTATCGACGAAGCGAATTTATTGCGTGAGGGCGTAATTAAGCATAGCTTTTCAACTTCCTCATTACATCGCCCCTTCCTGCCAAGGTGAACGGCGTGGTTGATAAGCAGCATTATCTAATGTCGAGTCGTTTGCACTATCAGTTCGTTATCAAAGTGCAATTGCTTGCATCGCCTTTATTGCGATTGTCGAGTATTTCTCGATTCTTATTTCGTGAATGACTTAATTGCGCAACGACACTTTTTATGTTCTGGTTATCTTTAAAACAAAGGATTTATGTTTTTTACTTCTATCACTCACCACTGCAAAAAAAGAAAAAGAACCTCGAATGCGTTTCCAAACACCAAAGACCTCCATTCTACGGTTAGTACACCTTCGGTCTACGAAAAGTAGTTTATGTTTTCTGTAAAATCGATTAGCAGCTGTCCAATATCTGATCCTGCGGTAAGAAAAGAGGCGATTCTAGAAACTAGGCAAAATGTGGCCAATAGGAGTAACGGTTCCATGAGATTTTCAGCCGCTGTTTAGCAGAAGGTAGTTCGGCATTCAGGATCTTTTATGAACACTCCGATCCTGACATGATGAAACCCTAAATATGATTTCATTAGCGTCCGATTGGCCGGCTTCATAATGATAAGTAGAGAAAAGAGGTGTAGCTTTTATCGTAGCCGCATGACAGGTACCGTTATTGGCTGCGTTAACACAAAATTAATGCAGAAATTATTGAGGCGGTAGATTCATAGCGTGGAAGATGTGACATTAGATGCATTTACATGGAATCCGCTTGTTATTTTTATAATTAAAGTTGAACCTTGATTACTCCATCTCGCAGAGAACTGGAAATTTCTTCGAATTATGCGGCGAAGTTCGAATAAGAGAAAACCCGGAAAGGCTCTCCCAAATTCACTTGTTGACGCGCCTAAAGCCTGAAGTTTAAAAAAAAAATAAAACGAACTTCGAATTAAGTGAACTCAAATTAACTTAGTTTATTATGTTATCTACAATTCTACGAAAAAAAAAAGTAAAAGGATTAGCGTGCCTAGTTTAATAAAAGCTGTAGAGGAAGAATGGTTATAGGTAGACGGCACGCGTAATTCTGATTCGTTGAGAGGGATTGAAATCTAGTAAGCTGACTGCACTGGTGATAATTTCAGCAGCCGTGTTAAAAGGCCAGCAAAGTTCATTGATAGCGTGACATACCTGTATAAGCGTGTTCCCGGGTATTCAGGCCTGGCTGTCCGCTTCCGCCGCACTGGAGCAAAAATAATTGGTTGCATTAACGTTAATAATCTCTGTGTAGTTGATAATTAGCTGCTCATTTTGCATCGTACGCTGTGATCCAGCGATATTTTCGCACCGCCGTTGAGGCGATTGCGTTTAAAAAGCGCCTGTGTTTTATTTTATGTTCACCCCGAAAATGTTTTTGGGTGGCAGCAGCGAGAAATGGAATGGAACGGTGGAAATAATTAAGCTAGAGTTCTCTCTTACACCTTACTCCTTTAAGCTTACATCAGTTGTACGTAACTACTTGACTAACTATATGGAAGCCCTGTTTGTTTTATTGGTTCGGCTACGTAGCCGGTTCGGCTTGCATACTTGAGTTTTATTAATAATAATAATTGGTTTGGGGGGAAACGAAATGGCGCAGTATCTGTCTCATACATCGTTGGACACCTGAACCGCGCCGTAAAGGAAGGGATAAAGGAGGGAGTGAAAGAAGAAAGGAAGAAGAGGTGCCGTAGTGGAGGGCTCCGGGATAATTTCTACCACCTGGGGATCTTTAACGTGCACTGACATCGCACAGCAGACGGGCGCCTTAGCGTTTTTTCTCCATAAAAACGCAGCCTTATTGCGAAATGATTTCTAATAAACGAAGTCAAATTTTATATATGCGTTTTGCAGACATTGTCATAGATTGTTGAGAAATGGTGGGGTCTTTATGCTAGAGAAATCATTTACTCCATTAATTTTACACTCAGACTGTAGAAACCGTCAAAAGGGACCTGTTGATTGATAACAGACCGCCGTATATGCATTATATTGTCAACAGCCGTGAGCTAACACTACTGTACGGGATCGAGTTAGACTGAATAAAAATTAGAATTAGTAATGGTTTATTATTACAAAAATCGACTGCTTGGCGTCTTCAGCTGAATCGATTAGCAATTGTTACTTTTATCTTAATTATATCGATTATTGACCTCTAATTCTCATTTTCGAGCCGAATACCCGTTTTGGACTCAATGAGCAGAAAGAGGAGACGCTTTAATCGTAACTGGAGACGTTATCTTGATCAGGTGCATGGTAAGCTGCTCGGTACTGGGAAGATAACGATGAAGCTATACACAGTCACACAAAAGTTACCCGCACAGATGCACATATAGAATTTTTGTGTAGGTTCACTGCAGCAACTGCTCGTAAAATTCAGGTTGAGCAAGTATTTCTGTGGTATTTGTCGGAGTGAGTAAGGGAACAGGGGAAAATAGAACCTCTGTGCTGCATACTCTGTTCAGCGCTAGTGGATTTGTGACAAACGCTCAAATGGCTTCGCATGTGCAATCACCAATCTCACTTCAGACTACATGGAGCCACCAACGAATGCTTACGAGCGCGCTAAAGTTTGTGCGAACGCTCAGCCTTCAATTTGTGTGTACGGTACTTTGCTTTTCGGCTTTCTTCAGATGCACTTGTCATGTGCAGACAAAACGCAGTAAGCTAATAGGTGCCATGCGGTGGTACGACCGTTGCCTAACACCTGTGTCCTGGAAAATCAATGTCCCAGTTTAAGGTACCCTTATGATGATCCTCTAGACAATTTTCCTCACTTAAAAAGCGGTCGTTTCCTCAAAAGGCATTGGGCCCTGCTAATCGCAGCTTTACTTGTGGCATTTTTCTTCGCCATAACCGGTCGGTTCCGAGCGGTTTATTATGCTTTCTCTTGCATTCACCCTAGCATCAGCCATGCCACCTTCATTACTTTGTAACATCTTTCTATGTGAGCTTTTTTTTTGAAGTTTTGTACATGTGTTTGAAAGTACATTAATCCGAGCGACATGCCATACAAAGCCGTTCTTTCCCTTTCCTTCAAGCCACGCCACCTATGCGTTATTGTAGCTGACAGAATTGTCGTTTACAAGATAAACTCAATGCTAACGTAAAATTCACCGTTATTCCAAAAGTTCTTATAGCCGGCAAAAATTCCAAGTTATCGCTACACCGATGCTTTCATATATTTTCTCTTTATTTTTTTCTGTGTCCAAAGAGCCAAAAGGCTGCTACTTTTCCGCTTTATAGAAGTCGTTCGTGCAGTTCCTCTCGAGTCACCGCTTTTGACGCGTCCGATACGTGCCCGGGACAAAACGAGCCATTCTTAAAGCCGAGCGCTTGCTGGCAGCTTGCTACTGGCCGCGCGGACGCGGGATTACCCCCGCCCACCGCCAGAGGGCGGGCTGCGCGCTGTCCCGCCGATTCCCGACGTGCTTTGCAATCCGAGTTTCCTTCATCTATCATCGGGAGCGTAGTGGGCTAGCAGGCATTCAGGCAGGCAGCCAGGGCCCCGGGGAAGCGAACTTTTGCTCGCTATTTCACGCCAGCTTCCTCTGGGCCAAGTTAGTGCCTTCCGGTAGATGGCGGTTGCCGCGGCATTCCGGCGGAGAGAACTCACCCCGCTCACGCAAAGCGGTCCTCGTCCACATGCTGGGTGTAATTGGAAGGCAGCGCCCTCCTCTAACCACCCCCCGCAACTTTTGACTCCGCGGGGGATGAGGACATCGTTCTGACGTCTATCCCGGCCGATGGCTGACAGCTAGGCGAACGGTCCATTGTTCAGTGACGCGGTCCGCGCGATCCCTTGCAAAGTCCCCTTCTTGGCTCCCTCTCCTCGGCCTTAACACCTCAGGCGGTCTTTACGCTTTTCGCTGTTCTCTCACCTTTACAATGAAAGAGAGAGAAAGGCGAAATGAAAAGAGACACCGAGTAATGTGTGAAGCTTTCGAAACGCTCAGAAAAGGAGCCTTCTATCCGAGAAGATTAAAACGGGTGCCGCTGCATTATAATTTCAATTTGCTCCCGCGCTGTCCCTCCTGCGCCTCTCTCCTGCTGTCACGTCAGAAAGAAAAAGACTTCCCAATGCGACGAAGAAAGTTATCTTATACTGTTCCATCTTTGCTCCCTTACAAAAATCTCAAAAAGAAAGTGTGCTCTCTTCCTCTGCTTCCGGACCGTTTCGTTCGACGTGTCTGGGGTATTCGGTGGGTGACACAATGTATAGCGTTCGGGCTCAAAGTCTGAAAAGAGTCGCCGCACGCGGTGCGGTGCATCGACTGGGAGCAGTCGATAACGGCAGAGCGGAGCAGAGGATTTAATTCAGAGGAGTGTACATGCTGAGTTCACAATTCGCCTCTTTCCGCCACACTCTCTCCCCTTTTAAACGCGCTCTACGATAGGACATTGTTTCTTCGTTTTTACGAACACCCCAAGAGAAAGAGGTACTTGTATCCGAAAGAACGTGGGATGAGAGTTCATCGACATTTGTCTGTATTTACGCGTCTGTCCTGCAGTCGCCATGTGAAGGGTCTGCGCACTACAGTAACAGCATACGCCCTGACTTTCAAAGTTTTCACTACTCTTTCGCTCAGGTGCACACTAGGTGTCTTGTGATGAAGGCGGGTTTGAATTGTTGAACGTCGGCGTAGGGCGCAAGGGACTCTTCACATAAAGCTTGAAAGGCGTCGCCATATTCGACAGAGGGCTGGGAGAGACGCCTGTCACTACCTGCTTTTAGAACAGGGGAGAGTTAAAGTGCAAAGACGCTGCAAGTACTCCCCATAACCCTAAAGACAGCTTGTTGACACTGAACTGTGAGAGACACCAAAGCATGCTCGTAGATCGGGAAAGAGCCGAGCTATGAAATTCTTTGAGGCTCTCCCCACTTAAAAGCAAGCTATTCAAACCGTGCTATGAGATGCAGCTACTAGCACCTGCTCGTAGAACGGAAGAGGAAAATTGAGGTGCTAAGCTGCCACATGCTCTCCTCACAGTCCAAAAGCAAGCTTCCTTCGGTGTACTAAAAGGGTATTTACTAAAGCATGTATTCGCGCACCTATGAGTGTCCGTGACCTTGATAACTTCTGCTTTTCAGTTTTTACGAAACAGTTACTGGTATCACAGTAGATAACGTCACGTGATTAACAGGTGGTTTTAACTCGGAAAACAGCACTCTTTACCCCCTATAGAGCTCAAACCCTTTGCAATAACCGCTCTCCAGTAGTCAAACCTCGTTGTAATCAAACGTTTTATAACGAAATATGTATATAATGAAGGAATGACGATTCGCTTTGGAAGCTCGTCAAAACGGGCTACAACGAAGCCACGGATATAACGAAGTAATCCCCTGGCCCCTTCAGCTTCGTTATAACGAGGTTCATCTGTATAGCATCGAGGCTGGGGTGGCTTTACTCTCCTATCAGCGACTCGGGTCGTCATGTGATTAAAACAACGAAACGCTGAAAGACATGTTAGCAGCCGATCCGTCGGTAACTGCTGGCGCCAGCCGACGATCGACTGCGTAGTGCGAATTCCGCACCGTGTTCAAGCGAAGTGCATACGTCGCCGCTGCCGCCTAAGCAGCCTGGCTACACGATATCGCCATCCAGCTGCGTTCGGTGTAAACGTCATGCTCTTCGATCCAGCTGAAAACGCGCTCAGTTCTAACGAAAAGGTGTTCTCTCTCTCTCTCTTTCTACCCCCTTTCTCTTTCTTTATTTCTCTCTCCAGCCTAGCGTTTGCGGCCCGAAAACAGCTGCGCTTTTGCGGAACGCGCGACTCAAGTGCTCTGCGGCGCCTGCCACTTGTGCGCCTTTCGACGTGGCTGACTCATGCGTTCCGCACGCTCGCTTAGAACGTTTGTACAAATGGGCCCCAACGCACACGCGCGCGTGCGGGATTGACAGCGGCATCGCCATCGAGGCGACGCGAGCTTAGCTCGCGCTGCTTGTCGTGAGCGCTTTTTTCGGCCGAGCACGTCGTTTGATGGCGAAAGGCCCAACGCAGCATTCCTCTTTGTGTGTGTTCGTGGGTCTGTGCTTGTGCGTTTTTACAAGGGGTGGGCGGTGATGGCGAATGCGTACGCTCCGTCACAGAGGGTGCACAGAACGCCCGTAGATTTTCCGGAAATAGTCCTGCCAGCCTGCCTCCATGAGACAAAAATGATGCGACGATTCGGTTTCCTCGAGATTCGTTCCGCCCAGTAGTTCATGTGGTGGTATTGCTCAATTCATCTAGGATTGCTGTATCTACACCAGCAATTTCGCATGTTGTTGCTCATAGTTTCGTATTCTCAAATGTTAGGCCTTTTTTTCTGATAAGAGCAACGAAGTATGGTTTGGTGCGTGGCGTTTAACGACCCGAAGCGGCAGATAGATTGTGAGGGACGCCGTGGGGTAGAACTCATCAATTTAGGCCTCCTTGGGTTCTTTAACGTGCGCTGACACCGTACAGAGCGCGGGCGCGCTTGGCATTTTGCCTTCTACGGAATGCGGCAGGGAATCGATCGCGAAACCTTGGGACCGGTAGCCGAACGTTATATATCCGCCTAGCCATCGCTAACACACACCTAGCCACAGAAACTAGCCGCAGAACATGCTTTTTTTTTTCAGGGTTATTCGAAACTTATCACTCACAGAAAAGGTAGGTTAGTGGTTTGGGGCCTCGTGTAGAAAGTAATTATGAAAGAAGAGAAACAAATACTGCAAATTTTACAAAAAAAAGGGTTTGGCGGAAGTAAAAGCAGAAATAATAATAATAATTGGTTTTGGGGGGAAAGGAAATGGCACAGTATCTGCCTCATATATCGTTGGACACATGAACCGCGCCGTGAGGGAAGGGTAAAGGAGAGAGTGAAAGAAGAAAGGAAGAATAGGTGCCGTAGTGGAGGGCTCCGGAATAATTTCGACCACCTGGGGATCTTTAACGTGCACTGACATCGCACAGCACACCGGCGCCTAAGCGTTTTTCCTCCATAAAAACGCAGCCGCCGCGGTCGGGTTCGAACCCGGGAACTCCGGATCAGTAGTCGAGCACCCTAACCACTGAGCCACCGCGGCGGGGCTAAAAGCAGAAAGCAAAAGTTTTTTTTCAGGAAATCATTATCGGTCCTGACTTCGCAGTAGATCTCACTCCTCTCCGAACTGCGCATGTTTCGTTTTTGATCAGTATTGCGATATTAGAGCAGTCTTTAAACGTGGCATTTTAGGCGCAGTGCATTTCACAACAAACTATACAACCGATGCTTCAACATCGATGGTAAAAATGGGGCTGTAAAACTGTCTCTCAATACTGTATATTAACTTTTTTTCCTGTCTTTCTTGCTTTTATTTTTTTTTATCGACTGTTGCTTTTCGTTCAAGTCAACTCGCTCTAGACCCTTCAGGTCGTGTCTGCAACTCTCCTGCCACTGTCGTGCGGAAGATATACTACGCACTTAAACTAGGCTTCCAGAAACATTGAGCCTTAATATTTTCCGAGATCCGTACACTAGAGCATTCGCTGACTCATTGCGAGTGGCGCAGACCTTGAGCAAACGGCACGCGGCAAACTTTTTGACAATTGCTGCTTCCTTACTGCGTTTGATTCTTCTCGGGGTGCAATCGACGTGCCCCGTAATTTAAGAAAACGAAGAAAGCCGTTTTCCACGTCATCACACTCTCTCGTTTTCCGGACCGTGGAATACTAGCGAGGAAATGCCCACCGAGTCATTTTTCAATCAGCCGCACACTGCTTTCCTTGTGTGGCGAACAAGACACAGGCAAGTAAAAAAAGAAACTGGAGAAATTGATGCCGCGATGTTCGCCGTGCAGGTCGCTTGCTGTTTCCGAGTAATTACATTCGACTTGCCTGAGCGAACACCCCGAGAACCGTTTCGTCTCTGTGTGCATGGTTCTCGTGCCGACGAACTTTTTTTACTACGCGATACGTCGCACTCGCCCCCGTAGGGGTCGAGGAACGCTGGAAGCATCTACCTTGTCAAGGCTTCGGAGAGGAGAATCCTGGAGCAGCCATGTGAATCTGAGCAGCGCGGTTTTGAAACGAGCGCTTGAGTCACCGTGTTCGACAAACGCCGAGTAGATGTATCCAGGCTTTATTTACACTGGTCCGTGGCTGCGACGACATCCATTGGGGCAAATGAAGCAGGCAATTACCTGGAGGTGAAAATGGAGTTGCCAAGGAGGGAAATCGGGGGATGAGAACATGGAGAGGTGGTCGCGGTAACCCTGAGTGGCCCTAATGCGGTACCGAGGTGCCCACAGTGTTTTGACCAGCGAAGCTTAGAAACAATATTAAACACCGACTGCTCTAGCAAGCGCCGAAGCCTGTTATGTTTTTTTTTTTTGTCCTCAAGTCAGAGTACTGCAGACCCGCGTGTTTCAAGTTGAAAATCAATAACGCTTGCTGTTGAGCTAGTTGGTTCATCGTGCTTATGAAGAACGAGTTTAGTGTTGTTGTCCTTCCGTCAGTTCACCCGCAGGTATATGAGTAACCGGTCACACGTTCTTGTAAATAATACTTTTTCTGCCACTCAGGCAGTAAACAAAGGTTTCTCATTAATATTGGCATATTACTGGGCCCGTTAAACGAAATCGTACAAATCTCTGATTATATCCGGATGCTGCCACCTATTCACACTTCTTCCAAATCCGCCACCGCACTTTTGTAGCAACTTAACGTGGACTTAATAACATTATAAAGTGATGCAAAAATAACTTACTACAAATGAACCTCTAAAAAAATTTCATGTTATTTGACTCCCTTATCACTGTCACAAATGCTCCGTCTTTAGTGACAATTTATAACCATGCCGTGCCTATGTAGCTCTGAAACTTCCTAGTTTCTGGGTGTCACTCTAGATAACCACTTAAAGTTTCATTGCCATGTTCAATCGCTCATACATAAAGTTTATTTCGGCATGCACATCATAACCAAAACAAGAGCATATTTCCAACCAGACATCATACGTTCGCTATATTAAGCATATATCTACAGCCACCTAAATTACAGTTTGTCTTGCTGAGGAAAATACACATTTCACACAAATCGAAAAAGTTCAGCGCAATTAGAATCAAGCCATTAGAAATATTTACTACCCAGTTTGACGGCATATCCCAATCGAATTCTTTGTTATGTGAAATTAAAGCACCAATTACTGTTTGCTCATTTCATAATTGCATAAAAGCATATTTAATCTACTTGCTGCGTAGTTAACATGCTTCAGCAGTAATAATTTGCGTCTAAGGTGTTTTCATGTCTTATGTACCTAAATTTGCACTTTGTATATGTTTTCGTTGTTTTTACTGCAAATTTTATTGTTGTCGTTTGTTTTCTGTAGGTTGTATTTTTATACTAATCACTGGATGCACTGCTTCCTATTCATTGTGAGCTTTGCCCACTTGCATTGTTCTAGAATGTCCCCCCGACAGTCGTCCACTACGGAACCTCCTTCTGTACTGTTTACTGTGTTCACCAGTAATGTACGCGTTAAGGAGTAAAGTTGAACTGAACTTGAACAATGGCCAACTGGCTCTGGCGTTCGGCTGCTGAGACCAAGGTCGCGGGATGGAGTCCCGACCGTATTTCCATTCAGGCGGAGCACAAACAAACCCGTGTACTGCATAAGGCTTATGCAGGGTACACAGGTAAAATGTGTCGAATAATCTTGAGCCATCCACTACAGTGTCCTCCGTGGACCACATGAACGTTGAACCCAACAAGCCAAACGTAATCAGGTTCCATTCTACCTATACTATTTTCTCCGTTCTTCATTGGCACAAGCATAGCTATACTGGCGGGGGTATCACGTGGGCGATTAATGAGAGTGAGTAAGTTAATATAGAACAGCACTGGAATAGAAATGTTATAACATTCCAACCCGGTTCTCCCCACGTTATAGTCGCCACAGTAATTGAACATAAAGCCCCGATAAACTTTTAATCGTTGCCGTGCTTTCTATGCGGCACCTGCTGCCAGGAAAGAAAGAGATAAGGTTGTTGATAAATAATTTGATTTGGAAGCGAGCATCGGGGTCTTCGAACCGGAAACCTTGTCTAGCCTGTTCAACTTTAAAAGTAACTCCTACATAAAAATTGGGGAAGCGTCAAGAAAAAGCTGATCTAAGCAGTTCAACTGCCTCACGGTCCTCAGGGGAGCTGGAAACTAAGGCCAAATTTGGCGTGGCGCTAAAAGAGGACACCTTGTTGATTGCACAAAAAAAAAAAACAGAAAAGTGGGCAGTAGCAAAGACTGTGCTATAATTATCTAAACAGTTTTAAATGTGTAAACCGTGTGGATTATATGTGATCCGGCTAATACAGCTGATTTAGCTTGTTTGCGACAAAAGTAAACAATAGCTTACGAGTGTGTCATTTGTCGAATAGACGCATAAATTCAAGACATACAGGCGGAAAACAAAAACGCTGCATGTTTTCTTTATAATAAGAGGAGTGTCCATCGCTAACTGGTTGGCGAATTGATCAGCACAATGATGTCCACACGTATGGCTACCGCTGATCAAAAACAAGTAGCCGCATGAAAAGGTCTGTTCATTAACGAAAGGCCCTAAACGTTGGTGATGGTGGTATACTCTGTATCACGGTCTGGGTAGGAACTTCCGGTTTGCATTCGGTTGCCAAAGCTGGCCTTTGCTGGAGGGTGCAGTCCAGGGTAAAGTGGTCGTGCCGACAGCTTTGTACATGTGTATATGTTAGCGTACCTTTTCACTCCGGAATAGGGAATGCGGACGGAACAACAACGACAACGCGAAACTGGAAGAACTAGGCTAATACAGCTGGAGCTGTGTTGCCCGGAAGGGCTACCAGTTCTCAAGAAATTTGCTATACTGGTCAAATGGATGTCTTATTGATTTATTTATTTATTTACAATAAGTACACTGAAGACCCTCAGACGGGCCCTATCAGGAGAGGCGAGAATAACAGTATTACAATCGGCGTAATAAAATTTGTCCACAGAAGGCAGGATAACACCGAAAGCCACGTAAACTAAAGACACCGGATCGCCTTACCTTGTTGAACTGTTAGACGGGTAAATTTATATCGCCGCAAGATAAAATCTAGAAGGTGCTCGTGAAGTCGAACACACGGTCAACGCAGCCCGGAAGTAAATTTTGTTGGAGTTCCCAGAGGGAGTAGACTAATATGAGCTGAAGGGCATTTATTCTAAGCTCTGTGGGAACTTTCTTTGTCGTAGGCATTACTTGGCTCAATAGCACTGTACAGCAGAACAGTGCCAGTACTTGGACTGTCTCGACTGAGAAAAGGTTTTTTCTGTTGCAGCAGTTGCTGTTTCTGATGCTATTAATAGCACTGGTATAGTAGTAGCCGTTTTTGCTTTTACTTTTTCTGTAGTAGTTACTCTTCTTTCGTTGTTATTGCTGTCCACACGTTAAATGCCACTACCTACACCGGTGGATCTGCTAAGAATTGAAAAGCGCTCTGGCGACCGACAACAAAACAAAGATACTAGTGTGGCAACGTTCTGATTTTTTTTCACAAACGCACGCTTCCTTTTATTTGCCGCGCAAAAACGAATCCGGTGTCGCTTCTGTAAGCTACTGACAAGAACGCTGCATGTTGCACCGGGATAATATGTATGACTGAGGCGTGATGTTCCGGGCAGCAGAGTGAGGGCTACTCTCATTGCTACCAACCCTCTACCGGAACTGCACGGTACTACAATGCCGCTCGCATTTAGGGAACCAGCACCGACTACTTGATTCGAGTCCGGGGTACGCGCAACTTGCTTCGCGACACGCCTGGCCGCTCCTCGAACAGCGGCGGGAGTCTTGACGTCTTCTCGGGCGGCGCTCCATTAACTCCGGCCACTCCCACCGCTCCTCGAGGTTCAGAAAAGCGTTCCGCTGATTCCTGCCGCCACGAGAGGGCACAACGATCGCTTTCTTCTTCTTACTCGCTTCTACTCCTCCTTCTCATCCTCGCTTTTCTAATCTCGCTCCTTCACAAAACTCTGCCACATAGTGTGTGTTTCTCGCTTTCCAGCGTATAAACGGAGGCCCTCGGGTACGGTTTGTATGGTTTCCGACTTCATCAGAACTCGCACTGGCAGGCTGACGCCGAGCGAAGGGTTTGTTTCGCCCTGCAAAACTCGCGAAGAGAAAACGGCTGCCGCAGTTTTAGTGAGTGAGATCGATCTCACTGTGGGGTCCGGACGTCAGCGGCAGGTTCCCTTCGGAGCAAGGGAATCAGAGAGGACGAGAAAACAAACAAACAAACTAGCACTGTGGCTGGGGATGAAGAGAGGGTGCGTCGACTTGAATTACGCGCGTTTCCGTTTTCTGAAATATTTCTTTCGCTTCAAGTTGGGAGGGGAGCGGTCAGTGTGCGCCCATTGCCCCGTCAACAATCGTGCATGGATTTCTGTTTGTTTTCGCCTTGAGTTTTAAGTTCTTAGCGCCGTCACGGTGTAGTAGACACCTGGACACTCGCGAGCCAACGCTATATAGTTCAAGAAATACGTTAGGTTCAAAGGAACTTAATGATAGCGGTGTGAGTCGCAATGTTAACGGCAACGCCTTTCTCTAGACTGCTTTAGGAAGCAGGACACCTCATGGGGGTGCGCCGTCTTCAAGCCCAGGAAATATGTACAACAGCTTCTAGCGTGCAGAGTTGCAATTATCGAGTTCTGCATGGCGCTGAGCACTCAAAATCAGCGTTGGAACTTTCAGTGTTCCGTACATGCAATTGATTTTTTATGGTCATCGGAAATAGACGCTGTGAGGGTGGGAAGCCTTTTATTGGTAAAATTTTGCAGCGAGCAGGAAGAGTCGGCCATCATGGTCTCTATGTTCGCGTAGAATCTCTCGGGGCTCACTAGTTTCCTCAAAGTTACAAGTTTAAAATATCGCAATTCAGTTACTTGGAGCTCGCTACCGGTGGGCAAAAGATGGCGCCAGTTGCCAGATGTCTTGGAAAGTTGGGCATTCTCATACGAATGTGGCGCCTCGCTACGGTGGCTCACGGGGTGCGCGAAGCGAATGCCCGAACGACCACGGAAGTGTTAAATTTTTTCGTTGTCGTTGTCGGTTATGAAGATGAAACCGAAACTCACGACAATCATTTTTGAATCCTGGTTTTCTCGTGGTGATGATGATGATGATGGCCATGACTGAGATGAAGGAAGGGAGAAAAGTTTGAAGAGGCTGTGACGTCACTTTCTGTGAAACCGGAAGAGCAACTACCCTGATATAGCAACTACAATTCAAATTCTGGCTGTTGTTAAGAATTCCCATACTTAATGGCCGTCAGAAACGAGGCGCTACTACTCCGGGCAAGTTGTCCTGATTCCTTCACACAACTTTTTCGTTAACCTCTTTCTGGTTCTGTCGCCGGCAGTTGCCACACGCACTCCTTTCATTGCAACTACAACTCAGTTTGGCCCGCTGTTCAGAGCTCCCGGAGAAGGCGGCCTCCAGAAGCATGTAACTTATGCCACTGTTTGTTCCTGGGCTATCGTATTGCACTCACTTCTCCTGTTTGTATCCTTTCTTCATTAGTCGCTGTTTCTCCGGGCCTAGTTGTACTGGCCTTTTCGGAAGTTGCCCAACTTTTCGGTTGCTGGTGGGTCGTCAAGGGTGGCCCGGTTACATCCCATGCACATCAAAACCTTCAAGTGTTCAGGAAGAGAAAGGGCTGAGGCTGTCGCTGCGTACTTTTACTGATAGGACTCGCCTTGTGCTACCCAGCGAGTATTTAAACCCCTGTAGTGACCCGGTAGGTAAGAGTTTCCAGTTAAATCAAAACATTCGTGACACAGTTCTTTGTCGCAAGGGGCTCTCTCTCTCACTACTGGTATCAGCAGGTAGAAAAACCTCCTGTTGCCACCGTCACCATGAGTGGCCTGCTTCGATGTCAAGGACGTTCATCTCATCCTCTCGTACTTTAAAATACTCTGGATGCTACAAGGGCCCCACTCCATGTGCCAGTCGCCAACCTGGTGCGGAGGCATCCGCTTGCATGACCCAATGATGTGCGTAATTTGGCACACGGGTAACTGCCTGTAACCACTTACGCTATGCAAAGGGCGGATCTTTAAATGTATAGGATCGAAAAAACCAAAACAGGGAGGATCTTTTATTGGAGAACTCAAGCGAAGCGCACAGACGATAACTGCTACGCACGAAGTAAAACCTTGTCTTCTCCACCCGCACCCTTGCAAAGACTGCGCAACACGCGATACAAGCAGTGTATAGCCGCTATCTCGCTGCAGTCCTAAAGCGGGCTTTCGAAACGCCATTGCAGGGCTGTTTCCACGCATGCGGGTGAGGGCGACGGCCGTCGTCTGCAAGCTGATGGCGTCGGCAGCTACCGCGCATTGCAAAGACGATTGACGAAGCACGATCTCGTGTTCCTGGCAGCGAGAGGCGTTTTGCTTTCATTGTCGATTGCAGAGAAGCGCTGAGCGATTCGTCAGCTCGCCATCTTTCCATTTTTTTTCCTGCCGTGGTGCTACTGCACTTACGGACATCTGCTAACCGGTAAGACATTGGCACAGTAACAGACAAGAGGAGGTGCTATCGACTGCGGGTACCAGCAATCGCAGTAATTTGGAGATGGCAGTGCTGCAGCTTTCCTAATGGCGTAAGGACCATCAGCAGTGTTGTCTTTTTACAGGAATCTCTCTCAGAACAACCTTGGGGGTTTCCTGACAAGATACCGTGAAAGCGTATATTCTAATGGCTTCATCATTTTCTCATTAGTGATGCGAAATTTGAGCATAGAGTGAAATGAGTGATCCGCTGCGGCGATTTGTTGATTATATCATTTGATCTTGGAGCCCAGGAGTGCGAAATCGAATTCTGGCTGCGACGGTTGCATTTCGATGGAGGCCAGATGCGGCCCATCCCTGTGCCGTGAGATTTCAATGCACGTTCGTGGAGCCGAGATGGATGCTATTATACCGGAGACCTGAGCTACAAGTCGCCCTCATAACCCAAGTGCAGTTAAACCCCAAGAGAGGTTCAACCCCAAGTAATGCCTGCCGCCCACACAGCGGTTACATGTGTATAGGAACAGTCATCAACCCGGTGCAGAACTTCAAACCATGTGCACAGCGGTGGCGCAGTGGCTCTACTGGCATCGGCAATGACGATGACGCAGGGTTACAGGAGTCATGGCTCAAGCACGGAAAAAATAACGTTTTCTCGCGCCGCATGGAAGCGAGATACACAGAGAGTCCTTTAAGATTACGATTGCGGCTGTGTCTACAGTTTAAAGCGTGAAATACATACTTATGTGTAGACAGAGTACATAGAGGGAAACCAACCGGTGCTGTTATAGCTTGACATATACCTGGCGCTTTTTGTTCTTGAAACTTGGGAAAACACCTTGGCGCAAAAAAAATTCACATGCACAATAGATACGAGGAGACGACGGACAGACGCCAAGTTTTCCATGTTTCAAGATGCTAAACCAACTAGCCCGGCAACCTGCTTTACTAAGCTTTTTGGGTGAAGAAGCAAAGTTTTCCCACGAAGATGTTAGGGTATACAGCGCAGCTGCACGCTGTAAGCTGAATACCATTGTTGTTAAATTTTAGTCTAATTTACAAATGCCATTGATTGAGTGCTTGAAGGGACTTGAGTTGTTTTTTCGTCTTCGAGTTGTTCAGTAAACACTATTTAATTTGGTTGCCCAGCTTTACATCTCCCTTGGATTCCAACGGTTATGTATCAACATCGCGTTTTGTTAGACTTCATGCCGAGGCGAAACTTTAAGTAAGACAGCGACGCATAAAACCCGCACTACACTTTGTAGCACCAAGGACGAATTCAAAGGGCTCCGTTACAAGGCACCAAAAACATTAAAGAAAAGCGAACAGCAGCAAGAAGACGCCTAAAAGGACACCAAGCAGCGATGCTAACGCGAAGAACTCGAAACCATTTAGGGTCGTCGGTGTGACACGTCGGGTCGTTTACAGGCGTATAAAGGGCTACCTTTCTGCGATGACGACGTCGCAGCTGCGTTGCTCGGCTCAAAATAGCGCCATTGTGCGCTGCAGTTCGACTGCGTGTTTTTTTTTTTTGTTATCTCTGTCTCGCTTTTCAGTTTTTTGCTGCGTTCAACAATTCTCGGCCGTCTAGTTCAGTTGTCGTCGACAATGACGCACTTTTCTGGAGTCTTTTGCCTTCCCCTTTCTTTTATCTTCTTTTTTCTAGTGCCCTCTCTTTACTAAATTGTGCGCAGCCTATGTGTCGCATTTTTCGCTATATAACTGGTGTTAAGGTGACTGTATAGCAGGGAGGCGATATAGAGTCTAGTGAGGTGCATGAGATTAGGAAGTTTGCCAGAACAGCGTGGTGGGAGCTGTCGTAAAACAAGAGTAATTGTAAGTCGATGCGGGAGGCCTTTGTCCTGCGGCAGTCGGTGAGTTGACAGGCAACGATGCTGGTAGTGGTGGTAAATTGGTGCCAATTTTTATCATTGTTTGAACCTTGGAAAATGTTTGGTACTGGTATGGCGCGCTCGAATGAACAAAAACGCAATAGAAAGCGGCCGAATGTCAAATGGAATCGTCAGCTTGGGAAACTATCTCGAATAGCTTGCCCTCTGTTGGCGCAAACCACGAATAACAAGAAGATATTGAAAGAGGTAGTTCTTCGGAGATAGTGGAGGTGGATTTTCGGATATTTCCTTAAATCCGTCCGGTTCCCTATAAGATGCTATCTGTGAGCGGGAGTATCACAGAGCCGTAAAGATAACCACAGTCACGGCCAATAAAAAGTCGCCTAAACGAATGCTTCCGTATTTTTTTATTTCATTTCATCTCACCATAACCTAACTCATCATGACATTGAAAGTGCTGTCGAAGAAACAGTAAGGTGCGAATTAAAGCTTGGACGCATGCACATACTGGATACGATACCGGAAAGAATATAGCTGTTTTCTTGTTGAATAGAAGCCTCCCCAACGTGAGCTAGATTAACGTTGACAGGAAGAGATCAGAGTGGGTCACGGAACAAACACGAGCTTATGATGCCCTAACTGAAGTCACGAACATCAAATGGACATAGGCGGAGCATGTCTTTAGGTCATCACCAAAGTCAACAGTTTTAATGAGTTCAAAAGTTTTAAAGTGTCCAGTATTGAACCCAGAATTTCTCAGCAATGAACACATTTTTTTTTGTTCTACAAAAAACCGAACGACTCAATTTTACTAATAATTTAAGATGTCCAACATTCTTGGGCAAATATTTTGACTATTGGTAAACTGTAAGATACTGCGGTGGAAATATTGAAGGTAATGGTACATTCTTCTGGTGTATAGCAAAATAATTCTTTTAAAGTGTTTCCATCGATCGCACCGAGTAGTTAAGACTTCCATAGAAAACCAGTAGCAAACGCTTTTGATGATAGCAAAAACGTTAATAGCAAAAAAAACGCAAGCCTGCCGACCGTAGATCTGCGAATATATTAACTGTAATAGTGAAATCTTGCAATATATGAGAAAAAATTACACGACGGTTACGACTATGTAACGCCAGATTCAGCGATAGCTATTTAATCGTTTAGTCACGTGACCACTGGCATAGTGGTCAAGTGATGCACCCCTGCACTGTCAGGCGGCTGTTCCAAACAGAGCCACCAGTAGGCTTATACGACCCAGGTTCTCCGTGACATAAGGTGACAGCAGACGACGAGACACAAATAGACGCACAGCATTAATGAAAGCCTTAACACATCCTACGTGGTTTCATGCGGGATGAGAACTATACCCGGGTTGCCATGGTAACCGGTGCGTGCGTTACCATGGTAACCATGGTAACGCACCCACCGCACCAACGCGCAAGCCAGGGAAGGGCGTCTAATAGCTGTCGCTGTAAAGAAAAAAAAATGCGTTCATAAACTCTTTCGTGTTCGAAAATGGTTTTGTCCAGAATTGTTGAATATGATGATGGAGTCATTCTGGGCGTCCCTGCAAGCGCTCAGCGGAAGCTCGGGCCAGTAGCGTGCTTCCATTTGCATCCAGCCCCGCAGGTACAAAAACGGCGGTGAAGGGGCAGCTTCGCTCCCAGAGAAGCTCGAACCTGACGCCTCGGCATTCCTCGTCGAGCGACGCTGACGACGACGACGCAGAGCTGCAGCGAGAGCGACAACACAGCGACTCGCGTCGTCACGCGGCAACACGATGGTGCCAAGGACGTTGCGGGCGGGCATCCTTCTCCTCCCCTCCAGCCGCATTGTTCGTCGACGCGTTCACCTGACACCGCCCTTTCCACCGAGCCTCTCCTCCGTCTCCCTCTCCCTCCTCCTCCGCCGAGCTCGTGGTATGTGTATAGGAGCGCGCGCAATAGCTTACCTCTGCCGCTACCCCCTCCTCTAACCCCCACGCTCCGACCGTATACCACTACATCTACCTGTACTCGTAAACTCCGTCACACTAGAGGGGTGCAGCAGTTTTGAGAGATAGAGCTCTTGCTTCCTGGCCATTCATTCACTAATTCGTTCGTTCGTTCCTTCTTTCCTTCGTTCGTTCGTTCATTCCTTCATTCGTTCCTTTTTACCTTCGTTCGTTCATTCGTTCGTTCCTTCTTTCCTTCGTTCACTAGAGCGGTGCTTCCGGTACCCGTACGCGCACGCTCCGTCTCGCTAAAAGGGTGCATAATTTTTAGAAATGGGAGCTTTCGATAGTAGCGGTTCATTCGTTCATTCCTTACTTCGTTTAATCATTCCGTTATTCGAAATAAAGAATGAGCGAATGAAGTGCTAATATCGTTTAATCATTCATTTAATCGTACCGTTATTCCGAAATTCTAGAGGCCCGTGTAGTGTGCTATGCCAGTGCACGTTAAAAGAACCCCAGGTGGTCGAAATTATCCGGAGCCCTTCACAACAGCGTCCCTCATAGTCTGAGTCGCTTTGGGACGTTAAACCACCATAAGCCATAAACCATTCCGGTATTCAGTCGTTCGTTCGGTCGTTCGTTCACTTCTTCATTCAATCAGTCGGTCAGTGAATCAGACCTTATTTATTGGAAGTCTTGTCGTACGAAAAAGGGGACCTATTTTCAAAAAGCTGATCGCTCGCCAGCCTGTGAGTTTTATGTGCACGAATTACGCGCGTTGTCTCGAGGCACAGCGGAAGCTGAACTTTACATGGGATAAACAGCCTTTCATCGCACCAGGAAAAAAAAAATTCACGGTTTTCGAAGACATCCATAACGGAAAGCATATGCACGCAAGGAATAAGAAACAATTGAAAACGCGAGGTAATATAACCAGCGTATCCGCGTTGCCAGTGTCGTTGGTAAGAACACAGAGTGTATTTGATTAGAGGACACACTATAGATGAAACTCTCGCATATAACTTTTTTTTTCCTGCCCATTCGTCACAACAAGTGCTATGGCGTCGTTCGCTAAGGAAGTTGCGTATGTTTAAAGCGTCGCGCGAACGTACGTGCGTTTAACTGTGCTGTTGACATGCGTTCGAATTCTAACATCCAGGCGCTTTGGTTTTGGAGGTCACTTGCGAAAGCTGGCGAAGAGCCAGGCTTCCTGTCCGACACCGGTACATGCGCCTTTGGCAGCCACCTAGTTTGTCCCCTGTTTAAACAGGGCGTGCCGGAAAAATTCAGCACCAAGCGGCATTGTCTGTGTTCTTAGAATTTTCATAATGTATTCCCCTATTACGGCCACAACGCGCAGCGGAGAAAATAGAACAAAGCCTTTTTAAGAAGTGTAGTATGTGCTTCATATGGCGTTGCTGTCGCTCAGAAATTTTCCTCTAGCTCAGTGCGAAAGTAAGCCAACCTCAACAAATCTAAGGGTGCCTGATTTTGTTTCATCTTTTGATAAGCAAAAGACCTGTGGTCTTGCTCCAATATAACCATTTTTTTATTAATAACTGTCCGGTTAGCTACGTTACGTTGCGAAGGGAACTAAACTGAACTTTCTGTCTCTCTTCTTTGTCGGTTTTTATCCCCTCCCCCTCCATCGCATTGTATCCATGTTTGAAGAGCGCGGACATAACATTCATGTCGTACGGACTCCGGGCCACACGGATTCCGGCACAGGGAATCAGTCAGCTTACGAAGCGTCCAGGGAGCGTCTGCTTACTTCCACTCTTCCGCATATGGCATATGGGATGTCCTGTTCACGAGGACATCCCATATGCCTCTCCCGAAGATCCATGTGGCCAGAAGAACATGGCCATTTTACATATTCGATTAAATCGCCTCGAGAACGCCAGCCGTAGCCGTCTTCATGATACCATCGGTCAGGGATTTCTCCCTGACGCCTCCAAGCTCTTTCGAGCGGACCATGGTTTAATTAACAAGCTTTGTGCTAATGCTGCTTACATCCCCGACAAATTACTCGCGCCCCATCGCCCACAACCGTCGTCGCCGAGCCCACATGAGCGCAGATTAGTGAAATGCCCTCACTGTTCTTATTTGCTACGAGATATGTTTCACCTATAATGACACTGTTCCTTCTTTGATCGAGGCAGGGACGCCTCGGCAACCAAACATGCCCCACCAAGAGACGCCAATATATTTATCCAACTGGTTTCTTTCGGCCTCTGCAGCATTAAGGAGGACCTTGCTGCCTATGGTAGACGAAGTGGCCTGATACCAGCAGTGTAGGGCAAGGCTAGTCAGCCCACTTACTCGGTTACTGATACACTCTTTCCGAATTGCCACCCTATGCCCTGGAACTGAACTGTTACTTCATCTACGGCATCCTCTTCTTCCTCATCCCCCAACTATGGGGACATGCCTTTCTCGGCCTCAATGAAAGCTTATTCGTTCATTCAACCCCCACCCGCCCCACGTGTATAGGCTAGCCAACCAGGTAATGCCTGGTTAACCTCCTTGCCTTTGCTGTGTCTGCTGTCTCTCTCTGTAGAGGAAAATGCGTTTGCTTCGTTATGGCTGTCAACTGGACCAGACCGTTTCGTTATAACGAGACGAAGCTGTGCTTGAAGAACGGAACAGGTTAAAAGCGGCTCGCGATTCGGCAGGCGCCCAGGTTTCCGTTTTCGTGTGTAGGGCTGCTCGATCAAGTCTAATGTCGCCAATGCTGCTAAGCACATAAGGCGGGAAGTGACGAAGGAATAGGTGTAACGACTGAGCGTTGCCTAAGCGACTGCGGATATTGTCAGGCACCTCATTTACGGCAGTTCTCGCCGGGTGTGTCGATGAGCCAGATCCAAGGCTGCCAGCCAATGTCAATCCGCAGTTACGTGCATGTTAATTCTGCTTCCCGAATAGGATGTGCCGCTAGCTCCAGTGTCCGCAGTGCTGCATAGATTAACTCGCTCAAAACAAACGCGACGGGTAGCAGGCAGCCATCCTGAATAGCCGTATTTCTCGCGTGCGCGCCTTCAATATGTAGGTGAGCAGTGGCGGGAGCGCACAGCTGTGGGCGCGCGCATCATCGGTGAATATACAGCGAAGGGCTGGGCTGCTCGAATATTCACGACCGGGTGGGTGCATGCTCAGGGCCGGATGTATTCTTTGCCACGACCCTCTTATTGTGAATGGCCTCGTTCGGAACTGCGTGTATATGGGACAAATAGCGCGCACATAGTGATGTAATTACTCCTAATGAACTGCTTCGAGCCGTATACAGTCCGGTAGAAGTACTTGCTGTTGGGCTAGTTGGATCATCATAAAGTTGAATTGCGCAAAGGAACAAACACAGTAAGACACAGAGACAGTCCGGTAGTTAGGTTATTTTAAGGCATGATGCGCATTTAACATGCAAGCTCGGTTAGACAATCATAAAACAGCACCCATATCTTCGTAACCATGTACAGCATACAAGAGCAACATGGCAGGGGGATAGGTTATTGAGTTTTTCAAGGTGTGCTTGCAGTAAAAAGAACAGAAAAAAGGTTTAGTCGAAGAAAATAAGTACAGCCTCCGTAGAATGCATGAACTTTTATGGGAGTTGCCATGAATCAAACGTAACGAAAAGAGTACTTAAGGCCGTTTTTATTGACAGTGATCTTTGCACAAACAGAGCACTAGCGCGTAGGCATTCTGAGAGGGTAGTCTAGCTGTGGCGTGAATTACCCTGCAAAATTTTGACGATTTGATCAGTTTATACCCCGAGAGTTTTTGCTCCAAGTTCAAGAATGATTGTATTGCTTCAATGCCGTTGTTCTTCGTTTTATGCTACTCCCACTGCGCAGTAAGGCTAAGGTAGGCATATAACATATGTGCTTAGGCTCGTGTAACGTTTAATGAACTTCCGCGTGATACTCGTGCAACGACCGCATAATTTAACTGCAATAGTACGTAATGATTATATGTTTCGTCACTGGCATTTTATTTTAGGCGGTGTTTTTCGCCGGTGTGTCGTTTATTGCAGCGACTTGGGTTGTTGGATAGCGTTGCCCGTCTATACATTTTAATTATTTATCCAAGCCTTTGTCGGATGGACAAGTCACACAAGCCTCCCTTCTGGCTTTTACAACATTGTTGTCTCATTGTTTCAAATATGACCAAAAAAACAGTCTTATCACCTTTCTTTGACGGTACACCATGCCAATCCGCTACTTTCAAGGGGAACGCTTTCCTGTACCTTACTTTGCTGTTCTTTATTTCTCCGTTGACATTTTCATTTCTTTTGTCTGGCTTGTTGTTATTACCTGCCCTAATAACTCGTGCTGTTTTTCCGTCTCTTTTGATTTGTTTTGTGCCGTAGTTTTGTGACTTTCCTTTCGCCACGCAGGTGACATGGTTGTTCCTTGCCCCGCTTAATCCGTTCTGATGATCGCAATATATTTTAAGGATTGACTCACTGACTGAATAGATGACTCATTAATTGACTGAATGACTCATCGATTGGATGACTGACTGGCTTAGCCATTTATTAATAAATTAATTAATTAATTAATTAATTGATTGATTGATTGATTGATTGATTGATTGACCGACTCACTCACTGACTGAATGACTGACTGACGAAGGGAACGCATTGTTCACTCGCTGTCATCCGAGATCGTCTCTTCGGCACCCTTGTCTCCCATCGTTCCGTGCCAGATCGCATCATCGGCGCAAGGGCGTGCCAAGGTGTTTACGGCGAGGGAGCGCCCACCCACGTGTCGCGGCTGAGCGCTCCGGTAACGCGTCCGCTGGCGCCGCTTCAAAGAGAATGTCACATCCACAAAGGGGGAAAAAACCACGTACGCTACGTAGTACGTGACGACGCGACGCCAGCGAATTGCGCAAACCTCCCCGCTTCATCTTCTCTTTGGAATAAGAAAAACCGGACTGCGTTTAGGAAGGGTTGTCAATCGAAGAGGGGCTTTTCTGCTCTTTACGGGCGCCAACGTTATGAAATTGGACATTTGATTTGTAGCCAACAACGAAATCTATTTTTACCTCTGCATACAACTTGAAAGACACTTAAAGGGATCACGCGTTTAGTGGAAACTAGCTTTGAGAAGTAGGCCTCTCGCGTGTACCTCTTTCTTAATTCTTTATGGATGTAAATAGAAACGAAAGCAGAAACTGAAGCATGATAAGAATGCATAATGATTACATTCAGAGTATTCAGTAACGTCACTAATTACTAACGTCATTCCTTTCATTCTCCTTGCGCGGTACAACGTAAGAAAGGTGTGATAAAAAAAAGAAAACACTGAATTCTTATGTTCCAAATCTATACAAAAGCTGTGGCCCAAAGAGTACTGAAGAACTGCGCTAGAAATTGATCACTTGGGATTGTTCGGCCCCCGCGAAATGGCAGCAACAACGGACGTCTTCGTATTTCGCATCTACGGAGGTGTCTAGCTGACTCCTAATAGAACCCATGGTAGCACGTTGAATGCGATGTCCACTGAGTCTGCAGAGGCGGTGAACCACAGCCTGCGGAGGCGGTGAACGAGTTGGCGATGCTGCCGCGTTCTCCTAGAATAAACAAAATAATAGATGTATAATTATTAATTAATTAATTAATATTTATCTGTAAAAAAGTATTCAGTAAAAAAAAAATTGGTTTATCCTCTAACGCACTTGCCGCTATTTCATACTGGGTTCTATAAAGCACAAAAGCATTGACACAGAATTGGGGACTAACAATCACTACACGACTTCCACACATTCCGTTAAAAGCGAATTACCATCTACTTGCGCTAATTATCGGTAACATAAATATTACTTCTGTGCGGAATGTTTACTTATGCAGTGTGCACGCATGATCATTTTTCTGCAGCGTCCCAACTATTCAGGCGCCGACATTTCCCTTTCTATGCCTTCCGCGAAGCGTAAACACTCCATTGTTTGTCTGCACCTTCCTAATTCGATGTTCCCGGCTAATTCGTCGACTCCTACACCGCCCTACCGTCACGGTCGAATGAATTAACTGAATTCAATGAACGCACACGTGCTCCCCACGTCCATTCGCAACCGCGGAAGTCGACGCATATCAGCGACAAAAAAAAAGCATCGACAAAGCATCGACGGTGGAAGTGAGACAAGATCTGCCAGCATCGGCGCATATCCGGCGCTTTGCGACACCCCTGTGCGCGGGCGGGCGGACGAGCGGCAATATACCTGCACGGGGACGTCTCGCCGCACGGGGAATAAGGCACGCGGCGCAACGCAATACCCGAGCGCGTCAAGCCAGACAAGCGTATAAGCCCGTCGCCAAGCGTCGCCTGTCACAATCGCAGCCCGCTCTCACCCTTGCCTCTCCTCCTCCCCGGACAAATAGCCAAGCGCATAACACACCAGTGGGGCGTGTACACGTTCTTACTTCATCTCAAACCCATAAAGAGAGAGAGCGTGAGGGGGGGGGGGGGTGCAGGAGGTGGAAAGAGCAGCGTAGGTGAAAGTGGACTGGATCCGTTTACATGGACACTGGACTCGGCGAAGAGATTGCTTCCTTCCTGTCCGAGTTGCAACACGCCCGAAAGGAAGCTGTAGGTTGACTGGTTGACTGATTGAAGCCAAGCAGACTCCTGCCTATACACTCACCTCGGGAAACTCTGAAAGGGTCCTAATTACAACGTATTCTTTCGGAAAGGGGCTCACACGTATAACACGACGTCTCGGAGTGCTCACGTGAAGCTCTCAGGCTGTGGCCAGGGTTGGTTGTTCGGGCCCTGTAGCGAAGCCTTGCACTAGGGGCCCTGGTATTTCAAGCCTCTGTGCTGTACCCTCGCTATAGCGCTCTAGTGCCGCTTACTAGGCGCGAGCTGTGATGAACAAGCTCCTCGGAAGCCATCATCATAAGCCTGCCAACCGAACTGGAAATGAGGGGGATCACTTGTCTGGAAGCATTCATGAGGTCACTAGGTCGTCAAATTTCAAAATGAATAATTAAACCCGACATTTCCGTCACGGACAATTACGGTCGCATGATGCCTAACGTTGCAGGATTGGATTACTACTCGGCAATGATTCGCGGCTAAATCGGCTTGCTATATCTTGACATCAGGGAATGATCCGGGCAGGCGATGTCTCATATATAGCAACACAATTTGTAAGGAAGGCAAGAAAGGCGCCTAATTCTCTGTGGCCGCTTTAGTCACACTGTAAGGGAACGGACGAAAAAGGGAGCGAAAGAAGGTAGAGAGCGTCATTGCAGTTAATTAAAGGGCTCAGAGATAATTTCAACCACCTGGGCTTCTTTCAGTGGGGCTGACATAGCACACCACGCTGGCGTTTTTCATTTCGCCTCCATCGAAGCGTGGCCGCTGCAGCCGAGATTCGATCCCGCGACCTCGTGAGAAGCAGCGGAACGCCATGACTGCATGTCCACCTCGGCGATTAAAAATTACTATCGTTAGATACAACTCAAGAACAAAGCGCCAAATGCCCCACCAAGGAGCCCCTCCAGCCGATGGCGTTGACTGATTCTCCCTCTCCGCATTTACTGATCCGCTTGAACCTGCTATAGCCGGATACAACTCAAGAACGCAGCGGCTTTTCCCCGTCAAAGGACCCCCTTCCAGCCAATGGTGTCAGCCAATTATCATGACCCTGCTAATGGGACAATGCAGGGAGCGGCATCACAATGGAGTGAGGTGTCTCTCCCTGACCATAGAGGGAAGAGATTATACCTCCTTTCATCTACGACTCTCTGCTTTGTCACTAGCAGGATCATGAGAGTCGGCCTACATCATAGGCTGGAACGGGGTACTTTTATATGGAAAAGCCTCTGGGTTCTTGAGTTGTATACGATTATAGCGTGAAATCGTATTAATTGTGGTGTCATGAAAATCTCTCGGCGCCATTGTCTGGAGGCCCCCTTTTAGGGGCATTGGCTGCTTCGTTCTTGAGTTGGATCCGAGTATAGAGGATGATTCCCGGCTAAATCCGACTGCAGGACCTCCGCAAGTGACGTCCTGGACGCTTCCGGTGGAAGCTGCGCCTCCACACTAGAAAGACGCTCCAGTGGCCGCGAAGAGAGCACTCGGGTCTCGCTCACGTTTCGCGTTGCGAAGACGAGAACGAGTCATTACACGCCGTAAGGGATAGACAGAGGGTGAAAAGAAAGAAGACACACCGAGACCGCCGAGGAGAGAATAACAGCGCTAGCGACGCTAACGCCGCCGTGACGAGCGCTGGTCGCGGGGCAGGCCATCAACGAGCAGCGCCGCGTTGCGAATGAGGCAGGAAGGAACGGCAGGAATTTGAGAGACCAGACGCGCTGAAGAGCGCCTGGCTTTGTGTCTGCGTTTCCTCTGATGTCGCGTTGTGCGCTTTCTCCGCTGCCATTCTCCTCCCCATTGTGTCCTCCTCTCCCTCCCGTCTTGGCCCATTACAGCCGCAGTTGTGCGTGCCCGGCATTCTGCCTCGCAGAAACGGTGCACCCTTTGGGATGCCGCTCGCAGCTGGCGCCGAGGCTGTAATCAGCCAGCCGCCAACTCACAAAAAGTTGTCTTCGACGTAGATTGGTACGTAGGTAGCGAAACGAAGTGTGGACACATTTGAACACTTCTCTACGCAACTATTACGCAGTCGAGACTTGTTTTGTAAACTGTGACCAGTATTGTGGCTAACGTATTCCTCTCACTACGCCTCTGTAATGTGCTGTATACTTTAAACGTCCTTCCTCTAGCGACATGGCTGTCGGGCCTGAAGCTTTGTATTACATTTCTGAGCACTTGTGTAGAATAGAATCTTTTTAGTTTGGAGTATATTTAACTTGAATAAGCACAGGTGT
The DNA here is from genome assembly GCF_052857255.1 of Amblyomma americanum. Taxonomy (NCBI): domain Eukaryota; kingdom Metazoa; phylum Arthropoda; class Arachnida; order Ixodida; family Ixodidae; genus Amblyomma; species Amblyomma americanum. The sequence goes on from NC_135504.1 coordinate 8,502,577, forward strand.
AGTACATACGGACGTGCGCTACACACGAAGTATGCGTGTAAAACCTTTCTACGTTTGTCCTTCCAGTGCTTGCTTTGCTCCAGCTTGATTGAAGCATTGTGAAGGCATACAAAGCGATGCGGTAGCCAGCGCTGGCTGTATACAATCATGAACTCAAAGTGACGACTCTGTACTCTCGGCACAGTAGTTCGTCGACTTCATTTGGCAATCCTGTATTGCTGCTAAGACCAAGGAACGGCGCATGCAGGGTGACTTTAGTCAAACCAGAGTTCCGATTACTTATTCCATAGATTGCGTTCTCGATATATGTCTGTCCGCATTTTTTTTTCTTACAGCTTCTTCACTCCCACTGGTCAAGATTCTCTCGTATTTGTGCTCTCCTTTGCGTTATGCATATTCTTTTCCTATCTTGTACTTTTACTGCACAAACAACACAAATTCTGTTAATCCTTTCGCGTCTACATCAGCTTTTTATTTTACTCTGTGACACCCTGCGTACCTTGTAAGGTATAGAACAGCTACAAGGAACAGTATATTTCTGTCTACAGGAACACGAATATCAAATGTGAGAGAATCAAGCCACATATCCCAACTTTTTTTATATAAAAGCAAGGAGTCAGCTATCAAGACCACAAGTCACTTCACTTTATGCCGTACACCCCAAAACCCAACACTCCAAGTGAAACAACCGAACATTTCAGCGGACATACTGCTGCATCAAATGGAAATGGAAACTTTTTCAGTTTGACTTCTGATTGACTGTATGTGCCCGCGTATGCTTCCGTGCATGTGTCCTTCTTAAACATTCAGAATATACTTTAAGTTGCTAGTGATTTTTAACTGCTGAGTGATGATATTATCAGTAATAAACTTGCCAGCACTTTTTTTACGTTTCTGTAATAGGCCAGAACAATAGGCCGATATGGTCCAGGAGTTTTGTCCAACGCTTTCATTGCCTCGGCATTTCAAGTTTGATAAGGACAGCAACAAGAGGAAGTTACTAATCGCTCTCATGAGCGAAGAGCTTATCGGGATTTCTTGGGGCGCTAGCTCTAGCCTTTCGCTATGCTGCACTCATTTAGCGAAATAGTGCGCCACTTCGTTCCAGCTGCCTGCCCGTCGCCCAGCGGCTTGTTCTCCATGTCGCGTTCGCGCGAAGCCGCTTTTCTGTTGCTCTATTTATTCGGGGCTTATTTCGGGACTCTGTTTTTAACGCCGGCTGTTCCGGCTGCCTCAAAGAATCAAGTGTGGGATCCAACAGCCGCTGTCATGTGCTTTCTCCCGCCGTTTATTTTTTTAAGCTTTTTTCTTTTGTTTTCGGGAATACTTTTACACCTTTTTTTTTGTAAATGATTTTCATTCAGTACGGAAGAATGACTTTCGAATGCTCTCCGTAAATGAGTTGTGCTTAGTTTTGAAGTTCCGAATGCGATTAAAAGTCCGGTTTCCAGATTTCGCTTTGGTAGCACCTCGACCACTTGTGTTAACTTCACTTAAGAATAAAAATAACAAGATTAGTTGCTTTTTTTCACGTGGGTACCAGTAGAATGCGAGTAGATGATCCCCGGTCCTCGCAAAATAAAGTTATGAACTTTTGCCCTGACCACTATACTACTTTACAAATACTAAATAGTTAGTAACGAATTCAAGGTTGTTACTGCTTCAGAAGAAAACCCATTTTCAAGCAAAGCTGCGCAGGGGTGCAGCTCATTGGATATGGTTTTAATTTTGCGATACAGGCTGTTTTATTTGTGACTTATGAATTCGTGTTGCTTCCTTCAACTGCGTCTTTTTACGTCTTTTTGTAACCCAGTAAATCGGCGTTGAGCGGATGAGCCCGAAGTCCCGGGTTCCATTCCCGGCTTCGGAGCCTGCATTTCAATAGAGGAGAATTGCAGAACGCCGGTGTACCGAGTTTCGAGTCGTGATAAAGGTGACTGCTAACTCGATATTAAACCAAAGCTCCGCTTCATGTTTCAAGAAAAAGCACTCCACTCTCCTCCCTTTCCTATTTCCTTAACTGCTTTATGCAAGCTTGTTTAAATAAGCTTTCTCGTAATCTTGTCGAAAGCGTGGCAAATGTAGACTGTAAAAAAGAGAGCCCTTGATGAACCTATTCCGCAAACATTCTCTTTCTAACGAGTGACCAAAGATCGGAGCAAGGTCTTTGGACTCAGTTCTTCGTAAAAAAAAAAAAAGAATCAAAGTAACAACTCGTTTTCCTCTCCATTTGTTCCCTCGCTGTCAAAAGTCCACAACTCCCGCTCTGGTCTTGGCCCCGAAACGACTTCGTCGACATTCCTGTAACATTCTGAATTCCCTGGCCATTCGTCCACTGTTCGGAGCCTCGTAGAAACGAACTGGCCAACACTGCTCGTCGCTTTCTGCTCGAACGAAGAGGACGTTCTTCTTTTCCCTCAGGCAATTTGGAACGCCGCTTCCTTCGCCCGCAGTGTTCGCTCATCTATGCTCGCTTTTCCTTGCTTGCTTGCCTAGGAGAGGAAGGCGCTACGGCGCTCCGAGTCAGGCCGTACCCGTGGGAGTTCTTCGGGGCCGCGGAGTACGTAGGGTAACAGCGTTTTTTTCCCTCTGTAGAGATGAAAATGGGACAAAGTAGAACGTATTCTATTAAAGGCGCCATAAAAGAGAACGTGCATAAAAATATTAAAATACAAGGCAGACACGGAATGCCGCTAGCGCATCAAGATTTATATTTGGTTTAAATAATTAATAATTGGTATTAGGGGGAAAGTAAATGGCGCAGTATCTGTCTCATATATCGTTGGACACCTGAACCGCGCCGTAAGGGAAGGGATAAAGGAGGGAATGAAAGGAGAAAGGAAGGAAGAGGTGCCGTAGTGGAGGGCTGCGGAATAATTTCGACCACCTGGGAATCTTTAACGTGCACTGACATCGCACAGCACACGGGCGCCTTAGCGTTTTTCCTCCATAAAAACGCAGCCGCCGCGGTCGGGTTCGAACCCGGGAACTCCGGATCAGTAGTCGAGCGCCCTAACCACTGAGCCACCGCGGCGGGTATATTTGGTTCTCGCAAAGTATGTGACCGGGTCACGAATAATAGGAGACACCAGAAAGAAAAGAAATGCGCGGCAGTATTCATACCCATTTCAATAAGCCTCACTCAGCGAGGCATCGTGGGAGGAAATAGTTAAGATTAAAAAATTGCTGGGTTAAACTACGGCTTGACGCGGTTAATACAGCGAGAAGCACTCAAAGGGATCTGAACTTTGTATCTGCTTTGGCTTTTGGGTTTCTGAGTTAGATGAGCAATTTTTCTGTTCATCCGAACGCTTCCGTCAAGCGCCTTTGCAGCTATACAGCGACGCCGATGCTCGGTTCGACCACGAAGTCTAACGGCTAAATCTTTCCAGTCGTCAACGGTCCCCGCCTTCTTGACCTCCTTCTTCATTTTCTCCTTTTTTTGCTGCCGCTTCGGTGACGTCAGGTTAAATGGACCCGAGAAGACACGGGAACGGTGCAGCTAATCGTGCATTACAAACAAACGGCTCATGCAATTAGGCTGCTTGCTGGCTCGTCTACTCTGATTAACCGAGGCCAAGAAGCTGCCTCAGCCTACGCCACTTCATTACCGCCGGCTTTAGAAGAGCACAATTGACGCTTACGTAGCTTAGCATACCGGGAGCAGTAGCGTGGTTCTTAATGTTAGCAGGCAAACTTTCTGGCTGCGAGAAGTCTATCTTCCACTAGCAGAGAACAACGGTACACGCCACTGATCTTAGCGGTGTCGTCAGTCACTCCCTGCAGCGGCCAGCGCCTGGCGTTCCTTCTTTCCCTTTCCTTCCTCAGTCTTCGCCACGTTCCCCTTTTCCTTATGCGCTCTTCCCGTTTTCTTCGTGAGCTCCCGCAGCCGTCCCTACGCTTGCCCCGTTGATTTTGATTCTATCTCGACCGGCTGTTCCCAACGGACCTCAACCTCATCTTGGGAAAGGGCGGCAACTCCTCACTCTCTCTCTCTCTCTCTCCCCTTTTTACTCCGGCCGCCCAACTAATTCGCAGTCCATTGTTTTTCTTTTCCTTTTTTCCTTTTTTTCTCCCCTTTTCGTCCGTTGCCGTTGGCAAACCGTCCCCACCCCTAGATGGAGGTTGAGCGATGAGCTGCGGGGCGTTCCTCTTGACGAGGAAGCAGGGAAGTGGGGAGGAACGGGAGATGCCTTCCCCAAACGCGGAGCTCCGATGAGGAATGCCTCGCTGCCAGCAATCTTATCGTCATCAGCCGGCCTACTCTCGGGCAGTGTGTAGGTCTCCTTCACGCTCCATCGCTTACTCGGCGTCAGTTCGCGCTGTGTTCATCGCGCTGCTGGTCAGTTGATTAGATAACGCAGAGGCGAAGAAGCGAGGCGGTTATTTTCCCGAGTGAAATAGGGATAGCAGAGAAGAATGGTGTGCAGAGCGATGGCATGACCACAGTAACACCCCCTCTGATCTGCCGCGGAAGTACTGCTTTGTTTAGTCTGAGCAGGACGACTAAGTTTTTTGCTCGTGACTTACTGGAGGAACACTTCCGCCAAGTGCTGCGACGTTGAGTGCAGTGTTGTCTGCTGTGGCTGCGTAAAGCGAGAACTTTTATCGCTCTGCTCTTGAAGGCGAGACAGACAAACAAATAAACAAATTAATTACTGGTGGTCTTTTGCTCTGTATCGAGCTCTCAGCTCCAGAGACGACCTTTGGATTTCATGAGGAATTTTCGAGCATGAAGCACATAATTCTAGCCAACTGCAGGTCGCTAAGTTTTTGTGCTCGTTCGGCAGATGCTCTGTTTATTTATTCAGTTTTTATTTATTTTCATACGCTATCAGCCAAAAGGTCATTATATTGGTGCGATTTATATGGAATCAAATTATAAAGTAGATCAACTGGAAGAAGACCAAAGGTATATTGGCAGTAAAAGAATGAGTTTTAAATTATAAACATAAATTACAACTTCACCAGTGCAAGAAGGGAAACTGAGGTCCTATGAAGTTTACGGATTTTTTCCATAGATTTCTCGGTTGAATGAGGCAGTGAATTTTCTCATGAAGAAGAGTAACTCATTATAGCGGCTGGTCAGCGTGCTCCGTCGGCCTTCAGCGCGGTCTAGGAAGGATTCACGATATTCAATTTTTTTTATATTTCCTTCGTACGAAATGGGGCAGTTTGTAGCCTCCTCTCGTTAGGATGAGAGAGCACTGCGTGTTAAGTGTCTGAGACAACGACAGCTGGACGGAAGGGTTGGTCTAATTAGTTCAGCATTGATGGTTTAAAAATTATACGTTAGAGGTGGTGGCTGTCAGCTTACCGAGAAGGTTATGTTTATGTTTTGAACATTGTTAGGTGTTAGATAGGCTTGCGATATAAAGAAAGGAAAAAAACAAGAATGTGATGGAAAAAAATCCCCTTTGCCTGTTCTGCATTTAGGGAAGGGTGAATAAAACAGTGAACGACGAAAAAAGTAAATATGCGGATATGCAGTAGTGGGACGAAAATTAGCCATGCGAAAGCGAGAGATGAAGTTAGCGAAGTTAGCGATAAAGTTAGAGATGAACTTCATCTCTTGCAATCGCGTGGCTGACTATCGTAAAAATTAAGCTAAAATAATATTTTGTTTTTTTTTCTATGCACATTTAGTTTTTATTTCTTGGTTTGTCTTCTTTTGAGAAGCGTGGCTGTCGGGATTCTTCTGGAGATGGCTTTTTCGCGGCTCTTAAGTAACGCGCTCAAGTCAACGCCAACAGTCGGAGTAAATAAGTGCGTAGAGCCCAGTGGGAGCTTTTCTAATTTAGAACGAATGATGAAAGAGCTGAGCATTGGTTTTTGCCTCAGTGCTTTTACATTCGCGTCATATTTCAGAAACGCCACCGACTGAGTGACGCTTACAGGGAGGTGGAAAGACGAGGTAAACCAATACCGACAGTGCTCTGCGCGAAAGTGAGATGCATGCTCGCGCGTCTGAACACGAGTAAACAACAACTCCCCGCAAGCTACCGGGTTTCCCTCTTTACTTCGATTTTGTTGCTTATTTATTGCTTTTTTTTTGCCTGGAATCGATACCAACCCCTTCGACGATGTAAGAGTAGCTACGCGCTTGTGCGATGCATTTAGCGTATTGCCGATCAGGAAGCGAGCTCGCACCCTGTACATGCACGCGTGCTCACACGCTGCAGTCGACGTATACGTATTTGCTGGAGCGACCCAAGGAAACCGGAAGCCGCAGTCGAGTGAGCAGGGCGCGCGTTGCGAGAGCGGAAAGACAAGCGAGCTCTTGGCGGTGGGCTCTGTACACGCTGTATGTGTGCATTAAATTCGTGCAGTACTGTTGGGCCTAGGATTCGCCTCGGCTCACCCAGAGCCTGTATTCGTGAATCTGTTCACTCATATTGCATGTAAGATGCAAAAGAGAATATTATATTATTATACAGGGTGTCTCATTTTCATTGCTACTGTATTGTCTACATACAATTCTATACGATTCGATCCACTAGCCTGTAGACAGTTTATAGACAAGTCTGCAGACTCTCAATGGACAGTCTATATGCTTTGTAAGGTAATTTTTGTAAGGCGAGTCCCAAGGATGGCACAGGAGCTCCTGCTGTATGCGTGGTTCAATAGAAAACCCGGGAACACTTATACATGTCCAACATTCTCGGAAATAAGCTTTGAAAATTTGAAGACTGTAACACACTGTTACGGAAATACCGAAGGTAACAGTTCATTCTTCTGATGTGTAGCGAAATCTTTCTTTTGAAATGTTTTCATCGATCGCATCGGAAAGTATAGACCGCCAGAGAAAACCAATGGGGAATCCTTTTAGTGATAGCAATAACGTTAATAGAAAAAAAAATGAAAGTCTGCAGTCTGTTGACCTGCGGATATATTCATTGTTATAGGGAAACCTTACATGATATGAAAACATAGCGTTTCTAAACGGTTTACCGCCCAAAGATGTTTTTGTCCAGAATTCTTGGCTATGAATAAAAAAAAGCTCTAACATGCATAGAGCCCCGTTCATGAGGTTGGTTTACCTGGTCAGGCAAATATCCCGTTCATACGCATCTGTGGGTATTAATTTGTAATTATTCAATATGTTATGATTCCATTTCAATCATCCTGTAAAATTAAGCTTTTCGGAATAAAATTAAAAGCCTTGTATTGTAATATAACTACAGAATATCTAGCCCTCCGTAGCGACTGTCGTTTTTTTTTTTTTATGGCAGCCCAGTCTTCATGAGTTGTTGGTTCCATGACTCAAGATCAGGAAGTCCACAAACTAAGTCAAAACAAACACCTGCTCCCATATAAGCGCCATTGGCAGTTAGCTATAGCGTCCCGCAGTCAAGAAAATATCCCCTGGCCAGTGTCTTCTCAATCCTTTTGCCAAAACTATGACCAAGCAAAGCGGTCTTTTTCTCGGTCGTTTAGCCGAACACTGATGGACCCATTTAAGCTCTAAATCTGTGTGAGAACCCTTCTCCTCACCTTTCTAGTGCTTTTGGTCTTTAAAGCTATTGTAAGGGCTCCACTGTATTGCTGAGAAGTGGACCACATTGCCAGGTTACTTTTGGCAAAGGCAGTGCATGAAATGTTAATTAGTTGCACGTCTATGTACAAGTCGTATTATTTTGTTCAACACATATTTATATTTTTCTACAAACTCTAGAATATTCACACAGCACTGCTTATGGGTGTTCGGAGAATAACTTTCTGACTTATTTTTGAATACAATTTGATTAAATGCCAAAAGGCTTTGGATATCATTTAAAAGTATCGCATTGCTGCACTGCAGCCGGCACAATTTAAACGCCCAGTATACTATACAGATAAGCGGCCGGCGTATCTCGCTTTGCCCAGCATTGCACCGTTCTACTGACACTGAGAGAGCGCATAGGAGCGCGTGGTTTAGTTTCACGCGTGCGTGTGTATGTGTGTGTTGGGGGAGGGGGGGGGGGGTGGCAACCCGGCGAGCGGCGCGAGCATGTACTGCTGCAACAATGGTTGGCGCTCGGAGCGCAGTTGTTGCGACGGCCCCGGCGGATGATGCTCGTGTTTCCCGCGATCTCTCTGCCTGTCTCGCTGGGTTGGATGGGTGGCTCGGGGAGGCCTCCTGCGGTTCTTAATTAGATTGGCCGCGCCCGAACGACCTGGATGGCTGCGCGGCTGCTCGCCCACTCTCGAGTGCATATGCGTGTTAAGGGCGCAACGCGTCTTCGCCGCTGCTGCTGCTGCTTCTCAGCTCTGGGGTTTCCTGAGTGTGTGCGTGTGTGCACGGGCGTCGCGTACAGGAGAGAGGGTTTTCAGGAGTGCGCGGGGCTTTTAGCGGTTGCGTTACCGAGGGCTCGCAAGTGCTTTTCCGCCGGCGTGTGTGGGTGGCCCTCCCTTTGTTTCGGTTTTGGTCTGTACCACGTGACCTAGCTGCGCGTGTCAGTGCGTTTGTGTGCCTGCGTAGGTGGGTGTGCAAATTGGGGAACCAGTGAGAGGGAGAGGAGGAGTACGTGGGTTAAGGGTGAGTGTGCAGGTGAACCACTGAGAGTGGAGTTCAGCAGTCTGGTAAAGTGAAGCTCTTTAAGCCTAAACAGGTAACTAAAATGGAAAAAAGGATGGCGAGTGGAGTAGCAGTCGACTAGCCGACCTTTCGACAAGAGGGCTTGCCTTCGTCTGGTCCTCTTGTCAAAACTTTACCTACAGGACTGAACACTCTAAACACGAATAGGCCTATATGCGAGTAAAACCGGAGTTAGCTGTTCTCTAGTGTGCTACGTTTTATAGGCAGCTTACTCTCTTTTTACTCCTTTCTGTTAAGAGGGAGGATCCTCCTCGACCCTTGTTCTTGGGTTTCTAAGAATCGCATCCGCCTGCTTTTTTCTCAACTGCGAATGCTAAGCGAGTTAAGAGTGAGCGTGGAAGTATAACTTGTAAGAGAGCGGGTTAGCAAGGCTGGGAGGTACGCATTATTTAGCGGAAATGCTTTCTCAGAGCAAGTACTGTAAGTAAAAGAGCTGCTCTCACGCGGTTATTTTATGCAGAATAGCCTGAGCTGACATTAAAAAAGGTCTTGCTGAGAGTTCGCGAAGAACATTGAGCCCGTATATTTTGCACTGCTGCAAACATAACGCGCCATGGCAAAAATTGTTTGAAGAGGCGCCTGAATGGAACAGATTTTTTTTTTGCACCAGATATATTTTGGGCCTTGGCCAATACATACGTACTCTGCAAAGAGAGGCACTGCACGCTTTACTGCTACGCTTACGCTTACTGTTCCGTTACGATTTACTGTCGGTCTTACTGTGCGTGCTTTACTATTGGTTTAGTTGGTCTGTGGTAATTTTCTCAAAGTTATAAGCTAAGGGAGGTTTCTATGCAGTTAAATGTCATAAGTGCATACCTCGTCTGCCGTAAGTGTCCTGTGTGTATATTTTTGCGGATCACCGACAATCTTTTTATGTTTCTTCCTAAATTTCACTTTAAATCCATGTCGTATTTTGTTTAATTGGTTTTTTGGGGAAAGAAAATAGTGCAGTATCTGTCTCATATATCGTTGGACACCTGAAAAGCGCCGTGAGGGAAGGGGTAAAGGAGGAATTGAAAGAATAAAGGAAGAAAGAGGTGCCGTAGTGCAGAGCTCCGGAATAATTTCGACCACCTGGGGATCTTTAACGTGCACTGACATCGCACAGCACACGAGCGCCTTAGCGTTTTGCCTCATGTCAAAATACTTTTTGCAGAAGAGCTTTAGTTTAGTAGGACTGGACATGATTGACTTCATTTCTTTCGTAGTCGTGATCACGTGTTCATTTTTTGTTGTTGTGTGCAACGCCTTGATTACATGAAATAATTAGCCGGCTTTTAAAAACACAGACGCCTATATAGGCTCCGCATATTCCTGGATAGGGAGAGGATAAAGAGTGGGCTCAGTAAATGGAGAGTCAGTTATCAAGTGCGCACTCTGATGTGTCCATAAATCTGTGGGCAGGTTGCGTAGTTACCCGGGTTAGCTCTCGAGCCTGAGTGGGTGTTCAACTAATTAAAGGCGCCTAAGAAATTGAAATCGGAAGATTTCTTCCGGCGTGTTTGAAATCACCAAAGAGCAGAGCTGGCCCTGCCTAGAGAAACTCGCGTCGCCGCTGCTTGAAAGCCTGCACGTTCTCGTCCTTCTAGTGTAAGTTAGCTGTTGAGTGAGTGAGCACAGAAGCTCCCATGCAGTTTTCTCCGCAATTGAATGGATGAGTTATTAGTGAGTGATTACGCAAACCAACCTGTAAGTGTGGAGTTGAGCGAGGGAGTGAATGCGCGAAGTGTACTGTACAGCACGTGCCTGTAAAGTGCAACTGTATACCTGTACTATACACGGTAACACTAGACTCTGTAGGAGCAGTCAGCGCCTTGAATCTCTGTTTCTGTTCATTCATCGTCCTGCAGCGTTGTTACTCTTCATACGGCAATGCAGCACCTGTGTTCCACTTGCATAAGTGCCGGCAAACTGGAAACTGTGCCCCTATGTAGCGTATTTTTTGAGTCCTGAATACTTCCGAATCTGTGTATTTTTACAAGCGCGCATGTGCAGTTCGATTAGGTTCAGTTTGACAAGGTATAAAAGTTTTGAAAAATTATTGAGCTTTCGAGGCTTTTCCATCAGTCAACTGCTTCATGATACTTGTTAAAGCAACTTCCATTTCTAACGGAAGTTGTCTTATACGTCCAAAAGACTGAGGGAAGAATGCTTACCACATCTGAGCTCTTTTTACGAGCTTATTGATACAACTGTGTGCCCCTTTTTTCTTCAATACCAATGGTCGAAACGGCTTAAAATTGATGTCATTCAATTCTCAGAGTAATTCTGATTACAATTTTACCATTTCCCTAATAAAAATTTTCTATAGACTGTCTATATACTTTTTATGTAATCTATTGCCTTCCTGTAGATATTTCCTTTTGTCTAGCCATACTCTATAAACTGCATGCCTATAGAAAAGAGTCAACTCAAGGTGTAGGGCTATAAATCTTCAAATTGTCTATAGACTGTCTATAGGATTTGTATTACCTGTAAACTAGTTTATAGACTTTATAGGCAAACGTCTATGGACAATCGAAGACTGTTGAAAGAAATTTTTGTAAAGGTTTTTTCCATGTGAGACCTGCATAAAGCTTATAAGTATTTAGAACTATACAGTTCAGCCAACTGTCCCTCCTCTCAACCGTTGCGATAAGCCTGGGAGCTCGCTTTGTCCTCCTCACTCGCATTGTGTCGCTGCTTGTGACTGTCCCTATTTAAATTTGCTCGTACTCGAGGTCGGTGCGAGCGCCGGCGAGGCGCCAAGTTCCGCACCACTGCCGGAGTCTTCTTTTCTTCCCACTCGAGTCGCCTTGGCAGCTCGCTTCGATGCTGGTGCGCCCAGTGAGTGTGTGTGTCCAGGCTAGAGCGCAGGAACAGCGCGTGCTGCCGCCGGACTGCCTCGCGCTATTTCGAGCGCGCGGCCCGCACCCGGGGCCCGGCGCTGGGGCTCGGGTTTACGTCGCCGCGTCGTCCCGGTTGCCTGCCGCGGGAACGCCAAAATAGGAGAGAAGCCGCCGGGCTATGCAGCAGTCCATATGGGAACACGAAGTATGGTGCGTGAGGCGGAAAGCGCAAAAAAAAAATTGACGGGTGAGAAAAAATAAACAAGAATAAAAAATTCTGCTCCGTGGTAGGCCTCCTCTTCGAGCACCAAAGCGTGCCTGCCTGTACCCCACGCTCTCTCTATCTCTATTTCTTTATTTTGTAGTTTCTTTTTTGAAAACAACACTTTCTCCGAGCATGTATTTTTAGTTTCACCGATCCTCCCCTCTCGTTACTCGCTCGGCAGAGTGCGCCAGTGCCACGGTGCTTAAGCGTGACGCTTAGGGCCCGTGCCATAACGTTGGCCGAATACGCGCCATGGCACGGTGCTAAGCGTGACACTTTAAGAAAAGTTAGAAATCGCGGTTTCTGGCGCTGTTTCTCAATTGCGGTCGGGAAAATTCTTCAACGAAGAGCGTGAAGGTTCGTACATTCCCATCGTTCCTCCAGGGAGTCATTAAACACTTTTAGTTGGGCGTGTGCCGTGCGGCAGCGGGGTAAAGAGTGCGCATGCGCGGAACGCTGTGCATCCAAATCGTCTTGGGTGCGTGCGTGCGTGCGTGCGTGCGTGCGTGCGTGCGTGCGTGCGTACCGACGCGCGATACAATCCAAGGCATGCGCACGCTACGGACACGTCACGGGTTTCGTTCAGAACACGGCGGCTAGCGGTTCGCCCGCTTCGGGCAAAATACAGTGCTGCTATGGGAGAACAAGGAAGCCGTATAGTGATCCAGAAACGTAATTTCTTTTTGGTCGTGGCCAGTGACCAGTGGACTTAATCAACAGTCTTCCTTTCATGGACCAATGCTGCAGAAATGGCTGATAGTTGCACAGTGCTGTCGAGCGGTCGTAATCAGTAGTGGACGACGATTGGCAACACTGGGTGGAAACGTAAACTTCAATGTTGCAGTTGGTTTAAGGGTCAGCTAAGGCGCATTAGTAGTACAGAGCAAAAAGAAATATGAGCGGGAGGAGAGTGACACGGACGTGCGTTGTCGATGTATTTCACCATGTATTCCAACACCCAAGAGCAAGCTTTAATTCGGCACATTTGCAGCTGGAATTCTCTATTATTTTTAATTACGGAATTCTCTTTTAATGCGCTGTCACTTTACTTTCCTGCTGCAAATTAAAATATTTAAGATTTGCCCTACGCTCAACATTTGAAGGACGCAGTTGAAGTTGAGGTGTTGTCCTACGTGCGCCATGCATTTTTTTAACGTTATTTCTGCAAATTGGGGTAACTGTGATCTTCAAGGGAAATATCTCGCTCAGAAGAGCGCCCATGTAGTTTCAATACTTTTTTCTATTCCCTCGCCGTCTCCAGCGTATGCTAAGCGGGGCGCCACCTAATAATAATAATTGGTTTAGGGGAAAGGAAATGGCGCAGTATCTGTCTCATATATCGTTGGACACCTGAACCGCGCCGTAAGGGAGGGGATAAGGGAGGAAGTGAAAGAAGAAAGGAAGAAGGAGGTGCCGTAGTGGAGGGCTCCGGAATAATTTCGACCACCTAGGTATCTTTAACGTGCACTGACATCGCACAGCACACGAGCGCCTTAGCGTTTTTACTCCATAAAAACGCAGCCGCCGCGGTCGGGTTCGAACCCGGGAACTCCGGTTCAGTAGTCGAGCGCCCTAACCACTGAACCACCGCGGCGGGTCGTGCGCCACCTCAGAAGCGTCTTTCAGGATACATCCTGTTGAAGGATGGAGGGGACATCGTGCTAGAAAAACTAGCCACCCTGTATACGCAATGCCTTATGACCTCGACTGTACCAGAAGCTTGGAAGAATGCAAACATTATCTTAATTCATAAGAAGGGAGACGCCAAGGACTTGAAAAATTACAGGCCGATCAGCTTACTATCCGTTGCCTACAAAGTACTTACTAAGGTAATCGCTAATAGAGTCAGGGCAACGTTAGACTTTAATCAACCAAATGATCAGGCAGGCTTTCGTAAAGGATATTCCACAATAGATCATATTCACGCTATCAATCAGGTGATAGAGAAATGCGCAGAATATAACCAACCTCTATATATAGCTTTCATTGATTACGAGAAAGCATTCGACTCAGTGGAAACCTCAGCAGTCATACAGGCATTGCGTAATCAGGGGGTAGAAGAGCCTTATGTCAAAATACTGGAAGATATATATAGCAACTGCACAGCTACTATAGTCCTCCATAAAGTCAGCAATAAAATTCCAATAAGAAAGGGCGTCAGGCAAGGAGACACGATCTCGCCAATGCTGTTCACCGCATGTTTGCAGGAGGTATTTCGAGGCCTGAATTGGGAACAGTTGGGAATAAGAATAAATGGAGAATACCTAAATAATCTGCGATTTGCTGATGACATTGCCTTGCTGAGTCACTCAGGAGGTGAACTGCAAATCATGATCAACGAGTTAGACAGGCAGAGCAGATCGATGGGTCTAAAAATTAACATGCAGAAAACCAAGATAATGTTCAACAGCCTAGCAAGGGAACAACAGTTCACAATTGGCAGCGAGAGCCTAGAAATTGTGCCGGAATACGTCTACTTAGGGCAGGTAGTGACAGCTGATCCTGATCATGAGAGGGAGATAACTAGAAGGATAAGAATGGGGTGGAGCGCATATGGCAAATTCTCGCAGATCATGAGTGGCAGTTTACCAATTTCCCTCAAGAGGAAAGTGTACAACAGCATGATCTTACCGGTACTCACCTACGGGGCAGAAACGTGGAGGCTAACGAAAAGAGTTCAGCTTAAGTTAAGGACAACGCAGCGAGCCATGGAAAGAAAAATGATAGGTGTAACGTTAAGAGATCGGAAGCGGGCAGAGTGGGTGAGGGAACAAACACGGGTTAATGACATCCTAGTCGAAATCAAGAGAAAGAAATGGGCTTGGGCAGGGCATGTAATGCGAAGGCAGGATAACCGCTGGTCTTTAAGGGTAACGGAGTGGGTTCCAAGAGAAAGTAAGCGTAGCAGGGGGCGGCAGAACGTTAGGTGGGCGGATGAGATTAAGAAGTTTGCAGGCAAAGGGTGGATGCAGCTGGCAAAGGATAGGGTTAATTGGAGAGACATGGGAGAGGCCTTTGCCCTGCAGTGGGTGTAGTAAGGCTGATGATGATGATGATGAAGCAAATTAAATCTTCAAAGAAGCAGCGAGCCACATCACATGTCCCATTTTTTCGAAAGAAGAACGCCTCAAAGTTGTCTAAAAACGAAGAAAACTATGGGGAGCAATGGAGATAACGGCTAATCTCAACCCACCTGGGGCTCCGCGTACTGAGGCCCAAGGGACACAGACATGTTACTCACCGAAAGCGCGATATAAGAGTTGCGGGGGGGAGTGTAAACGACTCGTCTTTGAAGACCACAGTTAGAAGCAACGCTGTATGGATGAGCCTATCAAGCTCTATTACCCCTATCGACATCCTTTGACGATTTCCGCCTAGTCATGAATGCGAGAGGGAAAAACAGAGGAAGAAAGGCTTCTGGTTAGCTACTCGGCACCAAGGGAAAGAAAAGGGGGATGTGAAGCTGAAAACTTCCTTATTAGACTATGGAGGCGGGGGGGGGGGGCTTTGTGCGTCGCCTGTATTGGCTGCGTCGTGAGGTCGCTGTAGTTTTAAGCTAATCTTTCTATTGGGGCTGCACCTGAAGTTATGTGATGGCGGTTCTCGTGCTGACACAATTCGCCATTATGCGACTATTTCTTCGCAAACTGCGCAGGTGATAACAGATGCAGTGAACTTTGAAGACTTTTCCTTATTGTCAACTATGTGTAGGAAGGCAGAAAATTAATGACAGTATAAAAATGACTTGCGTGGGACAATGTATGTTGAAGCAATCATGTGGTTTTACCGGGCATAGCGACTAAGAAACGAGCCGGTTGCAGCTATTGAAATGAACTTGCGCCCAATTTTCCGCGCCATGCTAACCTGATCGTCGATGCTCCAGCGGATTCAGTGATAACATGTGGGAATGCGTTGAAAAAGGAAAGTTTCCATCGTATTGGTCAAAAACTAATTTCATTTCTTTTGTAGAGCATCTAATTAAGTTATGTAATGTATGCGATGAGGCGATCATACAGCTGACGCATTTTCATGTAGATTTCTCTACACGCATTCACGAGCTTTCAGGTTACATTCCTTAGTCGCATTGTTTAAAGTTATTCTTAAGCGGACTGTTTTTTTTAACGCTTTTACAGAGATAAGCAAATGTTTGTTGTCCCTTTAGGATAAAGGAGAGCACTACTCTAAGGAGGAGGAAAAAGTTTATTGTATTCTTTAAGGCCCCGTGAAAAGCACCGCTTGCTTCACTACGGGGGCCGTTGGAGATCTGCCGAGTACGAACAGAGCAAAGCTGCCCAGGGGGTATGGTAAGCGTAGGGGAAGTAGAGCTGTTCACCTAAGAAGAGGTCGCTCAAATAAGAAAGGGAAAAGTAACTTTGCACACAAAAACTAATGCTGTTGTTGCTTCTTCACAGAAATTGAAAATGTCTCATGGGCAATATGTCTACGGAGGAATTAACTCGCCGCGGCGGCTCAGTGGTTAGGGCGGTCGGCTACTGAGCCGGAGTAGCCAAGTTCGAACCCGACCGCGGCTGCCACGTTTCGGTGGAGGCGAAACGCAAAAGGCGCCCGTGTGTTGTACGATGCCAGTGCACGTTAAAGATGCCATAATAATAATAATTGGATTTTTTTGGGGGAAAGGAAATGGCGCAGTATCTGTCTCATATATCGTTGGACACCTGAACCGCGCCGTAAGGGAAGGGTAAAGGAGGGAGTGAAAGAAGAAAGGAAGAGAGAGCTGCCGTAGTGGAGGGCTCCGGAATAATTTCGACCACCTGGGGATCTTTAACGTGCACTGACATCGCACAGCCCACGGGCGCCTTAGCGTTTTTCCTCCATAAAAACGCAGCCGCCGCGGTCGGGTTCGAATCCGGGAACTCCGCATCAGTAGTCGAGCGCCCTAACCTCTGAGCCACCGCGGCGGGGGTTAAAGATGCCAAGGAGGCAAAATTATTCCGGAGCCCTCCACTACGGCACCTCTTTCTTCCTTTCTTCTTTCCTCCCTCCTTATTTCGTTCCCTTACGGTGCGGTTCGGGTGCCCACCGAGATATGTGAAATAGTTTTGCGCCCGTGTGCTGTGCGATGTCAGTCCACGTTAAAGATCCCCAGGTGGCCGAAGTTATTCCGGAGCCCTACACTATGGCACCTCTTTCTTCCTTTCTTCTTTCACTCCCTCCTTTATCCATTCTCTTGCGGCGCGGTTCAGGTGTCCGCCGATATGTGAGACAGATACTGCGCCATTTGCTTCCCCAAAAACCAATTATTATTAACAATCCAAACTAAATGATCAGTAAAGGAGTTTGAGAACCTTACAAAACACTGGAGGATATATGAATTGAGGATGACTATGCATGATTGAAGATAACAAACTGAGACCTGAGATACAAATAGTCTGTGGTGCAGCCAAGAAATACTAGATGATGAACCGCAGTCCCAACTGTAACTATTTCTCATGATTATATATTTATTCGGAGGCGACGTTTTCTCTCTAGCTGAGATTCTTACAGAGCGCTTCAACACATCCGGGATGCTGCAAAGTGCAACTTCGTACTTGGCGTCGTTAGTGTTGTGCCCGGCTGTATCTGCGTTCCTAAGAAATCAAACGACTGCGCTCAACCACCTCCGTGGTTTGCTGACTGTGTGCCTGTGTAGTACACAACGAGTGATTGTGCTGGTGGAACTGTCTTCCCCAGCCGTTTATTGATTCCTTAGAACCGTTGAACCTTAAGAATACTGACCTGTACACATAGCGGCCATTGATTACAAATGAGTCGCGGATCGCTTTACGTGGAGACTGCGTTTTTATGGAGGCAAAACGCTAAGGCGCCCGTGTGCTGTGCGACGTCAGTGCACGTTAAAGATCCCCAGGTGGTCGAAATTATTCCAGAGCCTTCCACTACGGCGCCTCTTTCTTCCTTTCTTTCACTCCCTCCTTTATCCCTTCCCTTATGGCGCGGTTCAGGTGTCCAACGATATATGAGACAGATACTGCACCATTTCCTTTCCCCAAAAAAGCAATTATTATTATTATGGTCGCTTTACTTGACACGGCATCATTGCGTTGCCGTTGTTGTTGTCTAGAGAATCTGTACAACCTGCACCTAGTCGTGAGCGTTGTGCTCGAACGTCCCCCTGCCGACGCTTTATATGTTTCTGTTTTTTGTTCTTGCAGAACATCCTGGAGAAGTTCAACCCCTGTGCGAGGCAGCTCATCGCAGCTGGCAAGACGTACCTGAAAGCACTTCACGGTGAGTGGTGCAATGACACTGGTACCGCTATTGCGAAAGACTTCTTACAAAGTTTTAAATCGGTCCTCATTCCATTTCCTTTCTTTACACGTTCATTCGAAACAAGACACGTTACTAATATAAGCCTTTATTCTGCGCGCGTCTTCAGTGGAAAGAACGTCTGAATTCTGACTTTACGAGTCGTCTCCGGTACTTCCCAGGCCTTTTCATGCTCAAGAATTCCAGGAAGTCTGTCTTCCAAAGAACGGGTGTAGCACAAAAGCTAAGGGCATAACAGCGCCAGAAGTGATAACCGCTCATTCTTGGTGGGCCATTCACCTAACAACACATCGTCGCCTTGTCTCAGAGCGACTTCCTATCAGCCTCTTTTTACCGCTCACGCCGCCGCCAGAGGGCCAACGCAATAGCCGCCAGCGCCACCAAACATTAAACGCGATAGAGCCTGACGTGTGGGGGCTTGCCACGCTCGTGTCGTCTGCGCGGTCGTCTGCTGCGGACAAGCGGAAACGACTTTACGACCGCTTCCGTGCGCCGCAGTTTCGTATAAATAGCCGCGAAAAACCCATAACTCAAAACCCCGCTTACCGCAGTACAACGGCGGTGCTCGCACAGAAAACGCTGACTCTTTCTGGCTCGTGTTTAGTAGGAACCACTCTCCCTATCTCCTCGTTTTCCGCCCTTCAGTCTGTCGGCACTTTTAGCCATTATCTCGTTCAGCTCCCCGCCTCCGCTAGCCTTAACTGTTCTCACTGTTCGCCATTATACTAGGCGGAGACGAAACCCCGTGTTGCTGTCTTCTTTTCACACTGCTACGATTGCGCAGTTTGAAAACGGCGGCGTCTGTTAACGGGGACCAAGTGAGGCTCGAACCGGGAAGGGGGGAGGTTATGGGGGAGGTCGCCATTTTGTCATTTCTAGCTTCCACCACCCCCAGCCCCCCTTCCCCCGGCCGCTCGCGTTCTTCTCACTAGCGCCCCCCAGCGGCAGTCAGGGCGCGTGGTGATGCGGTGTTCTCCCTAACGGGCTGGGCGGCGGTCTTACGCGCTTAACGGACCGCCTCGCGCAGAATGTTCGCGACGTAGTCGACGTGTCGTCGACGTCGTCGGCCCGGTGACAAATGGGCTTGCTCGTTCGCCGCGCTACGGATAAAATTGGGCTGGCCTGTTGTCGTCTCGGCATACGCCGCTGTGAGGCGCTGCCATTGTGTCGACGACGCTGCCGTTGCCCCGTAGCCGAATGGGTCCCCACACTCTCCCTGTGTGCAGCCCTATCCCTCGTCATCTCTGCTGCACGGGTGTAAAACTTGTCGTGGTGGGCGCTCAAAAACATTGCGAGCGGTGCTTTGAAGCGAAACCATGGCCTGTCTTACGTGTAGGCTTTTGTTCTCCCTGGATGGCTGGCTTCTAACAAAGAGCCTTCTCTTCTGACGCACTGAAACTTCTTTTTGTGTGGGTGTTGGCACGTGTTTACTCGATGTCGTCCCAATTAGGCCGATTAGATTGTAAACATTGTTTACGGAAGAGGGTGTTACTTGACTACGTGTGGTTCTGACAGCCCGGAAGACGCGAAGTTAAATCTTCAGCTACAAAAGAAACGCACGCTAAACTTGAAGCATGAAAACATACCAACGCCTCATTTCACATTAACTGTGGTTTAGCGGATTTTTGTTTCCTATAAGCGTTAGCCTTACAGAATGAACATTTTTTTCCAGCCCTTTAAAGCGGTTATACCGGTGTTTGTATGTAGAACGAAGACAAATACACACGTAATCTACTTTTTACTCGCCAGCTCTTCGAGAAATTCATTGGCTGGTTCTTCAGATCCGCCGTGATTTCGAGCACAATAAATTGAGAAACCAACATCTACCGGCGTTTCTGTCCTGAACGCAAGTTTTCTTAACTCCTTAACTTTCGGGCGGCATACATGCACGTTACGGGTCGTTAGTTTAGCTGGGAGCTGTGCCAACGTTTAAAGGTCCCACTGCAAGCGCGGCAGTCGTCTTTACAACAGCGGTAATGGGGACGAGGGATACGCTACGCTAAATTTAAGTTCACTTGCTGAACATGCGTATTTTTCAGTAACTGGGAAGACAGACTTGGCGTTCGCATAGCGGGAACTAACGGCATCAAAGTCAACACGCTGCTTTGTACAGTCAGCGCTGTCTGCGCCTTCCTTCCCTTACAAAAAACCTTTTAGACAGTCTATAGACTGTCCATAGTCTTCTGTCTGTAAAGTGTACAAACTCGCTATAGACAAACCTTACAGAACAGTCTATAGGGAATACAAATCCTATAGACAGTCTTTAGACGAACTATAGATAGATGGCCATGCACTTTTAGTAGACTTTGTCTATAGATAGTCTATAGACTGCGAATAGACAGAAATATCTATAGGAAGGCAATGGAGCCTATAATAACTCTATAGGCTGTCTATAGATCACTTTTATAAGGTTTAGTTCCACCACCGAGATTATCGCGATGCCCTCAACAGAACTCAAGTTAGCATTTGTACAGTCACTATTAATTTTCCGCACACCTTCATGGGTGTATGAAAATTCGGACCACACCGACTCACACCGGACAGCCCAACTTCGAAATGCTGTCAAGTGCATTTTAGGCGTATGTGCTTTCTTTCGTCTCAGCGCAGATTTCCCGGAATGAACCCTTGAGTTGAACTGTTATACTTTAGTATACGAGACAAATCTTCTCATGAAGACGTGGTCCTTTCTTTTCGCATAATTCTTTGTTCCTGCTTTGCTGCTCTATGGATCTTGAGGACACCTTATAATCATTAAAAAGAAATTTCGTCGTGGTGAGTTGTAAATGTTCTCTGTTACGGCACTATGGTCTAAGACAGCACAACGTACCCCACACTTGGCGATATGCGATTTGCAGCACCAAGACATCCTCAAATGGCCTGCTCAACTCGGAAGTCATACGCGCCACCTCCTTAGATAAGTCTTCGCCGGGTTTTCCAGCGCCATTATGTTTCACCTCTTTCTGGCGATGGCATCTTTTTGAGGCGGCTTAGGGCTACATTTCAGATGGACCGCCATCAAAAGGCGCCATTGTTCTTTTGGGTTCTCATATCGGCATCGCTCCATTGTGCGCGGAATCTTTTTGTCGCCCAGTGAACAGGCTAAAGCCGGAGGAGTGATTGTAACAATGACCACAAGGAACAAAGGCGACACGGCCGGAAATATGTCTTACTTCATGGCTGTGGCGTGATTTCCGTCATTCTCTAGGAGCCTGCCTAAACGACATTATTTTGAACGGCTGCTCGTCCAACGGATCTTTGTTTTCTTCATTCTACTATTCTTGGGCAAGTTCTATAGTTTTTTTTTCCACTTTCCTGGCTATCGGCAGAAAACGTGCCTTGAAAAGAGAGATGATTAATGGGCGAGGACATCTCGCTTTACAAAGCCAACTTTTTTAGGCTTTTCAGCATAGTTCATAAAATGTGCTACTATTCATGAACGTTAAACTACTCGTGCTCTCGAGTGACAAAAGTGACACGAACGCCAGCAAATGACGCCACTGATCAAGATAAAATGTTCTGTTGCATATATTCACCTATGTATCACTTCACTGTTTAATGGCCTCGGGGCCACGAGGGAAACCGAAATAAATCAGCGTGACTATTTTCAAAAAGTTATTTTTTGTAGTTCATTTTTCCTCCAGGCACATGATAGCTACGTTAACCCAATCCGGGTGGCCGATACTTTGAAAGATTGCTAATAATGAACCTATGTGTCGTTCTTCTCTAATCCCGGTCGATTTTCGCGAACACCCTTATTAGTTTAAACGCTTTATAGCATCGAAATCCATTAATTAATATTTTATAAACTTGATTTCGCTTGGTCCGTACAACATAAGAAAGTTTTTTTTTTATTTGCATTTACCGAAGAGTTGCAAGGATTCGTTTTAATCCTCGTAGCAGTCTGATCAGCCAAAAACTTCAGATTTCTCTTGTACTTCACCACGGCTACGCTAGTCGCTGTCTGCCAGAGGGTTAGAGTCATTACTGCTTATAACATCATGCAATACCTTACTTTCATACACAAATCTCTCTAGCTTTTGCTCAAACCCCTGCCGCAGCTGAAAAAGCGGTCCTTAAAATTATGCCACCTGCCGCGAAGGTGCAGTGGCTAAGGCGATCTTCTGCTGTGGCTGAGGTCGTGGTGTTGAGTCTCTGTTACGGCGGTCGCATTTAGGTTGGGAAAAACTCAAAAATTTTCTTGTGCTCTTGGATGCGAGTGTACATCGAACGAACTCAGGTGGTGACAATTCATTCGAAGCCATCCTCTACGGCGTCCCTCATAGCCTGCGCACAATGTGGAGACGTTAAATTCCACATGCTAAGCCATAAGCAAGTCCTCAGATGGTGCCTACCAGTTCGCCAAAGGAACACCTGCAGTGAATCAAGTCAGTGGTACAAAATTAAAAATAGTTGATACGCCAGAATATAAATAAATGAAAAGCGGCTTAGCTAATTAGAACTGGAGCAGCCATTTCAGATATCTTGAAACACATCGGCCAAAAAGATTCTGGTCGAGAAAATCGAGCAAAACAGCTAAAGAACAGTAGCCTGGGCCCATTGTTATCTACGACGATGACATAGATTAGACAGGCGCAGTGGGTTTGAACAGCGTGAAAGTTTCCCTTCCACCTATAAGTATTTTCACAAAAAAAAGGAAAAATAAGGAGTAGAAGGCAGTGGTCGTCTGTCTTCTGGACATATGTCGACAGCAAGGCCAACAAAAGACAAGTACAAAGAAAGGCCCTCTAAACTAGTGGCTGTCTCTGGTTTGTGGGTGCCATTCTTTGTCCTTGAGCCGCCTTTACTGCCGAGACTAAGAAAAAAATGCATCCGCGTATTTTAGTTTGAACAGCAGTTTTTGAGTGGTCCCTTCTTTTTTTTTCTTAACTCTTCACTTTCAACAACCTGTAAACGAAGAAGGATCGTCATCCACGCAGGTGCGTGGACGGGACACTTTCTCCCGCGACCCTTTTTTCCCGTCACTCTCTCCCTTTCCTCCCCATGCCCGCCACTGGTAGCTTGAGGCAACGCGCGTACTTGACTAATCGCCTGCCGGAGGTGTCTGTCCAACGATAGTCCTCGGCCTTCACGCCTGTGGCAAGCCCGTATAGATTCGTGGCGGCACATCTAGCGTGTCGACATCGCTTCTCGACCGGGCCGTTGACAAGAAGGGTTGCCGCTGTGGTTACACTCTGGGGACGCATTTAGAACCGCGCGCAGTCCCTACGCGGGAAGAAAGGCGCCGAAGGAAGAAAGGAACGCAGGGAAGCGCAGAGCAGAGCATGCGAGTGTATGTGCGAGTCTCTCGCGGTCGTCGACGACGCCAAACACCGAGCGCTTTCCATTGTTTGTTGCATTTCGTTCTTTATGTTTATTTTTCTGCTCACCCGCCCTGTGAGAGTGCGTCGCTGGACGCGCCGAAGATAGATGCGACCGCACGCTGGGATGGGTCCCGCAGATTTATCATCGGCCCGCCGTTACGCGGCCTGCTGCGGCGTGCGCTCTGTTGGACACCGACGCTGTCTTTGGTTACTTCGCGCCTCCTTCCCCTCTTCCCTGATTTCTTCCCTTTTCTTTCTTTTTCCCTCTTTTTCATTTCGGTATTCTTTTTCCTGACCCTTCTCTCTGGTACGGGCATCCTTTGTCTCTCCGACGCCGCGCTGTGATTGGTGGACTGGATTATCGGTGTTGGGACAACGGTCGTGATGTACTTACCGGTGTGTTGACGCACGCGAATCCTTTCCCGGTCTTGTTCTCGACTCTCTCACTCACAAGGACAGCTGTGTAATTGTTAATGCTGTCGGCGTGATAGCATTTGTGTTCCGAAGACATCCGTGCTCGCCTGCCAGTTTACAATGCTTTCATCATTTTAGATGTTGTTCTATATACGCTTTGCCGCAGCTACTGCAGGACATTATAAATTGGAGATCAATGGCTGAGGTCTTCATCCTAAGTGTTCGCAACAGGGATAATAGTGCTGGGAATGAGGATGGTGAGCATTGTAGTGGTGAGTAGGATGATGATGGGGATGATTACTATCAACTTAGGCAAAGATGTCGGAGCTTCCGAGTGTGACCGAAATGATGAACATGGGCCTGAGCCAAGTAGACTTTAGAATGGAAAGGAAGAGAGATAAGGTGCAGGGGCGTGATGCAGTTATTGCAGTCACGTGATTCCTTCCTGACCAATGAAATTAGAGCATTGTCATGTTGTTAACCTGCGGCCAATGTGAGAACGTGCCACCTGCGGCCAGGTGACCTTGGTCTATTAAAGTCTGAGCAGGCTCTTTTAAACGGGAGCGGAGTGATGAGGACGTATAGCACTCTCTCTTTTTCTCCCTGCAGGGAATGAAATGTCTTGGAGGCAGTTTTTGTTTTTTTTTGTTTTTTGCAAAATGAAGTGAGTAGATGAAGAAAGTGAGACTGCACAAGGAACTGCTACTCTCAAAATACGGCTCCCAGAAGTGAACACGAGCAAAGAATACTCTAATTGCATATGACCCAGCTTTTCCAAACCGTTAAGGACTATTTACTATAGTTGAATACAACTCAAGAAGCGGCTTTTCCCTGACAATGGACCCTCTTCCAGCCAATGGCGTTGGCCAATTGGCATGAACCTGCTAGCGTGACATTGCAAGGAGCGTCGTGACAATACAGAAAGGAGACTATCCCTGACCATAGAAGGAGGGTACTATTCCCTTCATCTACTACTCCCTGCATTGTCGCGCTAGCAGGCTCATGAAAATCAGCCGACGTCATTGGCTGGAAGGAGGTCCTTTGGCGGGGAAAAGCCGCTTGTTCCTTGAATTGTGTCCGACTATAGCGGCTTCACGCGGCAGTTTAGTTGGGTACGAGCAATGGTATTGAGGCTATAGTTAAATGTAACTACCTCCTATTTGTCATGTCGAATTTATGTATGCGGTAACGAAAAGGAGATGAAGCATAACAGAAAATAGGGCAGCGTGTAACTATGTCCTTTGTAATGCAGCGGGAAGAACAAAGGCGCACGCCAGGGGTGCCGTTTTACGCATTACGAGTAATATACGGCAGCACGTTTCAGGTGATGCGATGTCGCTTGTAACGAGGGGTTATAAAGAGGGCCTAAGTAAGACGTTTGCGTGTGTGCGTGTTTGTCATATATTCGCTGGGATCATCGTATACAGATCAGATAAAAAATAATAGCATACAATGATGAAACTCTTATTGATATCATAGTCGAAGCGAACCAAGGCAGCAGTCGATGGTGTATTACTATCCGTAATTCTGTTTCGAAGAACTACCGGCTGGTGGTGCCTCCGATATATCTTTTCAGTCCTAGAATTCTCATCGATAAGCACCTATATAAGCGGCCACCACAGCGCTTAGAAGCAAACAAATAGTAAAAAAAAGAGAGAGCGTAATTGACGCCGCCGACCTGCCAAAATCTCCTAGGGAGGCTCTCAGTCGCGGGGCCGTTATGCCAGTCACGGATGACGCCTTGCACAACGGTAAGGGAAGCCTGGCGTAGCAATTAAACGAGGTCTGCTGCTATCGCTGGGCAGCGGCGATAGCAGCAAATAATACCATCAGTGGTCGAAAATTAAAAGGGCAATCGCTCTCTGCACCGTTCAATTTAAATACCGCCGAAAACCTGCTAGGCGTTCATGCTGCTCATAAGCTAGGAACAAAGAATGAAGCTAACATCGCCTCGCGGTTATAGCAATGGTGAAAGCGTTTTTACGTGAGATTCCGTGCATCACACCCTAGCATTGATAATTTTAGTCGGTTATCGCTCAGTAATGCCGAAATAAGTTTGCTCCTTTGACTGGGCGGCCGCGTTTCGATGGAGGCGAAACGTTAAGGCGCCCGTGTGTTGTGCGATGACAGTGCACGTTAAAGATCCCCAGGTGGTCGAAATAATTCCGGAGCCCTCCACTACGGCACCTCTTTCTTCCTTTCTTCTTTCACTCCCGCCTTTATTCCTTCCCTTACGGTGTGGGTCAGGCGTCCGCCGATGTATTAGACAGATGCTACGCCATTTCCTTTCCGCAAAAACGAATTATTATCATCAGGAGTTGCTCTTGATGGAAGAGTGGATTGAACCAACCGTAGTTGATGCTTTCACATTTACAGCACCACTCGCTCAACGATGGGCGTTACTGCTGCCACTGCCTATTAATAACGCTGTTTCTGTGGCGAAAAAGCTGTATTCACTTCTGTCCCTTCCGGCTTCTCTATAAACTTCTTTATCGGACCTCATTAGCTAAGCTACATTCCCGTGAAAATTTTGGGGTTCTTAGATGAGTTTCGTGAGCGGGCTGGCCGAAGGTACTAAGATAAGCACCCTGTACATGATTGAAGCCTACCAACTTTTAGATTTTCCGGTTCGAAATTTTGTATTCTTTGGTGAAAAAGTTGCTTTTTATGAGCGTGGTTCGCGTCGTTTAACTGGAGGTATGTTTAAATGAGTGTTTCTATTCGGTAACTAACTACAAATTAATAATATGTGCCATGACCAGTGCGTGTCTTCTTGTGAAAATGTGTTTATTTGGTCAATTCTGTTAATTTTCTTTAATTTTGGCTCGGTGACATAATGCTACGAAGCAAACGACCGGCGACAACGCGGACGAAGTTATGTCGCGTGATTGCTGGCTTGAAACATTACAGGCATTGTATACTATTATGCATATTAAGCCATTGTTCCGTCTTCGATCTCCAAGTTAACAGGAACCCTGTCTTTGCGTCTTTAAGTCTGTCAGCCTATATACTATTACTACTCCTTTTCCCATCAAAACGTTCCTATTTCCAGCAATTGACGGCCAATGTCTTGGCCACTCCTCCGTAGTGGGTATGAGCCATCTCTATTTGAGGCCAACCAACCAATCAACCGTCAATCCCCCGCCGCGGATATGTGTCATTAAATTTCAGTACATCATCATCATCGTGGTGGCCTGTGCCTAATGTTCTTTACGTGCCTTGTGGACATCATCATTATCTTGTGTTTCTACGCGCTGCGATGGCCTTCTGCCCCCGTAAGAATATTATTAGCCAAAATCATTACGACCTGCATGGACGTCAATCTTGTAAGCTGCTGTTTAAAACTAAAAGCGTTCTGAATAATTCGCACAACTCACTCTTGTGACAGCCAGCCTACAGACTCTTTACCCGAAGGTCTTAAACCGCAAGTTCCAAGCCGCACGGCTGAAGACGAAACATTAGAAGTAGAAAAGAATCTACCCCCCCCCCCCCCCCCCCCCGAAACAGCAAAGCGTATTGCGTGAGCCAGGCGCACAGTTTCTTGTCCGTCTCACTGATATCGGTTCTCTGACTTTGAAGTTTGTTAAACTAGGCAGTTCTGGCTTCATTTCTATATTTTTTGAGGTTGCAGCTTCCCCTTCAACATAATGGGCGCAGCTGGAACGTGCCGCTAACGAGGCCGGTGCAGGAATCAATGCGGTGCTACTTGTGAGAGAGCGAGGAACAATTTGCATTCTTCGAGTACTTGGGGGGAAGTCCGAGAGAATGGCTTCGAAGAAAATGACGAGCCCTTCGTTTTCTGGAAGAATCCGAACACAAAGGAACTGAAGCTGCTTGATTGGCCGTCTGTCGGGAAGTGGTTGGAAATCTCGGATGGTAATACGCTGCGAGCAATAAACGTAGAAGCGTAATGAATGGCAGTCAAAGGGTTGGGTTGAAACGGCAGTTTGAAACACTGTTCTTGCTTCAATTGTTTCTGAGGAAGGGCCGAAGAATATTTGAAACCCGATGTGAATGAATGAATGAACGTAAATACACAGAAGTCATTTTCATTTCAGCCTAATTAGTACAGAAATAACCAAAACATTCGTATTTTTGTGCAAATTGCTTGGGTTGTACATAATAAGGGAAGTCTACGGATACTTCCGAGAGAACACGTTCAACAGATAAGACTCCAAGGCCGTAAAATTAAAGCGTATGACACGGGACAGGAAACCCCGGTTCATAACAGGCAGTTTTCGATATGTAGAGCTTTCTTTACTGGCTTAGTGTTTAGTCAAATGTCATCATCATCATCAGCCTGACTGCACCCACTGCAGGGCAAAGGCATCTCCCATGTCTCTCCAATTAACCCTGTCCTTTGCCCGCTGTCCCCACCGTGTCCCCGCAAACTTCTTAATCTCATCCACCCGCCTAACTTTCTGCCGCCCCCTGCTACGCTTGCCGTCTCCTGGAATGCAGTCTGTTATTCTTAATGGACCATCGATTATGTTGCCTTCGCAGTACATGCCCTGCCCAAGCCCATTTCTTCCTTTTGATGTCGACTAGGATATCATTAGCCCGCGTTTGTTCCCTCACCCACTCTGCCCGCTTCCGGTCTCTTCACGTTACACCTATCATTTTTCTTTCCATGGCTGGCTGCGTTGTCCTTAACTTAAGCTGAACCCTTTTCGTTAGCCTCAACGTTTCTGCCCCGTAGGTTAGTGCAGATATGTCGAATTTACTAACTATATAACCACAGCTAAGTTTTTCGTTACGTGTTAACTCCATTAGTGGTTTAGTTTTCTATTTTAAGCCATCCCGATTTCTTGCCACTGCAATTTTCACGGCATTTCCTCCCCGCACATTGGGAGCACCAAGGGAAGAAGTCTCCAGATTCGGGAAAAACTGTTACCTCGCGTGACAATAAGCCATTTGTACCAGCGCGGCTTCCGTGCTACTATGCGATGAGAGATGGCGGCAGAGGGCGCTGATCAGCGCGTGGCGGCAGCGTTGCTTGGGGGACTCCCCTTTTCCCAAAAAGCAGAGGGATGCAGGGGCTTTCCCGAATAGCCCGCAGAACCGCATTACTCGCTCGCTGGTCGCTCGACCGTGCAGCCCCGATGCGCCGGGGCGATTTGGGCGTCCCCGGAAAACGTGTTCAAATTGAATTTGCCATTTGTTTGTTTGATTGCTTGCTCGTTTATTTTTATTTTCGTGCCTGCCTGTTTTCTTCGTCGAAACAGCAAGATATGCCCTCACATCTGAAGGATCAAGTTTCGCTTTCAAAGGCAAAATTCTGCCGTTCATGGTGCAAACGCCATTTTATCACGTGTCGTTGTTGCTGTGAGCGGCTTTAACGTTCTGATGCGTACAGCACTAATTTGCAGGTTTAATTTTCAGCCACGCTGGCCAGGCTTCGATCGAAGCGAAAAGTGTTATCTCCGGCGTCCTGAAATTTCTATGCATACTTAGCAACCTTATTAGTTGAAGCTAAATAGAAATGAGTTCTTGCATTATGCTTTTTCATCTTACAACTATGGCGATTGGCAAAAAACGTACACTCGCCGAAACTTGGAACAAGAAATCATTCAACTTTCAGCGCGCGTACATGTTGGACGCCAAAACGTTAATTGCTTCTTCTTTATGTGAAGTTTAATCTGGCGAACATTTTTTGCCATTCGCGATGATTTTCCGTATCCAGGCGGGATTTATCGAGCATTTCACTTCATTACAGCCATAGCTGTGGAAAGAGCAGACTGCGGCGCAAGAAGCGTTGCCACCATCGTCTGTGCATTGCGCTTCAGCCGACAATTCCGCGTACACCGTCTAGGCATTAAGAAATCTACTCACGTGCCGTGTGTTGTAACTGTTATTTTCGAGGCTGATTAATGCTTCCCTCATCATTGACCAGCCCAACCTTCGATGCCGGAGTCGGTTAATGACTTTGCTTATTTAGCTCTCACTCATGACGTCACTGGTTTCAACCACCAAAGGTAGAAGGGCGAAGAATGACTTCAGAAATGAAAAACGGCCGACGATTTAGCGTGATGAGGCCAATGCGAATTGTGTGCGATCTGAATTCAGTTTTCACTTTGTTTTCGGTTCAAGACTCGGTTTAAGAAAGCAATGCGGTGTGTTCTGGATCCACTGCGCACAGATGGAGGTTGATGAAGACCATGGAATCCAAAGCACAGCGCGAGAGACCGGCAGTTAAGCACGCAGGATGTTCGGCTGTGGCAGTGGTGTAGCGCTCTCGTGCAGCGGCCAGCGAAGCTGATTCGTTCGCGCCGCCGCGGGTTCGGAACCCGCTCGCGGCCATCAGAGGTTAAGCTGATCAGATCTCTTCGCTCCGCAGATGGAAGTTGCTGAAGACGACGACGTGCAATGCACAGCGCGAGAGTGTGTTGCAGTTTTACACGAGCTCTCTTTATTATTATTCTTATAATTTTGAAATCAAAACTCTCATCCCTTTTCTGTTCATGAGGAAGAATTCATCGGTGTTGCGCTTCCACGTGCTTTTCCTTTTTGTTAACTGCGTTCAGGTGAATAGCCACCTGATTCTTGGCCGATCGCACAGTGTGGGTATGTGCCATCTTTTGATAGGCTAACAACAACAACAACAACAACAACAACAACAGCAGCAGCAGCAGTGATAGTGTAGTGTTCTCGTGCAGTGACCAGCGAAGCTGATCTGGTCGCGCCGCCTTTGGGTGGAGACCCACTCGCGGCGATATTTTTTTTTTCTGTATGGGCTGTTGCTGTGCTAGGTTTGGCCAAGGTCACCTTCAAGGTCACCCTCCCATTGGCCGCAGCTGGCTCGACGCTCCTTCGAACTAACCCGAACTTACACGAGTTATTCCGAGGCTTCACACAAGCTTCTTGGGACCGTGTTAAGTAGCGCTTTCGCACTGAAACATACACAGGGAAATACACTAAGAGGAACTTTTCTAGCATCTTATTTTTTCTTAGGTGCTCATTCTGGCATAGAGTGCTGCTAAGTTTTTCGGAAGAGAACGGAAATTAACGGTAATGAAACGAAGCCAACGGGGCCAGTATTTTTTTCTCTCCAAAAAATTGTGTGCGCCAAATCATGTCACGCACTTTGAATAAGGTGCGATGAAGAAAGCTGATTTTAAAACACAAAGAAAGAGCTTAAATGCAGACACTCTCTTCGAAGCGCATGGAAAGACAGAGCAAACTATTCGAAGCAACTCTGGCAGTTTTCTTTTCTCGGTCTTTTCAAACATTTCGAGAATGTTAACATGTACAACAAGATTTCCGCAGTTCCCGGGAAACATGCGAACACAAAGAGAAGAAGCCTTGGGGCGTCTTGTGTTTCTCTGCAAATAATGCGTGTGTAAAAAAAGCCACCCATCACTAAAAGTGTCACCCAATTTTTCTAAACGCTCGGAAGCACCAAAAAAAAGGGGGAAAACAAGCAATGGTGCCAGCCTCCCACCTAAAGATACCTTCTGGCTTCTTTCCTAAAATGTTGTATTTCTTGAAGAGGCAGACCCTTTCTCGCGAAAGGTGCAAAAACAATTAAAACAATAAAAGCAAACCCACTTAAAACACTAGACAACAAAAACAAGCGAACTCTGAGGCACTGAGAAGGGAAAAAAGGAACTCCGCTGCTTTCCCTTTTCCCCAAATATTGTCTGTGTTGAAAAGAGAAACATGTCCCTGCTTCTTTTTAATGTCAACGTAAAAAGCGCAAGAATCGAACGAGAAAAGGAAAAATACGTGACTTCGGTCGAAGATGTCTTTTTTCTTGGCGTTTTCGTGCCGGGGGGAATCCCTCGGATGAGGGAGAAAATAAAAAGCTCTTTCTCTGCGCTTTCCCGTCCGCGTTTCTGAGAGGGAACGCCACGCGGATTCTTCAAAGTGCCGCTTTTTCTGTTTTGTTTTTTTGTCGTCACCCCGCGGCGACAGCTCCGGCGTGCGCTTTTTTCCGGCTTTTTCCCTCAGCCGCAGGGTTTCCGATTTCGAGGCTAACAGCGCGCAAGAAAATGTCTCTGCGGCTTGAGACGAAGAGATAACAAGGCAGCCAATGTGTCCGCGCGCTTGCGTCTTCGAATCCTCGCCAGAAAAGCTGACACCCAACAACGTCCGCGAGTCAGGAATTAGAAAGCTCGGGGTGAGGTAGTGACATTTTGACATTTTGTCAGCCTCCATTTTCCTCTTTGCTCCCTCTCTACCCGTCTAAATAGTGAGAGCGGCTAGTTTTCCCGGGCAGGATGAGCTCGCAGCAGGTGTCTTTTTCATCTCTGCTCATTGGTCTAGATCTCTTATTATCAACTTAGTATTAAACTAGATTAAACAAAAAATTAGCAGTGGCTCAACCAGGTTCAACCTTGTAAGACGAGAGAAAGCCCTGTTAAGGTAAGCACACGCCACACTCTTTCATATAGCGAACGGCGCGTCACGCGATTTCCGGCAGTTGCGAGAGTGCCGTC
Organism: Amblyomma americanum; assembly: GCF_052857255.1. Taxonomy (NCBI): domain Eukaryota; kingdom Metazoa; phylum Arthropoda; class Arachnida; order Ixodida; family Ixodidae; genus Amblyomma; species Amblyomma americanum. The sequence continues at coordinate 8,534,709 of NC_135504.1, forward strand.
GGCTCCGCATGCCCAGCTTTGGCGAGGCGTACGTAGAGAGCAACGTGGCATAACGTCAGAGCCAAGCCTCCGCTCCTCCTGGTTTGAACGTCAAATCTCGTAGCCACGTAACCTTCGGCTTTGAACGGGAGGAGTAGAGGTCTCGCTCTAAAATTATTTTTCTTGTGGTCCGTACGCTAAGAATCTCGCGTTACGAGCCCCCCCCCCCCCCCCCCCCCGAAAAAAAAAAACTGAGCCACCGCGGCGGGCCAGTGGTTACAGCGTCCGCATCAGTAGCCGAGCGCGCTAACCACTGACCCGCCGCGGTGGCTCAGTGGTTAGGCGCTCGACTACTGGTCCTGAGTTCCCGGGTTCGAACCCGACCGCGGTGGCTGCGTTTTTATGGAGGAAAAACGCTAAGGCGCCCGTGTGCTGTGCGATGTCAGTGCACGTTAAAGATCCCCAGGTGGTCGAAATTATTCCGGAGCCCTCCACTACGGCACCTCTTTCTTCCTTTCTTCTTTCACTCCCTGCTTTATTCCTTCCATTACGGCGTGGTTCAGGTGTCCGCCGATATATGAGACAGATACTGCGCCATTTCCTTTCCCCAAAAACCAATTATTATTATTATTATTATTATTATTATTATTATTATTATTATTATTATTATTATTATTATTATTATGCTTTGCAGCTTTACATACATGAGGTATTTTTTCCGGTATAAAGACGTCGACGCCGTGGTGTGTCGTTGCCTAAATCTGTGTTCATTTTCCACCTAACTACTATGTTACCCGCGTGTTCTTGAATCTCAAAAGCTATATACGTTGACGAGTGATCATTCTCCAAAGCGTGCAGTGCGATAGTTTTGTTCAGGTGTGGTACCTGAGTTGGCTCAGCTATCGTGGGTAGTGATTGTGGGGTGCGCTAGCTACGGCTGAAACTGGGTGAAAAGCATGGAAAGCTTACTTTTTCCGCGTCACAACGGGGCCCTGGTGGTTGCGAAGTGCGCTAGAGTTCAGTGCTCCGGATCAATTTAAACCATCTGGAGTTCCTAGCCGGGCACCATATTTGCATACCCTACAGTGTCTTCTGTTGGAGCCCTCCGAACTGCTGCTGCGGCTGCTACCTAAACCTTTTCTGCTTCTAGTCTTGGGACAGAGCGAACTTTCTTCATTTAGCAACGAACCACAATACTGGTCACTTGGATATGCTTGTTGTTCAGCTTTTTTTGAACGGCTGCATGGCCAATACGCCGCTTGATACAGCTGGCCTTAAGCCATGACAGCCTTTGCAGACTCAAGCCGCATCTTACAACCTGTCCAAGCTGAAACTACTTCCGATCCCTCGTTTTATGTGCGCCTTTCAATCCTAATCGAACGAGCATGGCTGTACTCGGCTGCTACGGGCTGACCTTTTAGCGCTTTTTACTTTAAACGGAGCAGCGGTGAATAGCGGAAAAAGGCTGGCAACCTTGTGTGCAAGTGCATCGAGTATCTTTCAAATCATGTCATTGCGTCTGCCGCGTCCATCACCGCGGCCCTGTTTGCAACCATTTGCCTTTCGACCTCATAGTACGCGCCTCATCCCTTTTTCCTGAATCCCTTCCATGCGACGTTCCAGTACCAACAAAAGCAGCGAAGTCCACCGCTCTTCTTTCCCTAAAGGTACAGCATTCGCCGGAAGAAGGGCGCTTAAGCTTTGATTTGCAGCATGCACGTTTCCTGCCTGCCTCGAGGAACCCGCATACGGACGTTCCCCGCAGGATCTATCGTTGGCTGCGTCTCCTCATACTTTCCCACTGCTTACGGGCGATCCCGGACATACACACATTGCATACCCGTCCCTGCATCATCTTAGCAACGGAGTCACGAAGCAGCCAGCGTTTATTCTGAGCGGGTGGGGTGCAAAACGAAATCTGCCTCTCTGTCGTCCTCCGGCGTCGCGCGCAAAGCTTGTGGCGATGCGGGCACGCAAGTTCTACCTCTTCCTTATTCCCTCGGTCGTCGTTGTGCATTCAGTGCGACTGCCTCTGGTCACGTGCGCACACACGCGCCCCCTAACCACTTTGTTCCTCCTCGGGCCGTGGGATGAAGGGCTGCGCGCATGCGCAGAAGACGCCCGATCAATTTATTTGGATGGAAGGAAAAAGTGGGAGCCGTGGTGTGCGGGACAACATCCGAAAGGCCTGCGGGCGGTTGGCGGAGGCGATGGTGAGGTGCCCTGTAGGGATGCATCTCACGTCTTGGCGGCGCCGCATAGGCCTGGTGCTCCCCTGCCTCCTTTCCATTGCCGGCGGAAGCTCTTTGGCTGTCCTTCCTGGGTCTTGCTCGAGTTCGTCGTCCCGAAAAGAGGGACCGTCTTGAGACGCGGGCTTACGGAGGTAAGCGCTTGTGCCTCGCTCAGCGATCAGCGCAGATACGGCCGGCCAGAGAGAGATCTGTGCGCGGCTTTTCGTTCCGGGTAGTGTGGTTTGTGCAATCGGCTGTCCTTTGTAAAAAGAAGGCTGAGCACACGCGTAATGTCTGAGACGTAGGTGCACTGCTAACTCCGTTTTGTGGTGAAAAATATTTTACATCTTGAGTTATTTCATCCCCATCAACACCATCAGAGACAGCAGCCAGATTACACTGACTGCAGGCCAAAGGGAGGTTTCTACTCGATGATATCTTACTAGCTGGAGCTGTGCTAGCTATGCCCTTTTAAACATCTCAGGTTTCCCTCCTTAGTGTGGAATTCGTTCCTTTATCTTAACAAACCATCCGTTATCTAGAAACATTTGTCCACATTTCCTGGGCTTGTCACGAGCAAACGGCAATGGCATCAGGGCTTTTTTTGTGGCTGCTGATCTCTAAGGCTGCGCCACACTCCCATTCACTTTTCTTAAGTGATCATGGGGTCCTTTACATGAATGACGTCAAACTTTTTAATCCATTTGCAGGAAAGAATGTTCGTTTCAGAATTCAATTTTCTCGACAACAAATTTTTTTCTGCTAAAGAACAATCATCATCATAGCCACAAATTTAAACAAAAAAATAGATTTTTGCTAATAAAAAACTTGGATGTAGTTGCTCTCAGGGTCGTTTCTGCATCGCTAAACGGTAAAACCGCTCGGGAAGGAGAGCATACACAGAAACGAAAAAAAAACACATAAGTCTACATTGCCGGCTGACATTGCCTGCCTCAGTGATCTTTTTATGACGCCGACCGCTGTGTGGCAAAAAGATATGGACGATGCTGTTCCCTTGCAAAATGTCAGCTTTCGAGGCTATTGTATGTTGTCAGTACGCATGAAATACTCGATAGCGTGTGTGCCCACATTTCCAAAGGCGTTGAAGATAAGCAAGCCGCCTTCAAGCCCAGCCTGCAGTCACCTGCACAGGCAGGCGCCGCTCGTAACCCGGAACAGGTCGTAGTCGTAAAACCCCGCGTGACGTTATCATTGCAGCTGCTGCCTTTGTATGCAAAGATGTCAGCGATGCCAACCGTCCATACAAAAAATTGCGAGAAGAAACGGGCTGGCGTGGAAGCAACTAATTGAAGGAGGTGATAATGTCACCCACATTCACCATTCCTTGTCACAATGTTTACAGAACATTTCAGCACCAATGAAGAGTGAGATGCCAACAATATCAGGTCTGGCTGAAAACGTTCAGGTTTTATACATTCAGTGCTCCTATCTTCGGTGTCAACTATTGCGTGTCAAAAAGAAAAACGAAAAAAACAAGCGTTTTGTGCATTGCTAATCTTTTGCTACAGAAAAAAGGCGGCGTAGGGGCGTGACAGTTGCTGCCCGGTTTTTTTAAGAGCGCTGCGTTTGTCCACGGAGAGCTGAACAATTGACAGACCCGACAGCTGCCCTAAATAAAAACAAGCATTTCGAGCACTCCTTTTAATCCGTAATCGCACACCCTGTCTCCTTCACTCCTATTATATTTCTCATTCTCGCGTATTACAGTATGTGTGGAAACCTATAGTAACCTAAACGTAAGATAAATCAGGCGTTCAAGAAACGTGAACGTTTTGAACAGGTCACAATAATCCCTTTGACACTAGGTAACTCTGTGGGTAATAAAAGAAAAGTCTAATTTAACCGTGTGCTTGGCGCATGATGCACTTAGTACGGTTTTTGCTCCAGTAAACTACGCCTAAGAATACTCTGTTTTATACAAAGTTGTCAACGCTGCCAAAGTGCACCAATTCGCACAAGCTAATTCCGCGCCCGATAAGGAGTTCGCCATACAGCCAAAGAGAACACAGGCATATTTCATTTCCACAAATATCAGATACCGCGACTGGCATCTTCCTGCACTTCGTTTCACCTTTATCTACGTTTTTTTTTTCTGTGATTAATCGAGACTTCAAGAAGTAAGGATTACATGTTTGCGGTATGATACGCAGCTGGTAGGGCGAATCGCTCTTTCTCCATCCGTGCCTAAAGCGTAGCGCACAGTCAGTGAAAATTATAGGCAGTGGGCCCGTACACTGAGCGCCTCACAGCTTAGAATCTGATTCCCAATTCTAGCTCTTCGTTTTATACAGCTCTTTATTTTAGTCCAAACACTCACCAGGCCTACTAGAGGAGCGAATGATACGTGGCGCAGTAATACGGTTTTGCGGGCGCACCACTTCCGCAGCCTCCGCTGCGTTGGCTGCTACACCTTTACGTCTAGTTCCACATACGGTTCCACTTAGTAGTTGGAACTTTTTCAAGGGTTCCGCCTATATAGCTGGAACCGTGCTACACATATTCCTAAAATAAGTGAGACACGATTTTCAAGTTTTTAGCTGTAGCGGTGCCACACACTTGAAATATCTGGAACTACGTTTCAGATATTCTACGTTCCAGAATATACGTTCCAGATATTTTAGGTGGAATGCCGTTCCGGTTAACTTCCTGGGCTACGATGCTTTTTAGCCACAGCAGCTCCCGCAATCCCTGAAACCTTATTCCAAGCGTCTTCTGAAGAGTTTATGTATGAATCTAGGAAAAATCTCTTTCCAAACTGCGGCATGGGGCCTTCCTTGGTAATGTTTCAAGTCTTGATTGCAGAGGGGTATGCACAAATTTTGTCAACAATATACAAACCTACGTGTGTGTGTTTTTTTTTTATCTCAGCCGTTTAGTGGCGCTCTCTAGCTCTCCGCGAGGTCCCAATCTTGAGAGTGATAAGGAATGGAGTTCCACTCACCTTCGCATGATTTGAACCGTTGACTATGCAAAACGAGCCCCACTGCACGCCTAGAAGGAAACCCATTAGGCTGTACACCTGACCGAATAGTGTCCCCTACTAGCCAGAAAGAATAACATCTAGCGTTGTCTTAAGCTGCATCTTACAGTCAGTTTTATAAGTTTGCAGGATGCGTGTGTTATGGAACAAATTTGATGAAACTCTGCCTCGAGACCCATTCGTCTTGTAGTTATACCGGCGGGTGGAACATAAACGCACCCATGCTTGCAGGCATAGCATTCTTTTATTGGCTTGCGCGATTGTGCCGAAACAAATTTTACTTTCCTCACACCCACATCTCCAAAAAATTTTCAGTCTGGACTGGGTCGTAGCACAGTGGCTCTTACAGGTTGCCATCTTTAAATTTTCATATGATGCAGATGTGCTCGAGAGCGGCACAGTTTTGAGCAGGAGCATAAGGACTATGGTAGAAGGAAAGTGGGTGGGAATGGGGTGCACATGTCCCTCCCTCGCTCCCCATCTCTTTCTTTTCGCTCAGGGGGAGTGAAAGGTCCAAGAGGTTTCTGACTTTCTAATTGGTGCGATCGACCTACTTGCAACACACACGGGCGGTTACACGAACTCGGAAGCCTGCTTTCTACGTTGATTTCTAGCTGCGGGTTTCACCATGCTTGTCAAACAATGATACATTGTATGAACTGAACGCCGAGGGCCTCCGGCTTGCTTCGTGATTGGCGTTGACTGTAACAAAGGCCTGACTCCGTTTTCCCAGTATCTGCAGTGGTCTATTTTTCTACGCCTGCTCAGACTTAAGGGTTTTTCTCTAGTACGACCATTCTAGCTGCCAATACCTTTGCTGTCATCCCAAAAACGGCGTCGAGCAGCTCTTTATCAACGTCGACGCAGGCGGTTCCTGATATCTAAAACTCACTTGTATACATGGTGACTATCAACGTATATTTTAGATCTTTCCCGCAACCCCACCTCGTTGATGAACACATCTCTTTACGGACCTTTCATCATCATCATCATTTTGAGCTTAACTACCTCACTGCAGGGCAAGACCTCTATCATCTTCCGCCATTTAAGCTGACGTCACCTTACCCGGCGTTCAAGAGTGAATAGATGATGGTGATTATTATTATTATTATTATTATTATTATTATTAATATTATTATTATTATTATTATTATTATTATTATTATTATTATTATTATTATTATTATTATTATTATTATTATTATTATTATTATTATTATTATTATTATTATTATTATTATTATTATTATTATTATTATTATTATTATTATTATTATTATTATTATTATTATTATTATTATTATTATTGTGTTAAAGCCCGTTGGTCTGTTCTTTAGCGCGCATTTGCATTTACCGCCACAGAGCAACTATCCCTGCATTACTTGCGTTACTAAGAGTAAATAAAGTTATCAGTAGTTTCTTTCAAAATACGGACTCAAGATTCTTCAGTATTTATGCGCACTGTGCCTCCGGTTTAGAGGATGCGCGCATTTTCGCAATATGCTTTCGTAAAACCTTTTGATACCACTACCTGAAAAAGATTCCTGCCCACAGCCATCTGAATATTGTCTTTGTTATAAATAGCCAACAGTATTCGGGATTCTAGTCAAGTTGTGTGCCATATAACTGCGTTAGGAACTGAAAAGGGTACCTGTGGCCAGGCCCCACGTGAATAACAGAGAGCAACGCATGCAGACGCAAAGTGAACCGCAAATACTACCGCACCAGCGCCGTTATTCTTCGACCAGCGCCGTTATTCGCTTTGCTTCGTGTCCTCTTATGCGGCTGTTTACGAACCGGTTCGTTCGGTGAAGTACCATAGCCGAAACACGCGTATCCCTGCTGTTGCTCTCTTGGGTAAAAACAGGTTGTCTCGCAACACTGCAGTCCGCATTGCTACTAAATCGATTCCAACAACGCCACCCACGGCGCTAGCTCCAACCGTATTTCGTAAATCACATTTCCCTACTTCTGGGTCCTGTTGCTCTCGAACTAGGCACAAGGAGCAGGGCTCGGCTCCTCTTGTTGGGGCAACGGCAACACCAGATCGAGTCGGCCCACACGACGGAGGCGGGTGTTTACTTCGCATTTGCTTCACGGGGACTTGTGTGCAGTCGCAAAAGAATCCGGGCGAACGGAGCCCCTCGCAAAGCTTATTTACCGTCAATGTCCACCCGCCCCGGAGATCGCCGCCTCAGCTCTTCCTTCGAAGGGGAAGACACGGCGTAGTCTCTCGTGTGCCGCGTGCATGGAGGATATCGTCGGCTGCTGCCGGCGCCTTGCAAGATTGGACTTGCTGACCTGGACGCCATACGGGACAGGGAAGAAACAACATAGGGAAAAAAAGAGAGTTAAAAAGTAGGGAAAATGGGGAACGGTTGCTAGGAGCCCGGGCCTGTGCCTCCCATAAAACTCCCCCGGGAGTGCGTCCGAAGTGAAGGGAGGAAGGATATAGAAGAATAAGAGGAAAATAAAACGGCTGGGCGAACGAAAGAGTCCCCCTCTCCCTCTCTTCCAGAACGCAGTATAAAATAACGGGACAAAAAGGAAGAAATAAATAGGGAACATGTCCCCTCTCCCCCAAAGACGACGACGGACGCAATCGAAAAGAAAAAAAGATATCCGTGTCTAGAGTAGGGAGAGCTGCATAGCACTGCCGAAGTGGGCCCGGGACGGACGTCGGCGCTCCGATATGGCCGAGGTCGAGACGACGTCGTCCAGGCATCTTTTCTCAATATGCGGGCACTGCATGACTGGCGAGCGTCTTCCGCTGACGTTTTCCTGACGGTGAGGCTATGGTGTGGGGGCGACGGGTGCGCCTGATAGAAGTAAATGCGGACGGAAGTTGTGTTATCCAGCAGAGTCCCTTGCAGGAAGTAGTCCTCGCTCTCTACTTTGTGGCGTCCTGCCGTCGACGCATTCATCCCTCCATCTGGAGCAGCGAGTGTTTGTCCCGTCATAGAGATTGTTTGTCGGAAGCTAAGGGCACTCAAAGTGGACTCAGTGGCTCGGTGGGTGCGATAGGTTTTCACATTGTAAAGCGTCCTGCAGTGTAATACGGTAAATCATTTGAATGGCCGCGGTTTAGATATTTGGTGCACTGAAATTACACCGGATGGTGCCAGAGTTAGCACCAAGAGAAAGAAAACATGACTGAAGACAGCCGCGACTCAGATAAAGTGGGGAGCTTGGGAATGTACTGCAGTAGCGTAGTTGCAGCTGATGCAAGAAAAAGAATGATTACAGAATCGAGGGTTGGACGGAACGTCGTCTGGACGGGTATAATAGTTGTGGTAAATCATCAAGTGCCGGCAGCCTGGTACAAGTTTAGAGATGTTTCTGTCCCACTTCGGCAGGCTTCGTCTACAATGTGACAGGTTCGCCATACGCCCCACGAAGCCTGATAACTGTTAGCAAGGCTCCTGTGGCAGGACCGACACGTCTCGCAAAATTGTATTGGCTGCTTTATGCTTTTCTGCCGAGAATAATTATAGGAGTAACTACAGACGAATATGTGTCATAGCACTAAAGCCTAGATGTGAGCAATGAAACACCATTCGGTCAAACCGACCACGAGATTCAACATCTTTAAAAGTGTCTCAGCTAGCTATGCCACAATCAGTGTAAGCCACCTACTGCCTAATGTTCATAAATCGAAATCGAAGAGCAGTAAAAGTTTGAACTAGGAGGAATTCAAAATAACCCGTGGTATTGACGGGACCATAGCGCCAGTTTGAATAAACGAAAAGCTCGAATTAAGGGTACTCCACGCGTATAAGCAGTATATAATGCAGCAGGATTCAGTCTAATCTAGAAGCAACCGAAATGTCGTTTCCCGTTCACTCGTGATCGTTCATACGGACGCTGCTGTTTGTGCTTCGCTCTCTCCCCCATGCCTAATGAAAGGAACACGACGCCACACGAACGCACACAAAACAAAAACCGCAACAGACGCAACGCACTCGGAGTCTCGCCTCTCCTTTGGATGTCGCGAAGGGTGATTCCGCGGTTCGCTGATTACGGCTACAGTTGGCGCCATTTCCCTCTTGTGTGGTGGATGAAGGGGAAGAAAAATGCGGTCGGTAAGAGGGAGAAAAAGCGCGCGAAACGCCTTTCGGGCTTCCCATCCGATGCGCCCTTTTACCCCTCCCCCTCCACCCTATAGCTGTTTCCGGCGGGTGAAGATTTAATGCGACCGTGATTGGTGGCCGGGTTGCTCCGATGTGTTTCCTGGGTCCCGCAGCCGCTCGACATTGCGGGCAAGCCGTCGTCTACTGACTTTTGATGGCTTCTTAGCCCGCGACCCCCCTTGCAACGAACGAGTCTGGCTTGCCCGCTTGGCCTGGCGTCTGCATAGTTTCGTATCGACGCCAAGGAGCACCGTCTGTTTCCGGGAGTCTTGGGCGAGGAATTGCGTTCGGGAACATGGGTCACTGCCGAAACAGGGTCCGGTAGTGACGCAGCCGTGCTTTCACTTCAGTGGGTAGCGAATTCCAGGAGCTTCTTTATAAATGCTTATTAATCCGAAAGCAGTATACGATTCATTGGCAACGAAACCCGGAAGTGGCGTCCCGAAAACCGAGTGACCCGGCAAAGAAAAATAAAATTGCCTCAAAGGATGTGGGAATTGAATGCAGGACATTTAGAGTGCGAGGCAAGCATGCAGCCCATAGACCACACAACCGCGTTTCTTCTCGAAAAACAAAGATGAACCAAATATACGCGTTGCATTACGACTGTATGCTAATGAGTAGGTGTGTCATCATTATAAAGAAAGGCGAAATTTTTTAATAAAATAAAATAATATTAAGAAACAATGCTTTCGCATTATAGCACGTAAGCGGACTTAGGTGCCCAACGTAATTGTTTTGATGTAACAAATATTTTGCGTTATAAAAGTATTAAGGCACCAAGGCTTCATGCAGCCTTTGGTGCAATGCGGCAAGTATCCTTTATTTATGCAATGGTGCAAGTCTGCATTTCTCATGCCACCCTACCTTAGTTCAAGTCATAACCTGTGGCTGTTAGGGCACGGAGAATTTTACACCTCGAAAAACAGAAATGAAATATTGGTTTTGGGAGAAAGGAAATGGCGCAGTGGTCTGGTTCACATATTGGCGGACACTTGAACTGCGCCGTAAATAAGAGAGAAACGAAGAAGGGAAGAAAGGTGGCGCAGTGGAGGGCTCCGGAATAGTTTCGACCACCTGGGGATCTTTAACGTGCACTGCCATCGCACAGCACACGGGCGCCTTTTGCGTTTCGCCTCCATCGAAATGCGGCCGCCGCGGTCGGGTTCGAACCCGGGTACTCCGGATCAGTAGACGAGCGCCCTAACCACTGAGCCACCGCGGCGAGTAATAAATGATTTTCACGCATTTACAACCTCAATGCAGCCTATGCGGTGTTACATACTGCACTACTTCACCCTGCTCGCAGGGGTTTTCTTTTGCTTTAGGTGAAGGGCAGCGGGTATGTCGTGATGTCACAACACTTAGGATATCTCGCTGCTGTGCGAACAGCCTGCCGTTGCGCGCACACGCGGTACCAAACTTAAAGAAATGAAAACTGCGTTCTTCCGAGGTTGATGGCCGTTACAAACGTCAAACAGTACTAAATGCGAAGATGCCTTCTCTGGATCCTTCAGAATGAGCGGCTGATAGCAAATAATTTTTTTCTCCACTTTTATTTAGCTTCACTGTGTACATACATTGACCACCTGGAGCAACTTCAACGAATTCGATACGCCAGCTCGTAGTCTTAGGTGCTCGCCTTCTTTGAAGAATACTTTCGCTGTCGGCGGACATAGTGGTCGCAAAACCTATGAATTTGCTTGTGTTATCGATTTGAATCTTCGATAGGGAAGAAGAATAGTCAAGTGGTCGAGAAGTGGAGGGACCGGGATTGTGTGCCGTCTGTACAATCGATCATACCACGAAACCTTGGAAGTTTTTCAGCTGACACTTAACTCTAGTTTTTCACCCAAGGCAGCCAGTTTCTTTCAAAGCAGTCCCTTTACGATGCGCTCATTGTTTTTTATTTTTGTTTTTAAATAAACAAAAAACCAACCAGTCTGACCATAATTTCATGTTGTTACTCTCCTAGCCTTTCACTGTCTTCAGTGAAGTGTTTTTTACTACGTGGGGTTCGATTCATTATAACCCTCATCACCATTCCTGCCTGCGGTCTCATTACACGTACACTTCGCAATAAAATCATCTTCAAATTTTCTTCCCTGTCTTTACCATGTTATAATCGTCAGTGTTTTGCTCTGGAGCATACCTATCACATTTTCTTATCTGTAGGTTCCTTCCTTGCACTGTTTTTGCTTCCATACTTCCGTATCCAGTGAATCTGCATTTTTGCTACTTGTTGCCTATTTTGGGGCGTCACACCTCCTGACAAAGGCAGCTTTTTTATTTTTTTGCGACTTCACCTAGAACGCCCATTGCCTTATCTATGGTGACTACTTTTTTTTCTTATCTGCGATCGTGACGCCTATCGTTTTTGCGGTCAGAGCTATTTGAGCTGCTACAGCTTTATTTTGTCGTTCTTGTTCTGGAGCGGCATATCAAGACCGCAATTTGCTATTAATACAATCGAGAGCGAAGAGAAAGGCCCGTCTATATCGAGAGGCAAGGTGTCCGTTGGGCTTTTCATACGGGCGACCCGAGCGTTGCAGCAAGACGAGCTTCGACCCGTCCCCTCTAGAAGTGAGCCTGTATAGCAGAAATGAGGCAAAAAAAAAAGAACAAAGACCCGTCGGAGAGCTCGCCGCTTCTTGCTGCCCCGAGGCCTCTTTCTAGCCCTGCCCTCTTTTTTCATGCTGTTTTTTATTTTGTTTGCGCCCGGGCGAACGAGCGCATAATCGCTTGGCTTCCTGACTGCGCGCCTGACAGGTCTTAAATGAGAAAAAGCATCGGTTATGCGCCTGTTCTAGTCCTACGTTGTTGTTTTTTACTCATCGCGTTTTCTAGGCTGCCATTGCTGTAGGAAATTTTGTTGCCGAATTCGACTTATATCTGTTCTCCTTCTTAAGACTTGGTGGTTGTAACGCCCCTAGTTTCATTATTTTTTTATGCAGAAAATTTTACATTTTCGCTTTATAAATTTTTTCATGTGCGTTTAGCTTCTTATTTAAATTTCGGCAGTGCTATTGATGGTTTTGTGGCGGAAGATAATTGCAACTTCGGACGTCGTCTCTTATTCACCGTTATGTTGGAACGTGAGAAGTCAGCCGTTGTCTTGCAAGCAGTTAGTGTTGCTAGTAACGCGAGAAAAAAAGACTAAAGAGAACGCTCAGTATCTGACGCTAATTAATCCCGCCATTCGGGTCGGAGGGTTTGAGCTTGGTTTAGACACATCATTCAAATGACGAAGAAAAGTTTGAAGCCGGAGAGAGTAAGCGAAAATTTACCTAAGAGAATTTCACTCAGGAACCGCTATTAGGTTTCTGGTCATTATGCCGGATTAACTACCCTCAATTCCCTATCTTATGAACTTCAGGCTGAAAAGTATGGGACTAACACAAATTTTAAACAATGCATTATATCTAGGGGTTCTAGTGGTCTTTTTCTGCATGTTTATTTGAAAACGCAGATCTTTTTTTTTTCGGCGAATATTTTTTTTACTGCTGAATTACTGACATTTTTGGGAGATATAACGTCCTATTGTTGTGCTTTCAAAAGTAACAAAGTTTATCTTGTCCTTTTTTGTCATAATTAGCAGTCGATTCACAATTAACTAACGCGCAAATGGTAGCGTAAAACATACAGTTGTACTTGTAGAAGAAAATGCTGTTGCCAGGAAAGCGAAATGATGGAATCGTCAGAAAAGATGCAAGTTAAAATTTGCTTGCAAACGCTGAGCACATGGTCATGTTACAGTCGGGTTGCTGCGCTGTTCTATGTACAAATGTTAGCGCAAAAATAAGAGACAATCACAAGAAAGGTGGACAAGACAACGCGCTTATTTTTGCGCTAGCATTTGTACATAGAACTATGCACCAATTAGCCCCGCAACAAGTGTTACTTGCTGCGCTGTGTTGGGAGAGGGGACGAGGCATCACGTGGTCGGCGTGTTGACGGCAGAGATCGGACTGCTGCTTAACTGTTGCGATACCTATTTTATCGAATGAGTACACCAAATGACTGATGACAGCGAGCAAACAACGTTTCGTTAGCAGACGCAAGGTGGTACGGCCTCCTAGGCTGTTGTGCTGTCTAAGGTAGCGGAGCACTGTGTCAAAACATTGAACTGCTCTAATATAGCGGTATCATCATCTTTCCACACCCCTGGCTTCCGTACTTTGATAACTTTTTCTTTTGACTGAGTGTAACTGCTACCCCATAACCACACAGATCTGACGGGCATATGAAGAGTACTTAACATTTTCGGCTTGAACTGAAATTCAAAAATGAAATTTACGAACTATATTGCTTTTTAAACCTTATTCCCTAAATTATATCATAAACTACAAACTATACATTAACTACGGGGCCATACATTCGTCGGAGCACAGTCGTGTAGCAAGCTCCAACCATTTATCAATGGCCTCTTATATGCACGCCTGGTGACAACGAAGATCACGGCAGTGCGCAAAGCAACACGTAGCGCCTATATAGGAAGACACACAGCTCCAACAATGGCCCACCACACTGCTGGAGTCGGTGTGGTTGCCGATCGTGTAAACATTCGTACAGCATCCCTAACATTCTGTCTTCGAGACCGTGTGTTCACGTCAAAAAAAAAAAAAAGAAGGCTCCGGCTCTGCCAGCGTTTTATTTTATGGTGAGTGGAGAACCTTCTCGCTCATCACTTGCGTGCGATGTTTTCTTTCTTGTTGTATATTTTATTTCTCTCCTTCCATCCTTTCATTCGTGCGTTCAAGACCGCGCCAGAAAGAAATCGAGAAGCGTTTTCACCAGAAAGACCACCCCGCGGCTCGAAATTGTGTCGTTTGTCAGCGGAGCCTCGACGATTCAACGGTGCGGGCTCCGGGAGCGAGTTCACGCGGGCGACGACAACCGTGCCATTCTGGCAGCCCCCTCTTCTTTCATCCACTTTCTCTCACTCTCTCCTCCTTCGCCTTGCCATCTTCCTTCGTGATTGCTCCCTTCCCGAGCGATGCATCACGCTCGGCTATAGGAGCGACCGGCTGCACGCTTCTGGTCAACGATATTGGACGCCGTCCACGGGCTATCCGTTTCGCAACCATCAATATTATATGCGCGACCCGTCCAGCGCTCGCGTCACGTGGCGCATATATTTTAAACAAAAAAAGTTAAGTTCCAGTGATGACGTGTTGAGTGTCGTCTTCCTCGTGTCGTATGCCGGAAAGATCTTAATAAGTACTCCTTTCCGGTGGATGCTTCTCAACTCCTTGGCTTCCCTTTACCCTGCCTACATGCGGGAGTGGTGAACTGTTTAGAAAAAAACTTTCTTTACATATACACACATGCCATGGTTACCAAACACATTGAGGTTCGCAAGTAGACATGACGCTAAGCATGTAAGGCGAGCTAATTAAAGAGGTACCATAGCATCTTTGAGTAACTAACCGGAATTGCTCGTGGCGATGTAAAATGGGATAGCCTACTTATTGACAGAAGAGTGAAACGGCAACAATTTGACGTAGAATAAAAAAGACCTTAGCTCCAGTTTGGCCCAAAAACCAGAACAATACGATCGTTCTTAACAGAAATTAGTGAACTTAAAGCCGCAAGTGACAATTCAGACTCGTCAATGCGAGACTCCCTTGAGCCTTGGTTATGAGTCTACCTCTTTGAACCGACGTGCCGATACCACGTTAAAGGAGCACAGAGGATTAATTGAGGAATGCCTATATGGGTGGATTACCACTTTCTCATGACCCATCGGGCACTTTCATAAAAAAAATGGCGGTCTTAAATCCTGGAAAAGATGAATAAATGACAGGAAAGCATCGCCACCACTGGCCTGTTTCACGAGTACTTGTAGTGGCGTCGTCGAATATTTTTTTATTTAAAAATAAAACTGAAAATTGTGCTTCTGAATATAAGAGCAAGTCTTGCACCGTCACTGCTCGTTCTCTTTAATTCTTCAAGAAAGACGAAAACAGAGGCTAAAAATGCAAGATTAAATAAAGCAAGCAACACGACCCTCGGTGTCACTACCAAAGTCGTAGATTCGAAGCGGAGAGGCATGAAAAGCAATTTCAAATTTAAATGCATACATCTTGAGAATGCAAACGTCAACTGCTTTCATCGCCCAGTGAACGTGAACAGAACTACCGTATTTTGCTAAGCACAAAAACCTGATGCTATTGTTCTTAGTGTCTACTATAGCGTACCGACTCTAATGACGGACTACGTACCACCTCTCCTGGAGAAAGTGTGGTTCTCCATTGAAGCTGTTGGGCATCCAGTTCATACCACCGGGGATGGATTCGTGGTCACTGCACCGGGAGTGATTCCCCTGATTTCCGAGGCATTCGAGAACACACTCCACCTCTGCTCAGAGCTGACACCACCGGGTCATCGCGATTTGAGAAAGAACACGGAAGGGGGGGAAAAGAAAAGTATTCCGCCCGAGCGCAGAAACTCATCTTCTCTACGCGGAGTGGAAGATAACTGCAGGGTGCAAAGCAAAAGCAGAGAGGGACGGCGGGGAGAACCGACTATCCTCGCCGGGCGACAACAAAGGAGGAAATGAACCGCGCGCGTGCAACCCGCGCCGGTTCGGGTCCCGCGAGATTTCACGAGAATGAGACCCCACTACGCACGCGCCCGTGCCAATGCGAAGCCTGAGTATCCTGTCTTCCTGGCCTCGTGTGCAAGCGTGTGCGAGTGTCCCCTACTCTCTCTCTCTCTCTCTCTCTTTCTCTATGTCTATCTCGCTTTTGTGAAGAAAAGATGCATTGGCGTGCGAGCTTGAGCTGCCGTCAAAGCCAGTTTTAGTGCAGAGTTCACGTGTAATGTCGAGGTCGAGCTACCAAAAACTGTGAGGACAACTCCATCGAATTCTTGCTACCAGTAAAGATCAATTCTAGGGCACTTTCTGACTACGTTGATGTTTTTCTGCTGCAAAATACGCATTTATTGCTGAGAAAACTGGATTTAACAATTTTTCTCTACTTTATTCTCACTCGTGACGTCAAAAGGACACAAGAGTCCATGATGACTGTATTGAAGTGAATGGTAGTGTAGCATTCTTAAAATTTCTTGGAGTCACATCAGTTCGCTTGCGACAAAGACCGGTGGTGGAAACACCTGTATTTCAGTTTCCAGTGTCCGTTTGCCGCTACAGTGAAATCTTGTCATCAGAATGCGGTAACGTATAGACAGCGGTAATCGTCAATAAATGATCAGTTTCTAAGCGAGCCACTGCTTGTAACTGTTTTGAGAAGCCTTGTGGTTAATGTCAGCTACTCTCTGTGACCTCTCTTTAATTCTGGGTGATCGCCGACCATTATTGAAGGAAATTTCGCGCTGTACTAGTTAGCTAACAAATATTGCCTGAACAAGAGACTCAGCATGCGCGCTGGTCATTTATCTCGAATATCTTGTAAAAATATATAAAGCGCACTCAGGACAACGGACAAGGAAGACCAACCAAAATCGTCTTCCTTGTCCGTTGTCCGGAGTGCGCTTTATATACTTTTACAAGATGCAATACCAACTAGCTGAAATGTCGATTATGCTTCGACTACTGATCCTACTGACTACTGACTACGACTACTGACTACTGATCTTTCGACTACTGATCCGGAGTTCCCGGGTTCGAACCCGACCGCGGCGGCTGCGTTTTTATGGAGGCAAAACGCTAAGGCGCCCGTGTGCTGTGCGATGTCAGTGCACGTTAAAGATCCCCAGGTGGTCTAAATTATTCCGGAGCCCACCACTACGGCACCTTTCTTTCTTCTTTCACACCCTCCTTTATCCCTTCCCTTACGGCGCGGTTCAGGTGTCCAGCGATATATGAGACAGATACTGCGCCATTTCCTTTCCCCAAAAACCATTTATTCAGATCTCGAATAATAATAATAATAATTGGTTTTGGAGGAAAGGAAATGGCGCAGTATCTATCTCATATCGTTGCACACCTGAACCGCGCCGTAAGGGAAAAGACAGAGGCGGGACTAATGAAGAAAAAGGTGCCGTAGTGGAGGGCTCCAGAATATAGCTCATTTTTTGCGGCTCTCGTGCACGATGCATCTTTCGCGACTGCGGTTAGAAAAAGAAAAGAAAAACTACTTCGCGTCCAAAGCTCACTCTGAGTTCAGGAGGTCGCGATTATTAGTTTGTACCAGCTGCAGTTATTACAACGATGCATGGCTTCTGCCCGTTTAATAGCCAGGCACTTTCCCAGCGATGACTCGTCTTTGAAACGGACCCCTCTTCTTTTCCCTGAGGACGAGAGAAGGAAAAGGAAGTAGAGAAAATGGGGGGTGAATACCCGCTGGTGTCACTTCCGCCAGGGATGCAAATCAGGGCCAGCCTGGTCGTTGTTGAAACCCGTTCTCTTCAAGGGGGAAACAGGGAACGAGGTGCAGGGATGGAAGGGTGCACACGACGTGGTCCCTCGCTTCTGCCCGGTTGCTTCCTTTCCATTCGACGAAACGAGGTTGGCATGGGCACGACGGGGAAAAACAGCGAGCCTGGTTGCGTCTGTGTGTGTCTTCTTGGTCCTCCTATATGACCCCGCCGTGTATCTTTCGAATGGGCCTTCCGCAGTGTTGTTTCCTCTAATCGACGAAGTTTCTTTCGAGATGGGGTATTAAAAGTTGTGCTGTCCTGACGTGCGACGTGCCATTCGAGGAGAACGACGGGTGAGTGTGCGTTGCGCATCCTCACAAGTAACGCACGTCTGCGGGGTTCCTGTCTAGCTGGGGTGGTGTGAGGTCGTAGAAGGAGTGATCTGGTTCGACAAATGAGCAATAAGCTAAAAAAAAAACCAAGGAGGAATAACAGATCTTGTTGTAATTTTAGTTTATACGAACAAAGTGTGCAGCCATGCTGTCCAAATAACAGTAAACGGATTCCTTGTTTCGGCAATTCTTACAGCGAAGCTATTATATCTTTAGTCATATAGCCATATTAGTCATATAGCCTTGCATTCTGCCTCGTAATATAAAGTGTAAGCCGTAGGGCCTTAATTACTTAATGAATTACTCTAATTTACCATAATTAATTGAATTTAACTTCAATTAATTCAGTTTATCTAAAACGTACCCGCCTGCCAGCCGTGGCAGGTGGAAAAGTGGTGGGAGGAAACCCCTCTCCACTTTAATGGAGAGGAGGAGAGGGCAAGTGCAAAAGGAGAGAGACAGAGAGATGTGGGAGGGGACGGGTTGCCAGATCGGATTTCACCGAAGCGCATGAGCATGGAGGGGCTTTCTGTTACAACTGACGATGTATATTATACGTCCAAAGGCAGAGTTAAATGGCTAAACCGAAACTCTAACAGCTTTCGCTGATTAATGCGCTAAGCCAGTACGCTTAGCTCTACAAATTTTCCGCCTACATACGGCAACTGCTTGCAACGTTGCCCAAGAATGACATAACGCCGGACACGCTTGATCAATGTGATGAGCATTTAGTTCCTCATGTGAAGTTACTTGCTTGCTTGCTTTGGTTCTTCTCTGAATCCTTTGTCTGATCGTTTCTGTAACTGAGTTAGCCGGTAATTTCCACCCCTTGCGGAAATATGTCCACTCTCCCATTAAGACCACATGTCATATCTGACGATGGTAACCTTACACGTGTCGCGTCACTGGTGGATTACGGCATTAATTGGTGCTTTTAATGTGTCTTGCGACCCAGTAATTGTTACATGGCCCATCAAGCTCATTACACGTGACCATGACGAGTTAACACACACATGATCTCCTTGACCCTTTAACAGGTCACGCTGTGAGTCGGGTGACATTACTTGAGCATAAACTTTTTCCTCTCTGTGCGATGCTGTTGACTCAGGCAATCAATAGCCTCATTGTAATGCATCCAAGGTATCCATCATATAGCCCACATGCTTGCAAAGCTGCGCTCGGTGGCTCACCTGCTACGCACAAGCAAGTGCTCGCTACCAAGTGAAGGCCTCGCTGGCTGCCGAGCCCTAGCAGAGGACTTCACCTACGCTTCTGGCCGCCACCTGTCCGCGTCATCCGCTCCTCGGAAGGTGGTGTGCATGTTTCATGAAGCACGCGCTCTCCGGGAGGCCCCGGGAGACGCTTCGAAAAGAGGGGCTCTGTGTGCATCTTGTATGGCCCTCGGAAGAGGAGGAGGGAACAGGGAACAACGCCGAGCTCCTCATTTGCCTGCGAGCTCTGGCTCGGCTTGGATAGCCTTGACTCGCCTCGGCTTGGCATTCTTAGTTGAAAGTGCCCCTTTTTTATTTTAGAATTGCTTGCTTTTTGCATGAGCTACCTTCTTTCGGCTTCTCTAAGCGGAAGTTTAGCCTTCAGGTGGCGTTTTCTTTGTTGGCAGTTTTGTGAGAGGCACTCCTCGCCCTCCCCAGGGTACCGGGGCTCCCTTCTCCGCGCAAGCTGATCGACGCAATTTTTGTAGACGAGGTGTACAGGCGGCTTTAGAGTTTGGCCCAGGTGCTTTTGCGCACCTTGTGGTTTGCTCGTTTTGAGGGAGAGGGGTAACTACTGTACCCCGCTGACCTTTACACCAGGCAAATGCAGAAGGAACTACTATGCATAAAGTAACTGCATGCTTCAGCTGCTGCTCATTCTGCACTTGAAGAAACTGCTGTATCTACTTTGATATGACTGCCGAAAAAATCTGCTGCTTCTTTCTCCATACTTTTTGGAGCTTTTCAGATGTTAATGGCGCAAGAAAAGGTTCGAGAAAAGAAGGAAGAACCATTTTTATAACTTATGATTAGAACTTTTTTTTACATTGTGTCCATGGCTCAAGCAACCGAGAAAATGAAGAACGCCTCTGAAGTGCAGCGGAGCGCATACTAGACCCGCAAAACCGTTCGCCGAACATCTAGACGTCATCCAGTAGCAAGATGGTAGAAGTTTAAACTTCAGTTCAATCTTAGGAAAGAGAGAGAGAGAAATAAATTTTATTCGCACCCGTCAACAATGACTTCTTTAAGAACCTTAATTTCCATGCACCTATTAGAGGGATGGCTGCGCTATGCCTATCCTACAGGGATAGTTCGATTGATCATACAAAAAGAAAAAGAAAGGATCATTACGCGAAATAAAAATGGTAAGATTTTAACCTAGTTAGACCGAGTAGACGCGCAAAAGCACATGTTCATTCTTCGCCTCTTCTTTCAGGCATCCGCATGTGCACGCAACTGCGTTTCTCCCTCTTCACCTCTACACCCTGTCTCCACCCGGCGGCAGCTGTCGCGACGACCTCCTCCCATTGGCTGCAGCTGGCGCGACGCTTCTACGAACTTACCCGAGCTATTCCGAGGCTTCACACAAGATTCTTGGTTTGGTTTGACCCCCTTAAGTAGTGCTTTCTCACTGAAAAACAAGAGAATAGTTGTAGTGTTGTCTCGCACTTCGAAGGCTCCACACACACACTTGGCCACAATATATAGGTCTCTAGTTTCGCTAACTGACCACGTAATGAGTTGGGAGTTTCTCAGTATGCCTTGATCCTTTGAACTTCTAAGCGCCCCCCTCATCTTAAAAAACACTGAGTACGCTGGCAAAACAGTTGCTATGCATGCCCCAGAATAAAACACGGTGTCTTGTAAATTTCTGACAATAGCCATGTATAACGGCTAATGCAGAAAAAGCGTATGTGTATGATTTGTTCAAGACCCAAGTGGTGCGCTGTTTTTTCGGTCTTTAATATCCGCAACCTAGATACCGAGGAAGAACTGTGCCTTACGCTTCAATTTTTCTTCTTACTCCCCCTGCATCCATGAGTGCGTATGCGTTCGATACATGTTCTTCCCCGGAAAGAGATAATCACTCTGACGTACGCCTCAAGTGGGCACGGAGACAGAAATAATGTTAACTCGGAAGCCTACATCACCTATGTACAACACCCCACCCCACCCCGCCTCCAATTTCAACCTTTCTACTTAACTCATTGATTTGGTACCTACCTAACAGAGGTATTTTGGTTAGTAAGCAAGTTGAAACAGCAATGTGGGCTGCGCATAGGGGCTACCAGCACATGGGTAATGGTAATGTGGGTCACAGATAACGATCATAACGCTGACAGAAGTAGATTAGATGAAACTGCTGAGCTCGCCTTCGAGCAGGGGACTTGAATAAGAAGGCTGGAAGAGAGTGGGGAGGGGGGGGGGGAGCACTGCACCGAGGTAGTATGTGAATCAAGTGGTGCGCGAGCATTACCGAAGATATGGAATCCTCTCTTACCCGCCGTGGTGGCTCAGTGGTTAGGGCGTTCGACTACTGATCAGGAGTACCCGGGTTCAAACCTGACCGCGGCGGTAGCGTTTCGATGGAGGCGAAACGCAAGGCACCCGTGTGCTACGCGATTTCAGTGCACGTTAAAGATCCCCAGGTGGTCGAAATTAATCCGGAGCCCTCCGATACGCCACCTCTTTCTTCCTTTCTTCTTTCACTCCCTCCTTTATCTCTTCCCTTACGGCGCGGTTCAGGCGTCCGCCATTACGTGTGAGACAGATGCTGCGCCATTTCCTTTCCCCAGAAACCAATTTTCATTTTTTTTTCCTCTCTCAAGACCGAGCCGGTTTTCTCTTATTTTGCCTGTAAAGCGGGTCTTACTGCATACCGGCTAATAATGCGGCAAAAGCCACTCTACGTTGCACCGACCGTAACATGTCGACGTACTGACAGGCAGTGCAACGTTGTACGGTGTATTTTGCGCTGTGTTCGCTTTGTACCTTGTGAGAGCCTAGGTCAATCGGCGTCTCGTGTCTTGAGGCAGTATTGAGACAATCCGTGCACCGGCGGGTCAAGGCACCGTCCTCGCTGCTGATGCTTTTGGATAGAGTTTGCCCTTGATCATCGTCTTTGTCGTTCGATGGAGCTACTAAAAACTTGTGATGAAACTGTAGTACAGCCACTGAGATGCGCTCAGACGCTTTAATTATCTTCTATTATATCCTAAGATGTACAATATTAAAACTACGAAAATGGCATCCTTATCATGGAGTCTATTCCGTATAGAAGAAGAATCGGTTAAAACATTACTAGGAGCGCTAATAACAATGTCTGCCCCATTTAATCGGTACAAATCTGTTCTGTGTTTGTACTGCAGCTGCAGTTCGTACTGAATGCGTGTAGCATCCAACAACATGCGTGGCGATGGTTCTGATGGTTTTTTTAAGCGATGTTAATTAATTGCCTCAGGGCATAAAAGGGTACGAAATGAGGGATGACGAGGATGCTTAAATAAAGAAAAAAAAGGTTGGCTGATCTAATAAAATCAAGGAGTTAACAATGATGTGGTCCCTGTGTCCAAGCGCTATAGAAGTCCCGGATTGTTCGGAGAGAGAGAGTTCTGATGGTTTAAGTAATCGAAGAGCAGCCAAGCTACAAGTCGTATTTAGATGTCTATTGATTTCTGGTATAAATGGCAAATGAGAATAACATCATCACTAATAACCGCACTGTACGAAATATTTATGCTGTCTTTATTTTCATCTCACAGCCGCCGTAGCTGCGTCCAAGGGCTATATGGACGCCATCTCCCGGCTAGCCCGCCACGCCCACCAGGCCACCTGGGGAGGATGCACCGACATAGGTGAGCGCCTGCTGTGTGCAGCACAAAGCGGAATAAGTCCTGCACTTCACGCGAAAAACGCCACTGCCGCCTCTTGTTCGAGGATGACAGGTTTGGGCAGAAATTCATCGTTGTGGCAATAACCTGTCATGCCGTTAAATTTTTCTTGAGACCGACCGAATTTTATCAAGATTACGAAACTGTTCGTTTGCGGCGCCTAGCATCGGAAAAGGCCCTCTATCCTTAAGTAAAGTATTTATGAGTTTTCCTCTAAATTTTCACGGCCACAAAAATTGTCAGTCTGTCAGTAGTCGCCACACTTTGATGTTTAATAAATTTGTTATTATTGTTTTGTTGCCAATTAACCCACCCTGCTTGGACCTGTACAAGGTTTGAAGTATTGAATAAAGAAGAAGAAGAATCTGTTTCTTTTGTTGGAAACTTTCTTGTTACGTTATTTACAGCCTACCATAGTATTACTTTTTTAATTTTTTCAGTTATCTCACTGCACTTACCAAGACGACAGAGTTTTTGTTGAATGCCTAAGAACTCCAAACTTAACCATCTTTGTTTTATTTTGCTTTCGTACACTTTGTAAACGCTACGTAAAGTGTTTGCAAGAAGCGTCGTTGCGTGTAAAATATTCTAGGAAGTTAGTGCTGCGTCTGTGTCTTCTTATTTCTGTCCTCGTTCATTCGCGCTACGTTAATTATGTTCCACTACGTAAAATAGCCTGCATAGTTTCGGGAAACAATCAGAACAACAAAACAACTTTGACTTAGACTCTCGGCAGTTCGCAAAGAACTAAACCTTATTCAGTAGCACTCCTAGTTAGCTAGCGTACTGCTTTAAAATTTGCATCATTCCGAAGCATCGCTCGTCCACGCAAAGTTATTTTTTCCTTTTCACACGTTTTTTTTAAACTGTTGTTTTGCTTTGTTTCAGATGTTTTGTTTTCGGGGTTTACTTAGACAACGCGCTAACTCAGGCACTCGCATATTCAACGAAGTTCACCAGCCTAGCCGAGACAAATAGACTCGTTTAAACTGCGCATTCCTCCTGCACGTCGAGATATTCCTTGGTCTTGAAAGTCTCAGCGCTCTTTTTCTTTCTTTAGCGTTCATTCAAACGCCTTTTTTTCACTAGTTTCATTTCCTCCCTCTTCCATTTCACCTGTTTTCAAGGAAACGAAGCAAGGTTATAGAGAGTGACACACAATACAAAGTAATATTGCGAGTGGAAATACTAGAGCCCCGAATTTCTCGGTTTTTCATTTTTCTTCTCCTTTCGAGGAAACTTAGAGGAGTTAGGGAAAGTGATGTGTTAGAGCCCGATACTGCGAGTGACACTATACTGCCACCTTTATAGGGTTTGGAGCTCGAAAACGCAGTGTCTGCTTCTCACCTCACTCGATGGCCTCGCAGGCTTCATTGTGACTCGGGCGCATATATATCCTCGATTTCCTAGAAAGCGCGACATTCGAGCCATCTTTTTTCTTGGTCCTTGGCACCGTGTTGCTCGGTACACACACTGCCGGAGCGATGCGCTCACAAATTCACCGACGTCCTTCTCCATTTATTTTCAAGAACGAAAGCGAGGACATTGGAAATAAGAAAACGACAAAAAAAAAGAACGGAATTACTTTCGAAACAGTCGTGCTGCATACGTCAACCTTTGGACTGTAATACACCTCTGTTTAGAAGCTGCCTTTATTTATGTGGTTCGCTTTGCTAGACCCCCAACATTTTTCTCTTCGGCATTTTCTTGTTTATTTTAGTTTTCTATTCCTGCTTTCAAACTTGGCGCCAAGGCTTTGCTCTTGATTACACCAGTCGGAGTCAGTTGTTTCTATGTATCTGCGTTCACCTCCTCCCCATCAGCCTTCTCTGCCCCGCTGTTTTCAGCCATTCCCTGACGTAATGGCCTTCACGCTCGTCTTATACCCTGTAGCTAAAACGATGCACCTCTGCGAAAGCTGATGCTGGTGTCAGCAATTGAGGATGCGCTGAAGTCGCGAGGCCTAACACGTAAGAGTAACAGCTCTATATTGGCTGTTCACCCCGCTATAATTCTGACTGACATCCTTTACTGTACAAGGCCTGAGAGTGAGCCATTCATTGACTATAGTTACGCGCAAAGATCTTCATAAAGTTGGTTTCTGACTCGTTGGCTGATACGATCTGTAGCTTCGGCAGTGCTGCACCTTTATTTAAACAGGCTGTAGCACGCAGGAATACACCCCTTCCTTGCATCGTTCTGCGAAAAAAAAAACGAAATGTGTGTGTGTGTGTGGGGGGGGGGGGGGGGGTGGGGGGGGGGCATTGTCGGCTATCTTCGTGCCCTGGGGTGTCACGTCCCGGAACCTCGTGAAGCAGAAGCTCAAAGCGGGAAGATGCAAGGGACAAGTCTCCTTTAAGGCTTCCATTGTTTTCGGGGATCTACTTTACCGACCCGCTGAACCCCTCCGCTTCCGCAGACTCCTCCCGCGCGAGCTCCGCCTGTCGGGCTTAGTCCGAAATGTCGTTTCCTGTCCTTCCTGTGGATATACTTCTTTGTCTTGAGTATATATATATTTGTGTATATATACTCCGTTTGTTCAATGTTTATCGCGCGGCTGGCCGCTTTGGCGTGTGCCTTGAATTGCAAACGCCTGATACTCAGCCTCCGGTGCCCGCTCCTGCTCCCCCCCCCCCCCCCCCCTTACTCCTCCCTTAGGACAGAGCCCATCGCCGCGTTTGGCTTGATTTAAGCCTCAGGACCGGTAAACGTGGGAGATGGCGCTTGCATTCGTACTTGCTTTGCTTCAGGTCTTTCCTTCTTACCTTGTTATTGCCTCGTGTGGTGGGGAGGGGTGGGTGCGTTGGCTCTTTGAATATGGCCCGAGTCGACGTAGAACGGTGCAAAGAGGATCATATTTGTTTTTATTTTTGGCTATTCATTCGTCGAATCCTTTTATAGATTACTGCCGTGCCTTTTTCGTGCCACGGCCCCCTTAGAATCTTTTAAAGAGCTTTATGCGTGATTGTGTATATCGCGGCGCAATCATTCAATTAACTAATCAGCATAATGTGCATAACTTCACTTTCCCGCTGAAAAAACGAGAAATAGAAAAAAAAGGTGCTCCTTCTTCCAACGAGAAGCAGAGTGGTAAACTGCATGACGAGGATCATCGTTCGAAATAGTGTTTAATAGGGTGGTTCGAGCACAGCGGTCGGCGTGGTTGGCAGTAGCTTAACGAACTATATTCTCCCTCGACGCTGTATTGAAAACCATTAAATGCGGAAAACTCTAAAATAAACTACTGTACTTGCACTATTGCACAAGAAAACTGTTATACGGGGGGGAGTAATGACACAGACCAAGTCACAGTCCTAGTTCTTTTATCACGCCAGCAACGAAACTTCCATAGAACCTGTGTAAAGAAATCTCGCGCGTTCATAGGACTGGAGCTCGAAGACTGCTTGAGTTTACTTCCCTTGAGGCGGTCAGACGACCTGGCTAGGGCGGCTCGAAACGCAGATACTGCGGGGAACGAAAAGTTATAGGGGGCCACTAAAAACTGGCTCGCCAGCTCACCGCGGTCGCTCAGTGGTTAGGACGCTGGGCTACTGATCCGGAGTTCTCTGGTTCGAACCCGACCGCGGCGGCTGCGTTCTTATGGAGGCGAAACGCTAAGACGCCCGTGTGCTGTGCGATGGCAGTGCACGTTAATGATACCCAGGTGGGGTCGAAATTATTCCGGAACCCTCCGCTACAGCACCTCTCTCTTCCTTTCTTCTTTCACTCCCTCCTTTATCCCTTCCCTTACGGCGCGGTTCAGGTGTCCAAAGATATATGAGACAGATACTGCGCCATTTCCTTTCCCCAGAAAGCAATCATTATTATTATTATTATTATTATTAATATTATTATTATTATTATTATTATTATTATTATTATTATTATTATTATTATTATTATTATTATTATTATTATTATTATTATTATTATTATTATTATTATTATTATTATTATTATTATTATTATTATTATTATTATTATTATATCACAGATAGTGCCACATTCTCCTAAGCTTCAGGAACTAGGCACAGGTTACGGCCGGGTATTTGACTCGCAGTTTCGTTACTCCTAGGGTTAAATAATTCTGCAAAGCATGGGGAAGGCACTTGAGCACTAGTCCATACACGGCCCTTGCCTTCCCTCGGCCTGGTTTTCTTCCCTAAGTAGCGCCATTCTTCCATCATTCTTTGAATGCAGGAATAGTGTTGTTGGTAGCATTCTTTATCCTCCTACAAATGACACACTACCACTCAAGGAAAGCGATTACAAAGTGTTGTCATGGCGACGTCCTGTCCCTTCCCTCCAAATCTGTGACGATGGCGTCGATGCCACGCTGGGTCCTCGGCCGATGACCACGAGGGCGTGGAGAGGTGGGTCGCTCATACATTTACGGCCACCCTTTATTGCACCCCGGCCGACCGACAGACCGGGGGGCCCCGTGTTTTGAAGAGTGGAAAAATGCGTCCAAAAGGGAAGAAGCTCGCATCCCCTGTCCCTCCGCCGTCCGCATCCCACCACCACCCGGAATTGCACAGATTCCGGGAGCTGGCAATGACCGTGTCCCGTGGCAGCAGAACGCTGGAGGTCCTATTTTTTTAGAGGAGGAGTGCTGGGAAGGCGAGAAGGGGACAGCGAGGTAGGGGGGGGGGGGGCGCTGCGATCGCAGTCGTAAACTGACGCCCCGAAGTGTTCCTCTGCCCCCCTCCTTTTTCCCACTTCTTCCGGCTACGCCAGCTCAGCTCGCTTTCATTTCTCCAGTATCGGTGGCCCTCTATTCCGCCCCCCCCCCCCCCGCACACTCCCCGCTTCTCCCGTTCATATCATCCCGGTCCCGATTTTACGTCCGGGGTCTGTTCCTTGGCTTTCACTAGCGTGAAAGCGGGGCCTCTGCCTCTTGCCTCTTCTTGCCACTAGGGTCTATCCCATGTTTGTTTCCATAACGTGCGCTGTAGCACCAAAAGCGTACAGCGTTGCCGAACACTATGACGTCACAATGACGCAAAGCAGGACCACGCGCGAACTGATGGAAGTCACATTGAGAACGCGCATATGCGCACCACAAGCGTGCTTATGCGTGTCGGTGTTTGTCCATCCACCCCCTTCTAGGCCCTCAGGTGCATGATTCACGAATTTTCTCTTACTTCAACCGTTTTCTCATTGGTTCATGTGTTTCGAAGAACTTCTTGTTGGGCTAGTTGGTGCATGGGTGTCCTTAAGACGAATTCAGCTCTTTCCGTCTTCCTGCGTTCTTCCTGTGTCTGTCATTTATATGCGCGCAGTTCGTCTTAAGAACAACCATGTGTTCCACTTCCGACATCGTGATTGGGCAGAGCCCATGTTGCGGACAATCAGGCAGTGCTCCTACACAAGACGAGTTTCGCTAATGTTAGCACACCTTTGAAGCGCGTCAGCTGTCTCCACAGCATGGAAGCTAAGATAGGTGCCAGCTAAGCTCCAGCTTTTGTTCGCTTAGAATGATCTTCAATTCGCTGAATATTTTTTTTCATTTCGCATCGGGGCCGATCGCGATAGACTCAAACTCGCGCTACAGCTATTCACGTAGCATTCCCTCTTTTGAACGGTTCGTTAATATCAACCACATTTCACAAAATTCTAGCCCTGCATGGCGCAGTACGTTGCACAGTATTAAACTAAAAGCAGTAGTCACATTGTTTTTTGTCAGAAACCAGTTATTTATCTCGTTGTAGCGAGGCATCCGTCGAAGCTGTCTCGCTTTTGAACGTAGCCTTGGCAGGCCTGTCGAAACAGGCCGCCCAGTCACTGGTTTTACTGAGCTTGGCAGTTTTCTTGATATTTTCCCAGCCGTCAATGTCTATTCGCCAGGACACACTCCTGCCACCAGCAAGAATTCTCAGTCATGTTCGGAAACTGCGCGCTTTGCAAGTAGTTCTCGCCTACCGGTCATATGGTGGGGTTTCAGGGGATTTTATATAATGTTTCATCGAACTGCTTCTGACTGGCTAAGCGCGAACATTGGTCTTGTTGTAGTGGACGCGTGTGAAGCCATGTTGGGCTTATTAAACCTAGTGCAACACTGTCGAAAAACACTGAAAATTTCCTGTCGTCACAACATATTAAGGGCAGGATTTTCTGTACTCGCTTTTCCGAGCGACACAGACTGTTCTGTCGCGACAACAGGTGTGTTCTGAATACTACAGAAAAATTTGTCGTTACAACAGGACGGCAGGAAGTTTGTTGGATTTAGGGACTGGCTATGTCGTCGGGGAGAAATAATCCTTCCTGAAATTGGTGGCTTGTGCTAAGAATCTCTTTTTTTTTAGATATCTAGGGTAACACAAAATTTGTTTCCTCGCCAACAACCCGTAAGCGAAATAAGTCCCTCAAATTTATATTACACCTTTTTTTTTTGCTGGAAGAGAGTTATGCAAGCGTGTTTCATTTTTCATTGGTATAATGATGACTTTATATTCCCTCGTTAGAAGCAAAAATGATCGAGGAGGTATGAAAAATTGCTAACACCAAGTTCCCTCCGCCAGTTAGGCAACGGCATTCGGAAGAAAAATACACACTTCCACAGTTCTTGTATCTTCTCAGACAGTGAAGTATTTAAAAATTGTAGTATAGGTGTAGACACTGCGGACTTTAAATTTACCTACCAAATATTAGAAGAAAAAAAAGAAAATTAGGCGGGAGGCACAGCTACAAAAGCAAACATAATTTCACCAGCGAAAGTACGAGACACCAGGAAAAGAAGAGCACAGGACAACGCTGGACTAACAGCTGAAGTTTAATCGAGAAACGGCCAACCTAGGCCACCAGAAGACACATGCGTATCAAACTTACTAAAAAAAATGAAGATATGAAAAAAAAACAGATATGGATCGTGTATCCACTCCTTGGTGAATTGTCACATATGTATGTTTTTTTAGTGAGTCTTTTTTTTAGTCTGTCTGATACGTATGTGTCTTCTGGTGACCTAGGCTGGCCGTTTCTCGATTAAACTTCAGTTGTTAGTCCAGCGTTGTCCTGTGTTCTTCTTTTCCTGGTGTCTCGTACTTTCGCTGGTGTAATTGTCTGAAATACGCCAACTAGTCCACGTGGTTACCTTGTTACAAAAGCATCCTGTTACCCTGCTCCAACGTAGAGCACCTGATGTGCCTCCGCTCTAGCTTCCTGTAACGTACAATTCTGTTTCGCTAGTTGACTCGGGTCTTCAAGAAACGCTGGCTTCCGACGAGGGAAATCAAGCTCTAACAACGCAGTATTTCCCTCGGGGCAAGAACATTTGCTCTGTACCAAAAGCGGGATGTAATCTTTGCTACTGGCGATGAAGGGAAACAACTCTCGAATTTCCTCAAACCTCACAATAGACGCCGTTGAGCTGCAGGATGACTCAACTGCCTTATAACCACGTGACTCCGAAGAAAAGGGCACGGGCGTGATCATTAAGTTCATAGCGCCAAAAGAAAAAATCTCGCGCACTAAGGGTAGAAAAGAAATTGTTCAAGTGGATAACCATGACTGAATGTACACATCAATTATGGCTCTAATCTTCGCTCCGTTAAGACAGAACTCAGTCATTTCGATGTTGGCAGAGCGCACTATTGGTCATGCCTCGTGCTGGAGCACAAATGCTTTGAGAGAACTGCCTTAATTATCCCGAACGTGGCACTCACGAACTCTGTGAGCGTCTCATGGATGTACATGATGGTACTATACGTTTGATAAAGTAGTGCACACGAGCAGAACACCCTTTCACATATATACCTGCATATTACACTTTTTTTTTGTAGCTTAAACTGCGTCGGCGTAGGCATGCTAGTATGCGCCACAACAGATAACTCCCACGTCCGTCTGCTTTCCAGTAAGAGTATTATTGAGAGATCATGAATGCGGTCTTCCTGCTGATCTGAGGGACGTAGGCTTCGGCCCTGTTGGCCTTCGTACGCTTTTCCTTACAGAAGCAAAAATGTTATAACTGGTGCTCGCACTGCTTAAGCCCGGGAAAGGCATGAAGCTGCCTAGTTTATTACACCTTTTCTACTACAAGGGCACGGAAGCCACTTTTTTTTCACGCTTTCCTGAATTAAAGGACCTCAACAGGACAAAATTCATGGGTCGAAATCGTCGCCATCAGCTATCAATTACTCCCTGAGGCAGGCATACAATGTACTAACTGGGTGGCTTTAGGGTCGAGAGGCTTAGAGAGTGTGCCGTACCGGAGAGTTGGCTTAACTGTGGGCCAGAAGCTCGCATTGAACCATGAAACTGAGCTCAACTTCCTGCTACTGGTCTCGAATTAAGATTAAAAACATAAGCCATGAAGCGAACGTTATTTGGCTCTTTCTGGTCCGTTACGACCAGGCTATCTTCCCTCATTTATTTTACTTACAGACGAATTTTAAGTCAGTAGAAGTCCAAAATAGCTCGCGCCGTTGCTGCAAAGTGGCAGTTCTTTCTACTCGACACAACAGCGGGTGCATGCTCGGCCGTCCATCGCCGCAGCTTGAATTTCGCAGCGACTTTTTCTCTCTCCCTCCCAGAGACGAGTCAAAGCCCAGTGACCCGGATAGGCCTTGGTCCGGCGTCGAATTAATTTCGAAGCCGTGACCGGTTTCCTCTCTCTTGGCGAAATTAACACCCCGACGGCAGGCGAAAAAAATATCCTCGCCTCAGTGCGGCTGTCAGCCCAAAAGTGAAGCCTGGATAGCGCTAAAGATCGTCTCAATTTCAGCCCCCTTTTCTCAATTCGCTGCTATGCTGCCCGGCTACGAAGATTCACCACTTTTCATATATGCGCATAATGCAGCAGGCAGTGGTGCGCGCTGCTCGAAACGTCACAAATAAAGAAATTATGGAGGAGGTGCCTGAACTCCTTCTGCTCTTTGGGATCCCAGTGAAGAGCGTACTAGCCTTTGCAGAAGGTGGCCCCATGCCCCTTTAATTCTTTCTTTTTCTGTTTCTTTCCTTCTGTCTTCCTTTCATTTTTTCTATTTCTTTCATTCTTCTTTTCTTTCTTCTGTCTGCCGATTTACCGCGTGAAAGCCAGGGTGGAATCGCTATATATATTCGCTCTCCGTCATGCACACATCCTCATCTCCTCCCTCGCTTTGTTCTTCGTGCCTCTCTAGGGGATCCTTTTGTTTTGAGCCGTTTGCTCTTCAAACCGGTTTCTCGCCCCGACCCCTGGTTCTTAATTAAACCTCTCCCCCTTTTTCTCGATGGTCTCTCCCCTTTCGGAGCGTTTCCACAATTTCGCGAGGCTTTATAGTGGTTCCTGCGGCAGAGTGCGAGGTTAGGGGAAGAAGGGGGAGGCTGGGGAAGAGAAGGGCAGTCCGGGCATAAGTCCCAGGGCAGACCTGTCAGGCACCTCCCTCGAATCCCCATTGTCTGACCGAGGCCCGAAGAGGACGCGTCGGGATATAAAAGGGAAGTGGGGATCCGCTGCTGTCCCGATGACAGGCCATATTGCCCGCAGGATCCGTGGTGTCGAAGAGGAAGAGGGCGTGAGTTGTTGCCAGCAAATAGGAAAAAGGCAGAGAGGAGAGACGGAGGAATAAGGAATATAGGCAGTGGGAAGGGTTGAAGAGAACTGTACAAAGTTTCACTCGCCCCTGTTTGGCGTCACGAGTAAATAGGGAAAAGCAAGAGAACAGAACATGTTGTGAACACCTTCGAGGACAGCTGCAGAAGTTGTTCTCGGATGTGTGAGCAGGCGTTGGCTATAAATCAAGTTTAACTCAAGGTTGTTCCCAACAGCATATTACAAGCAACACTATTCCAAGAATACGTAATTAACAAGCCCGGATCTCAGAGCGAACAATTAGGAATGTGAACAGATGAAAGATAATACTGGGTACTTGGTGCCTAAATATATAATCGCAGCCATGTGGTGCCCCATAGAAGAACTTAATGACATACGTCTTAATGCCGCTCGCCGTTTAATTAGCTGACAACAATATTTTTGCCCATTAAGTGCTTACTCTCGTGCCTATTTTTTTTAGAGGCATAGTTACTTCATATCATATGCCATATTTTATTGCTATTTTTAACTTATTCGAATGTTTCATGTAGACGAGACCTCCCGATATTACTTTTTAGTATTTCAGTGTTACATGCGATCCTACAAATGGTACAAAATTTCGATGATATATATTTACACTGGCGACGGAGTGTGCTGCCTCAGAGGAATGTGGATACCTTTATTCAATTAGCTCTGACATTTCGGAAAGCTCTGATCATCTACCTGGCCAAAAATTGCAAGAGGGCAGCTCGTATTCACCAAATTTTTCATGCAATGTCATTTTTCTGAGTTTACAAAGTAAAAGCAAAAATGTTATTTGCAGTATATTATCATCAGGCTTATACACCAATGGTGATCATTTTCATCATGCAAACAGGGCTGTATGCAACGTGAATTTTTTCAGCTAGTTTCGGTAGTTTCGTTCAAGAGAAAAGTATATAACACTTTTATCTTACCGGTGCTCACCTATGGGACAGAAACGTAGAGGCTAACGAAAAGGGTTCAGCTTGAGTTATGGACAACGCAGCCAGCTATGGAAAGAAAAATTACAGGTGTTACGTTAAGAGACCGGAAGCGGGCAGAGTGGGTGAGGGAACAAACGCATGTTAATGACATCCTAGTCGAAATCAAGAGGAAGAAATGGGCTTGGGAAGGGCATGTAAGGCGAAGGCAAGGTAACCGCTGGTGCTAAAGGGTAACGGAGTGGATTCCAAGAGAAGGCAAGCGTAGCAGGGGGCAGCAGAAAGTTAGGGGGGCGGCAAGATTAAGATGTTTGCGAGGATATAGTGGTCGCAGCTGGCAAAGGAATTGGAGAGACATGGGAGAGGCCTTTGCCCTGCAGTGGGTGTAGCCTGGCTGATGATGATGATGATGATGATGACGATCATCCTAGCGTATGGGGCTAAAACTGAACTTGCAGCTCTGGCTACGAAAATATACGTGGCGGCGAATTCAACACGTTAAGCACCTAATGTAACACACTGCGATACGGCACGCGTTTTTTACGCGTGAAAATTTACAAAAAGCGAATATTTTTCTTTTTCGTTCCTTGTATCCCACTATTCCCGTACTTCCCGTTTCGAATAATTTTCTTCGCCGAAGTAACCGCAGATACTGCGTGCCAGTGTGCGGAACGTGGTGTGCCGAATAAATGTCGCATATAAAGGGCAACACAGTTCGCGACAAATGGGTCGAAAACAAATGCGAGGAATAAAATAATGGCAGTAGGGAAAATGGGGAAAAGGGACGCGCTAGCGCCTGACGACAGCAAATCTTCCACTGCAGGAACAACAGTGGCAGATAATAGCTAGACCGAGACGGGAGTAAAGAGACTCAGAAGCACAGGGACGACTCGTGCCAAATGTTCCTCGGTCGGCAGTATTCATGGCCCAGCAGACGCCTATTTTGTTCTTCCCCACTGAACAACGCAAACGCTACTACCTCAAATTAAATGCAGCTGCACACAGTTCCCAAGAGCAAACGCGTGTAGGTGCAAAGCGAGTAGCGTAAGCGGGGACAAAATTTGGCTTGCCTATTTTATTGCTTTACATGAGCTTCAGTTTTTTTCGTTGCGAGTGCACCATGTATTATTTTCAAGGACGCTGAATTCATATTCGTTCGATATTTGTTTTTGCAGTAGAAGAGATGCTTGCAATAAAAGAGACATTAGCTTTATCGCTAAATCGCAAAAACATGTAGAAGTTTGAGAACTTTCAAACGCAGAATACAACTTCTGTTCACTTCAAATAAAAGGTCAAACACGTACGAATAATGATTTCTAATTTCAAAGTTATTGTGTTCTGATCTCTATATTTGTGTAAAAAGTGTTAACAATAACGTGTTTTTTTTTAACTTGTCACTTGCTTCATGCGCATTTTTGTACGGTGATGACTGCTATGTCCAATTGTATATGTACTCTACGTCTACATGTATTTTGTAACCGCTGCTGTTGCGCCCAGTGGGGCCAGGGCCTCGTCAGGAGACTAATTACCTCATTTTGTCCTGCCCCACGGGCAGTACCATGTATTGCCCTACCAATAAATAAATAAATAAATTTATTAACTATAAACTTGTTAACTGTACGCGTTTGAGATGCAATGGCAAGCGTTCATCTCCTGTAAGATTGCGAAAGTACGAATGAATAAATTTTTCTAAGAAATCGAGCCCATGGTGACTAGACATGAAAGGAGAAAACTTTCGAATTAATTTCAAAATAGGTGTTCGCGAAATAGGCTTAACTTTTGCATTTATCTTTCACTGGAATCCTTTACGCATGCCTGTTCACGAGAGCATAGTTCTCGCTAAATTTTAATTCGTTACTTGCAAAACTGCAGGTAACAGGCGTCAAGTTTTTCTCATGGTACAATCTTTTGTTCTCCCGGATTTTCGTTTAACTAGAAATGTAGAGAGATGCAGAAGCCATCGGCTGGGTGACTACAAACCACAAGGTGCCTCTGCGCACTGCTGTATACTACTCAGGGAAAATTATTGCCGTGGTACTTAATAGCAAACTCCTTCTTAATAGGTATGGCTGACAGCCCTGCATGTGCCGTCTGCCTGCGGGTGTGATGAGACAATAGCCCACATTCTTTGTGAATGCCCTGGCTACAGCGCCAAAAGACAGTCTCTCTGCTGTGCACTGGAACATCTCGACCGGCGCCCACTGACGGAAACGAAGATTCTCGGCCACTGGCCGCGGCGGTCGTCGGCGGTGAAGGCCTCCAAAGCACTGCTCCGCTTTTTGAAGACTTCTGGCCTGCATGATAGGCTGTGACTGCACTGAACGCTGTGACTTTGCATAGTGACTAATTTCCTGCAACTGTCTTTTCTCCTTCATCTTTTTCTCCCCTCACCCCTTTCCTCCCGTGCAGGGTAGCACACCGGCTATCCTTCTGGTTAACCTTCCTGCATTTCCTGCTCCTCCTCCTCCTCCTCCTAAAATCAGAAAATCAGATCTAGCCGCCTCCCCTTTTCTTCACTGCGTCGTTTTTCACAGCACTCTGTTCATACAATCTGGAATCTATATCAAGATTTTACGAAATACAGGAAGCTTTTGCGGCTCAAATACACTGAAGTGGCAGAGGGCCCATTATATTTGACGCTTCATTACGGTAAAACCACGACCTGGTATTGTCCTGATTTTTCTGTCCTAGTAAATCCGTGCACGGTTCTGTAAACTTTGTATATTCGGCGTAAGCTAACTGAGGGGCCGAAGAAAATTCCTAACATGCAAGCATAGCTCGCGACTTGGGGCTCGACAACCATGCTATTCCCTCTTTATTCATTTGATCGCCTTCTGGAAGGCGATGACCTCATGCAAAGGCTGAGGATCACATCACCCTTATCATCATTATCATCATCATCAGTAGTCAACGGCACGATGGCCGAAGAGCTTTGAAAAACTCTGGGACCCCGGTCTCTGATTGGCTGAAGACGCTCCGTAGCCACCACAGTGCTGCACGGCTCCAACCAAAAAAAAAAGCCGAGACCTATGGTATGTTGCCACGTGCGGCGCGAAGCCTTCAGATCTCTTTACCGCCCCCCCCCCCCCCCCGTCGGAAGTTTGTTTTTTTGTTCCCTAATTAATGGACGCAGGTCTAGGGAGGACCGGGGTTCACGTCTAACTTGGAGTCATTGTCATTAGGGTTGCCGCTTCCCTGCTGTCCCTTTTTCCCTTTAGCACTTCCGCTTGGCTCGACAGGCGCGGCACGTTAGGCTTAGCCGAGCGAGAGGTGAATAAAAGCGCGTTCTCGTCCACACATCTGCCCGCGGTATTTTGTTTGTTTGTTTTTCCTTCTTTTTCTGCTCTAGGTATTCTTCATTCCTCCTGCCGTGCATGCATCCGTGAAGTTTCCTTTCTGTTGCACTGAAACTAACTTGAACACATCTCGGCTCGCCGGTCGTATTCTCCGCATTCATTCCCTCTCCCTTTCGCCTGGCGTCCCCATTTCGCCGCCATGTTGAGTGGGGCCTCGGCGTTCGCCCCTAACGAGCTCCGCCGGAACCGGAAATGAACTGCCAAGGCGGAGGAAAGAGGACGCGTGGCACTAGTAGTGAGGGAGCAGTCGTGAATATAAACCCAGCGCAGTTCGCACAGTGTCTGAGTGAGCCGAGGCATTGAACCGTCTTGCCGTTCGGCTCGACTTCGGGCTATGCAAATGAGACGATGCTGCCCCCTGACCCGCATCACTCACGTTGCCTGCGCTGTATCCGTGCTTACTGCGCGAAGAAAGTTTTCTCCTTTCTTTTCGTGGTACTTGCGGGGATAACGATTTATCAAGTATCTCGCTCGATTGGTTGCAGGATTCATCTCCAAAATAATGCGCGGGAAATTGAAAGAAGTGAAAAACAAGCCGACTCTCGAACTGCTGCTGATAAACTTAATCTAGCAGCCGTGACCACTGCCAGTGTTGCTTGTTTCGCGTTTCGCACCTTGAAAAGAAAATGAGGTATTAGAGAGGAATGGCTTCATGTTTTCATTATGAGACTGTTCTTTCATTGCAGAATTGGCTCCAAATAAACGCTCTTCATCGGTGTTTCTTCTCTCTGGACTCAAGAAGACCACATAGACCATGCATACAGTACGTATGCGCCTCGTTGATGCCACTGTTGAAGCTGTGGTGCCTTAATTTTTCAAACCTCCGAAGAAAAAGGCATGCGGGAACTGCACCCATGGTCGAAGGAAAATTGCCGACGAAAGCGACAGAAGTTTGTTCCTAAACAGTGAAGACCAACCTGGAGCACAGCCCGTACTCACTGTTGTGCTGCCAGTCGTTTGAACAGCAGCAACACATTTTTTTCTTGCCAAAGGTGTAAGGAATTCAATATGATGGAGTCGGTCCGGGGTATTCCAGTCTCTCCGGCATAAATTGCGTTCCCCAGAAGCGTGGAACCTTAGTGTTCGTTTCATACTGAGAACTGCAGGGGCATATAGCCAGTCACGCATGAGGCTGAATAAATATATGATGTGATGTATTTTTTGCATCGAAGTTAAAATGCAGAACGCAACACTGCACCAAATGAAACCCGCCGTTTTGTAAATAAAATAAAAAAGCTTAAAGAAACAGTACGTATATTCCTGAAACGTGCTACCGCAATAATACCCCAACAACATTCCTCGCCCCAAACTCCTTGTTTTATTAAAAATAAAGGCAACAAAAAGTCGGAGACGATCTGAAGGAAAAAAGAAGGCAACCTGGAGCCGGAAACATGGCACCACGAATGAACTCGCACTATTTTACACTTATTCCACGTCTTGACGTGAAGGCCGCTTCAATTTTGTCGCGGGCGGATGCAACAGTAAACGAAAAATTGTCGACTTGGGCACCGCATTCAGCAAAGTACGCACGCCCCAAACAGAATATGGAGAATACTACGAGAAACCACAACCACCGCAGAGCGCACCACCTTCCCATTCCCAACACCACAAAAATGCCGCGAAAGAGGAGGCAAGCCAGTGCTGGACATCCCCCAAAATTGCGGACACGCGGAGAGTAAAGAAGGGAAAAAGAAAACGGTTCAAGAATCATGGCGTCTATGGAGGTGTCCTGCTACCGCTTGGCACGAAGGGGGAACAGATAAACAAGGAACAAAGTTCCGGGGGCAGAATCGGTTATGAAACCTTCCCCTTCACACCCTTTTTCCCCACAGACACGCCACGCCCGGGAGCGTCCCCCAGGGTGACGGATTTTGAGCCAGGCGTCGCAAGGCCAAGAAGGCGCGGGAGAGATGTGAGGGGGAGTCCTTAATAACGCGTATAGCATTGGGGACACTGAGGGAAGCGATGGGAGAGGAGCGGACCCGTTCATCCCCGACTCCCCAAACTCCCCCAACACTCTGAAAGAAGGGGAGCTGCATTTTCATCTCATCCCCATGAGCGAACGAGCTGGCTGCTTTTACGTTTTAATACAGCCAGCTTGTTCGATGGTTGTCCGTGCCTAGACAGCTCTTTGGTGCTTCTCCGTCGACCAGCCGCTTTCACCGCCACTGTTGGCGTTGCTAGGGAAGGGCTGTCTGCTTTTTACGTTTCCACCCTTTTTCCCCATTTTGTTCCTTTCCTTCCCCGTGGCAACTCGTCAACTCGGAAATGCGCTCGCCGGAGGAAGCATAGCTTGGGATGGAGGGTTGGTCTGACGGGAAACATTGGACGGGAGGACGAGCTTGGAAGAACAAGGGATTTGCCAGTCGACGCGTATCGAATTCGCTTAACACTGCTGTTCGCCGCGTCTTACTTTCATGGGTTGGGACGAGGGGCTTAGGTCGATAATTCTGTTTTCATGCCCCCCCCCCCCTTTTTTTTCACTTTCATTTTCGTGCTTGAAAGAAAAGAGGCGTGTAATGACGCTTTGCATCTCTCGGGCGGGATGGAAAGTTAAG
Organism: Amblyomma americanum; assembly: GCF_052857255.1. NCBI lineage: Eukaryota > Metazoa > Arthropoda > Arachnida > Ixodida > Ixodidae > Amblyomma > Amblyomma americanum. Next base: position 8,574,036 of record NC_135504.1, read on the forward strand.
CTTCGTTGCTTTTATTTAAATTTCACTCACGCGATCTTCATTTTCGTCGTCACGGTGATTTAAAAAGATTGGCAGCGCGCCATACCTTTTTTTAAGTTTTCTGTGTGGCTTGTCCTTTGCTATATTTCTGAACGAGTGCCGCCCACGCCTCGTTTGCGACATTGTCCAGGCCAGCCATGAAGCGAGCGCACACGTTATCAAACTGAGCGGCCTTAATGCCATCGTCAGCTTGAACGATGTGTGGGGTACATGCATCGCAAGCGACTTATCCGGCTGTGTTTGTTGTTCGTTTTGCTGTTGCTGGCTTTGTTGTGCTTTGTTTTGGCCGTGCCAGTACTGCCATTTATTTCTTTGCTTCGCGTGGTCCAGTCCCCTCTGTCGTGCTCTGCCAAGCCTATATCCCAACGCGAAAGGCCAACTCGCATGAATTCTACGGCACTTCACAGGTACTATACTGCAATGAAATGGACACATAACCTGCCACAAAATCCTTTTTCTTTGTATCGATAAGCCGACATTTTTCAGTCAATAATGCGGAATGTTTTCTGTCTTTCTGTCTTAGTTATCTCGGAACACGCTTTTGAAAAAGAGTAGTTAGTAAGGTTGCGAAAACCTCAAACTAAGTTCAAATTTACAGAAGGGAGGTTGCTACATATGCGTATACCGCGTCCTGAAAGTGTCAACCGAAGCACATAGAGCATTTTTCGTTGTAGGACAATTTCGATAAAACAAGAATAGAATATGCTGTAGTGCTGACAAGTTGTGCACTATTCAAGGGTTCGTGGGCGCTAAAAATGGATACCTCTTCACAAAGCGTGTGCAGTGGTCGATTCGCCGGTCACACTTGGAACAAGTGTTTCCTTTTCTTCTGATTCGCCGCCATGGTGGCTCAGTAGTTATGGCGCTCGGCTGCTGACCCGAAAGATAAGGGTTCGAACCCGGCCGCGGCAGTCGTATTTCGATGAAGGCGAAATGCTAGAGGCCCGTGTATTGTGCGATGTCAGTGCAAGTGGTCGAAATTATCAGAAGCCCTCGAATACGACTTCCCTCATAGCCTGAGTCGCTTTGGGACGTTAAATTCTCATAAACCATAAATCATTTTTTTCTGCGGCCGTCAGATCACCATGGCACTTTGTGAAGAAGCCGTAGTTGGATGTTTCATGCTCCAGAGTTTTTATTACAATTCATTGCGCCTTCCAGTAGGTTCTCGTCTCCTAGCCACTTGCTGTCTAATGCATGTATACGTAGTCTCTTGTCTTCCTAAATTCAACACTCTGCCATTCTAGGCACATATCTCCGGTTCAGATAATTTCTCAGGATGAAAATAGGGGCGAGTTAGTAGGAATCTATGTTGTAGTACCGCGTTGAGCAGTTTGCCCTGTCCTGTCTTTCTTCACTGTGGGACTCCAGTGTGTATTTCTCAGATATCCTACGTACCTCGTGCTGTTACAGGAACCGAACTGCAGACACTAAATAATTGGTTTTTTCATTACCGCTACTTCAAATGCTTGAAGGCTTCATCCATACGAATACACTGTAATTACCGACCTGATCAGTAAGCCACACATGCCTCTTTCCACCACACTCAAGCTTGTTTCTTTGTCATTGCACCCATCATGGCTGAAATCAAATTAAATTTTATTCAGCATTCACAATGTTGATGACCTATTAGCAAAAAGCTGTCAGAAAAGCTTGATGGTACGAAAGAATCTTTGATAGGCAGTCTCACATTGCAACCCTACCAACAAAAAAAACATCTGTTTGAGCACTTCGAATTCAGTTCGGCAAAAAATAAACTTCCAGCCTCCAATGAAAAACTATAACAATTGCAAAACTCAAACACATGGCAAGGCTTGGCAGAGCCCTCCACATTCCATTAGTTTGCTACAGAATCTTTGCGCTCGAAACAGAAATCTTCATTCTCTTTGCATTCTCGGAGCAGGCGTGAATAGCACGCCGTCTCAGTTTGGTCGAAATCGAAGGCAAGATTGGCGGACAAGGCAGGCAAGCGGAAAATGGTGCCCGACCTCGGGACGCTTCCCGGCTCCATCACGTCATTCCTGTCTTGTTCCTTTTCTTTCTTCTTCATTTCTTTCATGCCTCCGTCACTATGCTACTCACCGCCCGCCACCTGCCTCTGCATCCGGTCGCGCTCAATCCGCGCGCACGGGTTCCCGCTATCTCTGGCCGCCAGGGATGTCCGACTGAGCCGGCCATCCCCGCTACGCTTGCCGTTGTCAGAACTGTGCAGTGCTCCGGAGGCGGCAGGAGTGGGAGGTTGATTGACTCTCTGGCTCTGATTGGATATGCGATTTTCCTTCTGGGCCTGATTGGCTCTTAGTTAATCAGGCCTCCTACCAGAGAGACGATTCGGTGCCCTGACTGGCTGTCTCAGTCAACCAGGGCGCCGAAATGATGAGGCTTTGTCGAGTACTAAGGATCCCTTATTTTGTTTAACCAGCGTGTTAAGACCTTTTAGTTGTTTTCACTGCAATACGTATTATCACAATTTACGAGGAAGGTTTTTTGAAAAATGTACGACTATTTCAACGGGCAGGATTTTAGTGTTGAACATTTTGTGCTTTTTTTCTTTGCTCGTTTTAGTGCCACCGGTTATTAAGTAACTTTTTGTGGGGCAGGCGCTGATTCAAGCCAATTAAATTATGAGCCAGTTAACGAAATTCCAATGGTGTAATCCGCAGTCCGAGTAAAATATTTTCCGGTTAATTAGAGTACTACATATAATACAATCAAGATCAATATTGTTTTTAAGACAATTTACCTATTCGTGCTATGGTGTGCTAATTTAGGACTTACTTTTTTTTTCAGGCTTACCTCATGGGTTCTAAGAACTTGTCTTCCCAGTTATAGAACTGATGTAGTTAAACTCACAAGCAGTCTGAAGACAGGTTAGCCAAAGCCCTTAAAAATTTTCATCAGACGATTTAGAGAATGTCCATGAACTGTTTTAATAAAGTCTCTAGATTTTGTACGGCCAAATCCTACAGTCTAGTCTATAGACAGTTGAAATTCTATAAACAGTTCCATAGACAATATATTTATAGCAGTACACTTTTAGAAGACTTTTTTTCTATGGACTATGAATAGACAAGAAAAACAGCTATAGGAAGGCAATACACTCTATAAGAAGTCAATAGAAACTCTACTGATCACTTTTATAAGGAAGATAAAATAAACATTTATTGTGTAAAAGGAAACCGGAGGGGATTGTGGGTGGGGTTCTCAGTCCAGGACTCCAGTAGCTTACGCCGACGCTTTGACGATGGCGACTAGCCCCTCCTGGTCTTCCAGGGTGCCGCTGACCAGCGTCCCCTCCCAGAGCCACATTGTGCGGCTTTAAGTGGCGATTTAGCTGTGCATGAGCAGGTCTCCGCTTTGGTTGTCTCGTCAAATATTTATAGTTGGCTGTCAAGACTGGTCAGCGCTGTTCTCGTACCCTTTCTCCGCAAAAGCGTCCTCTTGAATCGAACTTCAGATGAGTTGTCGCCGCCTCTAGCGCCCTCTGTGCTGTACGTTTCTAGTCGGACAAAGCACGCACCAGTCGGCGGAGGCGCCGAACAATAGACCGGACGCCTGCTTGAAAATCGTCCCCTCCTTCCCTTTCCTTCTCGGCACGCCTTCTCCTTGCTCGATTCGGAATGAATCCATGCTATCCTAGGGCCACCTTGCGTCTCGGGAAGGAAACAGAGCTCGTTGCGGGAAGACGGGACCGCGGCGTGGGGAGCCAGAGTCGGGAATAACCGACTAAATCCCCATATCGTTGAGAACAGGGCCGAGCCAGAGCGGCAATGGAAATTACGCTCTATTCAGTAAAGTTTTTTTAGCCTGTGAACGCAACACTGTGTGACCTACGAAGTAGGCCGCAGCACAGGGCTCCGGATTAGCTTATACCAACTTGGCTTATTTATGGAATGCCATTTTTTAATTACAATGATAATGAGAGTTTGCGGGAAACGGATCTATTATACGTCAGAAAAGTGTGAAAATTTAGAGGCAGGTGCCGCCACCTAGGGTTGTTTGAAGAGAAACGCTGTGTCGGACTGAGGTGAGACCTTTGTTTTATTTGAACTGTAAGCAGAGGACCACGCTCCGCTACGGCAACGTTTGCATCTGTGTCGCTAATGAATTTCTATCGTGCAAGGGATGCAAAAACGTAATCTAAGAATAGAAAATGAACAAAGCGGACCCGCGACGCTCGACGTCATCACCGACGTCACGAGGTTGGACTAGAGTGATGGGAAAGAAATATTTCAACTAGAACTATGGATCTCTAAGCAGTGAAAGTTGAGAGCAAAATGTTTCCGGAAGTGACACCCACTACCTTCCTCCACCCACCAGAAGGTCTGCACCCATCACCGCCCTCCAGAAATATGCGCCCACCAGAAGGCCACGCAGTGGCGGAACGATGATGAGACGGCAAAATCAAATATAAAGACTCACTGCAAAGCTCAACAATGCAAAGTGAAAGGCAAAAGCCCCTTGCAGCCGCAGCTTCGCTGCATCAATTTATAAGATTACCCGTCAATTTTTGCCTTTCTCCTCCAGCTAGATGAGGCCACCATGTCTGGGCTCTAATCGGTGACCTCGTTCTTAGTATTCCTTTAAAAAACGTCTTTAGACAAGAAGTACTTTGATTTGGGCTAGTTGGTTCATATCTTGAAAGAAGTTAGAACGGCGCTAAAACGACACAGACAAAGAGGCACGAAGAGGCGCCCGTCCTGTTGTGTTCGTGCCTCTTTGTCTGTGTCGTTTTAGCGCCGTCCTAACGTCTTTAGACAGTCTTTAGGTGGTTTATAGATCTTTCTATAAAATCTATAAACTTTCTACAGACAAATACTGCAGACTAGTCTATAGGCAATGCAAACTCTATAGGTAGTCTATAGACAATCTATAGATTTATTTTCATACACTTTTAGTGGACTTTTGTCTATAGACGGTCTATGAGAACTCTACAGGCCATTTTGTAAAGCTGCAGAACGCCTTGGCCTCTCAGCCACCCTATAAAGTTGTAAACCGCTGGCTGTAGAACTCCCGCCTAAGCCCGCTTCTCGCTTGGAACTCCTCACGCTCCATTTTCCACCTCAAGCACTTGGCTTCATCCATTGCGTGTTGAAGCAGCCTTTGAAGCCCGGGAAAAGTTCCCTGTCATATCCTTCTCTCTGCTAATCAATCTCATTCAGTGCTAGAGAGAAAGTATTGTTTGCCGCTACTCTCCCCGAATGGCTGTCTTCGGTAGCCGCGCTGTCAGAGACAGCAGTAACGCGGGAAAAAATGAACGCTTTTAAATCAAAGATGTTTTGTAATGGCGCTCCACTTTTTAACTTCTGCTTTGCAATGAGCGGCTCTCTGTTATGAATTGGGACGCATCCCCTTTTCATACTTTCATCCCTGGAACTGTTCAGATTTGCGACTTGGGACACCAGTTATCTTGTTAATATTATACTACTACTAAAAACGATACAACAACCACTCTTATTGCGCTGTACCGATTGCAGAAGTCTAGTGTGGCATTATGTCTTCTTTGCGCAACTGGCTCCTTTATTTGCGTGCATAAAAAACGAGGATGCGGGCCATAGGACTCAAGCTTTTCGTTTTTTTTTTTTTGTCTGGCGAATAAGTGGCAACATCGATCACTGAAATCCGAACCCTCCCCCTCCTCTTCTATGACAGTACCTACGACAAAACCTCCAAAAATCATCATCAACCCATGTTATGCCCGTGTCATATCCGTCCCTGTCTGCAGCTGAAGTCGCTCTATTGTCGCAAGCTTCCTAATGTCATCCAGCCATTTGACCTCGCCCCCCCCCCCCCCCCCCCCACATTGCTGTTTCGCCCTCACTACATACTTTCAAATTCATTTTAAGAAAGCTTTAGAATGCGTTTTTTTTTTGTCACCCATCTCGCTGTACCGTCAATGTCGCAGTCTGAAGAGAAAACCAGGAACCTCAAGATGCCTGTATAGTTTTTCGCCTTGTAGTTAACCTCGCAACAACCTGCTGCAAAATAAAACTATCAAACCTTTAAACTAGCCCTGAGCCAGGTTTTACCAAAGGGCACACATGCCCACCGACATAGATGATGTCGGTGCAATCCAGACATAAAGTAATCACCGAAGTAGGACTGCCACGTAAGGAACAGGCGCCTGCCCAAACAGTTCTTTCCAGTCGAGACCAGGTATAGGCCGCGTTGCCTGTGGCGACAGGTAACAAAGACCCATCCGGGTAGCTACACAGTACCTGTAAGCGAGAACGTCAGCCTGCCTCCGATTCTCGGCTAAAGGAAACAACGGCTGCGGCCGACAGGTCAATAGCGTGTATCGCAATTGCATGGGGGCCTCGAAAGAACCTGCGTAGATGGTGGCGCGCTAAAGGCAACCGACCCACGACACCCGATCCAGTGAACAACGGCGGCCTATCGTCTGATTGGGAGCTAAGTGCTATTGCCTCCTCTGTCGCTGACACGCTTTGTTTGTCGGCGTCTTTCCCCTCCGGGGTTTAATCGTGTCGCAAGAGCACTCGCTTTCTGCTGACGTTGCTGACGCCCCGTCGGTGTAGCCCCACTGTATTTGGCCTATCGGCTCTCCGCGAGCCTTGGGATTGTTTCGCGGGGTTCCTTGTAGAAGTGACCGCCCCCTTACTTCGCCGAGCAGAATTGCTTTTTGTGTTTGTTTCAACTTGGCTGAGTCCATGAGTCGGAAAGAGACGATTGTGATTAGGCCGAACCAAGGTCCGCTTGCCTAATGTTCATGCTTCGCTTAGTCCAGGGACGGTGGCAGTTGCTGGACTTGTCCCTTCTCTTTCTGGTGTATTGGAATCGCGTTATTGTGAAACGTTGTGACGTCGCCGAAATGCTATGACTGGTTTCACGAACGTGTCTATGCTGTAAGAAGCACTAGCTGCGTGCCGGGCTAACATACACAAACAGTACTCCAAGTGCTCAGGAACAAACTTCTAAAATGTTGAGGTGCTGGTCTATTAATATTCTATCGCACTCATTCGGTCGCGTAAATTTTCAACTATCAGTATTCTTCTTCACTTTGGGATGCACTAGACAACAGCTGAAAAATGTAAAAGTTGGACAACTTGAAATGAACATAGATTGTGTAACTTAAAAGGGCCCTTTGAAGGCACTGGTCTTTGTGGAAGACAAGTGCCTTTAAAGTCCCTTGGTTTTTCGCCTTGTCTTCATAGTCACTTGTCTTACTTCAGAGAAGTTTCTTAAAAATGCGGCTATTGTACCAATTGCCTTCATAGAAAGAAGACAACAGAAGTTAGAAGTGTCCTCATAGAATACGAAGCCCTTTAAGCCATATTGTCATACCAGAAGACAATGGCCTTCAGAGTGCCCCCAAGGCACTTTAGATTCTTTTGTGAAGCACCGGGCCTAAAAACCAGTACCTATGTAAACGTCTCTCCTCCTTGTATTTGTCTTCCTCTGGCGGATGCAGCACTAATTCTGACGCGGCTTTGTGTAACAGCAATCTCCAACGGGATCATTAGTAGCCGGCAGCCATATTCCTTCCTGCGTTGTCCCTCCGTCACGTTCTCACAGCATTCCCTTTCTAGAAGGCCCCTTGACGAAACAGGCCGCCTCTTCCTCCTCCCCCTTTGAGACAAACGCAGCGCTACCCGAACGCGGAAGCAATCCTGCGCCAGGAAGACGCGAGCAGAGCTAAACGAAAGCCGACGCGGCGAAGCTTATCGTGGCGCTCATCTGCGCGTGGCCCGGCGAATGGGAGAAGACGCGAGCGGTAAGAGAGCGGGCGAGCGAGTGGGCCGAGCCCTTCTGGCCGTCCGCAATTAGGAATATTGCCGTAATTCGGGCCCCATCTTGCTGGCGCGACGGGCCGTCGGTCTTTTCCCTTTCCCCCGCGGAGGAGCGATGCAGCTAACGCCTGCGCCATTATGTAGAACAGCGCGAGGCTCGCAGAGGCATCATCCTTCCGTTGTGGGCAATCCGAAGACCTGTCACGGAACAGGGAAAGCGTTGCACGGCAGTGTTGGACAGGGGAAGAATACGGGAACGAAAATAACCACGGGAAGCGAAAGAATGGGGAATTGAACGTGTCAGTTTCAAAGCGATGTTCTCGTGGGAAGTTTTGCTGTTTTGCCGCCCAGGGCACGATGTTATGGCCAGTTTGCAGGCGGAAAGATGTTCCTTACGCGCTTGTTTTTTTTTTTTTTCTGTGCGGCAAGGCGAAAAAGGGAAGAATGTGGAATGGAAAAAAGGATAGGGATGAGCAACCATGTCATGGTCAAAGATATAGGCTGTCAAGGAAAAATCTTTACCACTACTTCACCGAGTGCACGGATTTAGGGTCAGCTTATAAGCGAAGTGGTTGCTTAGTTACCGGTTCAACGCTTCAGACCGAAGAGTAAAAAATCTGGAACTGGAAGGAATGGGGGATGGAAGAGAGAGGTGCCATTTCAGTTTTCCGGTAGTGGTGTAAGAGAGAAAGAGTTTTGCTGCTTTGACATCCAGCGCGCGATGTTGTGAAGCCAGCTTAAAAGCGAGAATGGTTTGGTTTGGTTTATGGGGGTTTAACGTCACAAAGCGACTCAGGCTATGAGGGACGCCGTAGTGAAGCACTCCGGAAATTTCGACCACCTGGGGATATTTAACGTGCACTGACATCGCACAGTACGCGGGCCTCTAGAATTTCGCCTCCATGGAAATGCGATCGCCGCGGCCGGAATCGAACCCGCGTCTTTCGGGTCAGCAGCCGAGCGCCATAACCACTGAGCCAACGCGGCGGCCCCTAAAAGTGAGAATGGCTTGCTTGCAGACATACTCGTTATTCGAGAATTCGTGCAAATGGGGCCGTCCGGTGGAGCAGTGAAGATATGTTTGTGCAAGCAGATCACGGCTTACAATGTGGCGGAGCTCGTCGACAACAAATTCCAGAACTTACAGACAATGAGAAAAGAACGTGGCACAAGTCTAAACTGTGCCTCTAAGTGCTCTAAAGCAGGCATTAACACAAACCTCTCAGGAAAAATTATAAGCGAGATGCGAGAAACCATGCATTTTGATCCTATATCTGCAGCTAGGTGCCATACGCGCAATATCACGTCGCTAGAAACCACATATCTTCCAACTCCATAGCGTAGTGCAGGAACGGCACGACTGAAAGATGCGGTGGAGATTCTAGCATGCCAAGATATCAATCTACGGATGTCAGACGCTGCTACCGGATCGACCGCGGCCTCGACGGGGTTCTTTTTCAAGTCTTATTGGAGCAAGGAATCAAAATATTTGCACCGAACAAAAATGACCCTAACTGCTATTCCCGAATTTATGAACTAGGTTCGACTTCATCTTATCCGCTTATTGTTACCTGCTACACCTTAACCGTGGAAGCTATGGGTGGTTCATCATCACGGCGGCCGAGGGGCCATACGCAAAATAATGATCTCTCTCTGGACTAGAAGGCCTTGGCGTCTCCGTAGTATGCCGTGATGAAAAACTCCTGCGTTCACTAGCTGGTTGTTTTCGAAAACGTGCCCAATCGAAGCAAACTCAAGACATTTCTTACCGATTTGTCCCAATCTTTTTTCGATGAGTCCTCCTCACTCCATCCTTTACATGCCTACACCAAAGACCCGACGCCGCTCACAAACACCGTCCCCCACGTCATTCACGCCTCGCGCCAACGCCCGCGCACCTATGGATCCCCAATAACCCGCGATATGAATAACGTTTTTCTTTTGTCCACGTTGCTCATCTCAGGCTCATAAACCGTGACACCGGCCCGAAGAGCATCCTTCTCTCTCTCTCTCTCTTGCTTATGTTTCCACTCTCCTGCCACCCTGGAACCATCTGCGCCACAGTGCTTCTATTCCTGGCACGCAGGCGCCGGGTCCGATCGGCCACGGGGAATTCCATTAGTGCGCGAATATAAGTAGCAGCACTGCCCGGGAAACACCGTTCGCTCGCGTTGGTCCTCCTCGCTTGCGGTCAGTGTCTATATGGTCCCCGAGAATGAGCGAGAACAAAAAACGGAGCAAAAGAAGCCGTAAGCAACGAAGAAGCCGCTACCGAAACTCGTATACAAACGTTAAGCGCCGAGCCGATAAAAGAAAAAATAAATAAATAAGCGGATCGACAAGCGGTGCTGCATTTCTGACTCTGTCCAACTCCGTATACGGTGCAGCTTTGACCAGGACACAGAGCTGACATCATCTGTCCACACGCCGAAGTCCAAAAGCTGGGGGTGCGTTAAGAAAGCGTTCGTGTCTTTCAGTCGCGTCTGCAGTTATGCGTAATTCTCGTTAAGCGTGATTCGCCAGTAAAAACGAGTGCCGGCCAATCACGGTTCGTTCTGATACGCGCGAAGACGAGAAACGCACGCTTGTGATAGGCTACGGCGCGAGCTGTACCTTTCTCAGCACTGCACCGTTGTGGAACAGAGCACGATGGGGCGTGGTTGATCTTTACCAGGCAGAGCGCTCGGGTTGCTGGCGCTTCTTGCATCTCTTTCTTTTTTCTTCTACCGTTTATTTCGCTCAATAGCCTGCATCGACGATGCCTATGCCCGATACACCAGCTCCGCGCCTGCAGGAGGAGTACCCGGTCCGTTTATTACGGGCGAACGACTACGCGCGAGTGTTTTGTGTGTTTGTGGGTCTGAAGCGCATCGCTGCTCGCTCGACTCCCGGAACGCAAACAGATCCAAGGAGGAGGCGAGGGAGAGGAAAGAGGGGAAGGGGCGTTGAACCCGAGAAATCGTAGCAGAAGAGGTGGAAGCTAGCGAACGCTGAACGCTCAGAGCGTTCGGCGGACCTAGAACTAAAAAGAAAAAATAATTGATGTTCTATGCGAGCGTGTCGGAGTTACTTTGATTGCGTGTTGAATGGTCTCGGAGTGGTAACGCTTGATCAAAGAAGCCTTCGACACTGGAGTTTTTCAGCGGGCCATGTTCGGCGAGTCCCAGAAAGATAGTAAAAACACGAAACGAGAATACGCGAAAACGACCAAATTAGAAAATTAGTCATGGCTGTTTTTTTATATCAACACTACATTAAGGTGTTTTGTTAATGAGGCTATTCATTTGTCCTAACAGGTAGGCTGTAAGTTTTGGAGGAGATCAGGTTAGGTGAGTCATAAGACTGTAAGATGTCGTTATATAGTTCAAATATATGGTGCGAAAACGAGAGATTTAAGCGCGAACTGTGAATACAATCGGCAAAGCCTACGACCATCAGTGTAAACGGTGTCTGTAAACGTTTAAAAATGTAAATTACCTGTTGGCTGAACAGACATAAAATACGCTTATCTGCTTCAGACTATTCTTTATGTTTAACGATAAGGGAGAGGATAAAAACTCCCCATATCAGATTTGAAAGGATGAATCTTGAGTGCACTAGTTAAATTAGAGTTCCGTTATCTGTATCAGCAATACAAATGAAGACATTCAACCATCTATCGAAAAGCTAAAGATAATAAAAGTGCTACTTTTTTTTTCGTTTTCCATCGCTTTTCTTTACTGCGCTCTTGATGACAGGCCGTTATTAAATAAAAAGGCCAGTTATTACACTATTGAAAAAGCAACCTCTCTCTCAAATAGGAGAGAAAGTAGTAAGAACGGGCATATTAAACAAAGACACACACAAAAATACAAGCAGCTTTCAAATGTTTTGATAAAGCACCCAATAAAGGACTGGAAAGGGAATCACAGTGGACGTCCAATCAACACTTTCAATCAGGTCTTCAAACCAAATTAGCGCTTCACTATGATGTCAATGCAATCTAGCAATGCACTAGGCTCTACAATAGCGCTCGTGATTTTAATGCAGTATCTTAACGAGCTTATGACAAATACGGCCGTGGTGCCGGCGGGTGCTGCAAGAAGATATCGCGCTCCCTGTCCGCATTAATATCCTAGTTTTGCTTGAACTGATCAAGCCGCGCAGTCCGTGGGAAAGATTGCTACGCGAGTAATCTAATTGATTTGGCGAACTTCCTGCAGTGGCGTATACTTAATTCCGCGGTGCAGACTTTATTCCGCATATACCGTGAAAAAAAAAATCGCTTTCGCGAAATCTTCCCGTTTTCATGTTTCTTATCTCAGCCTGCTTCCTTATTTCGCGCCAATCTCATTAAGCTGGCGTTTAGCTTTTTCACTGCGCCTATGTTGCGTGTACGTAACGCTCTTTTTTATTTTTCTTTATCAGCGCTCTCGGAGGCGTTCCCGCTCCTATTGCTTTTCGGTGGCGTGCGCGAACGCGTCCTATTTTTCTAGGCCGGTATTATTTATCTGTCGGTATTATTCAAGCTTCATATCTCCTGAAGCATCTCTCTCCTCACTTCACAGCAGCTTTCCACGTTTCTGCACAGTTTTACTTCTTATTCAGTACATGTAGAATATGACGTGAGTGAAGTTTCTCGCCGGAATCTCTTTTTCTCTTACAAGTCTTCAGCGAAGTTCGAATTTTGAAGAGCAATTCCTCCGTGCAGTTCAGTTTTTTTTTTTCTTGTCTGTAATCTTTGTATTAGTTTTGAAAAGCGGAAATCATTGTTGTACACGCAGCCGAAACATGGTGGGAGCAAGTTTTAGGTTAGAAAACTCTGTGAATGCATGGGAATTGAGCCTATTACATACAAACACAAGCAGTGTAATTTAGATTTCATGGCGTCGGCTCTCAAAAGGATATCATATTCTGACACTATAACATATACAGTGGATTTCCAAGCATATTTCTCAAAAGCAAGGTCACAATTTCAGTGGCAAGAGATGCAAAACGCCTACATTAGGATGTTTCAACACAAAAGCTAACCTTTCCGGCAAAATAACACTTAAAATTAACCAGAATGTGATGGTACCATTTTGAATATCGGTATTTATTTACTGCATGTGCCGGGTGTGATTGTTCAGACCTATCCCCTTTAGACGTTCGGAAATTGGAGCGCCTTATTGATTACGGTTAGGCAGTAATACTTTTGTCACTTAATCGAATAGTTTTTTTTTTCCTTACTGCAACGTGATTCCGTAGCCATAAAGCGCTTTTGTCTCAAATTTTCATTGTCCGGTCTTGATTGCGTTCAACCGTTTTGCGTCGGCACGAGCAATGTTCAATTTGTGGCTAAAACCTTCCAGATCTAATGCCATAAAAAGACAGAATGCACAAGAACTGAGTGCAGCAGCCGCAACCAGAGCTTCCGCGTTTTGTCGAAAGAATACACGTGTTCAGTTAAAATTCTGTTCTCGCTTTCCCAAAGCAAACTTTGCAACGGATCCCGCGGATCTCACGTTCTCCCTACCACGTGCGGTAACAGTCTAAAAATAAAACAAAAAAAGCAACGGTGCTCGTGTAATGAGATGCTTTACTGCCGCCCGCACTTCCTTCCGCCTTTCCAGAATGCTCTGCGCCGCTCCCAATGCCCGGAGACGTTTCCTTTAATGTATGCAAAGTACGCCATTCAAGCCTATCGCACTCATTTAACCCGAACGCCGTTGCCCCGTGATAGGCACGAAGAATGGCCCCGGCAACGTCGTTACTGTGTGCAAACACCGCTTATATCCCCCGAGTCAATAAAGCTTCCACGTGGCGGCTATCCCTGCCCCAGAATGAGTTTTGGGCATTGAACCAGATCTGGGCGAAATCTGGCCCCTCTGGTTTGGAAAATCTGGGCCGTGCCCAGATTTTGTCGACGGAGGTAGTAAAAGTCTGTCGGGATCGATTTTGCCGTTGTCGCAGCCCGGAACGACAATTGGAGATGCTTCGAAATATTGAATGACCTACCGAATGAGGTGGGGGGGGGGGGGGGGGGGGGGTTCGACGGAGCCACCACCCCGTTACTTACTACGGTATAAAAAGTTGGAGGACTCCTCTGCTGCGCTTATGAGTTGACGCGATAGCGTACGCCGTTTGGCACGTCATCTGATGCTGGTGCGACTTTTTATAATATTTTACAATACTTTTTAATTCGGACTACGCTGTACAACAGCAAACATTGGCCTTCCATTCTTAGCAGTTCGACACTTTTTAACGCATGTCTCATTTTTTCAATTGTTTCAATTAATTAATTGATCACTTACACACTCTCAATTTTTTTAATTAGCGTCATCAAGCATTGGCTTTTCATTCTGAACATTTTGACGCCTTTGAACCCCCGCTTATATTAATTCTTTTTATTTCTTTAATTAATCAAATATTCACGATGGTTTTTATAACTGGTCATCGCCTATCACACACCAATCAATCAACAAACACTAGAACCGCATATCGACCCAACGACCTGTATACGCTATCGCATAAAGGCATTTTGACCTTACGGCTCGGAGCAACCTGCGTTGTCCACCTCTCGTTACTTTGCATATTAGAGCGGTTGGTTTATGGTTTGTGGGTGTTTAACGTCCCAAAGCGACTCAGGCTGTGAGAGATGCTCTGGTGAGGGGCTCCGGAAATTCCGACCACCCGGGGTTCTTTAACGTGCACTGACATCGCACAGTACACGGGCCTCTGGAATTTGGCCTCCATCGAAATTCGACCGCCGCAGCCGGGATCGAACCCGCGTCATTCGGGCCAGCACCTGAGCGCCATAACCACTCAGCCACTGCGGCGGCACATATTAGGGCGTCGATTTTTTCAAATAAAGCGCAACGTAGATTTAATGAAGCCATATTGTTGATTTATTAACTAAACCGTTGATTTCTTAAATGCCGTGTGCAGAGTAAGTTCCGAGTAGTTGGCCAGATTTCTGCTCGATTTTGAGGACGCGGGTATGGTGATGCTCTTTCGTGGTTGTTTTTGTTGCAACTTTGGTATAGAAGTTAAACCGGCAATACTTGACAAAGCTGAATGAGTTAGAGGGAAAAACAAAAAGAAGACAACTGACATAACTCCTTGGTGACAGCCCCTTTCATGCCTTTCATTTTATTACATGGATTAGAACGTCGACGCTTATTCAGTCAATTCGAGCAGCGCGGATTCTTAACCGAAACTAAAAAAAAATAAATGGCCGTTAGAAGCACATTTATTTCGTGAAAATGGAAGCCGGTATTCAGCTACAGTGTCAGGGGGCACATCACGAGAGGAAAGCGTAATCGGAAGATAATAGTTGAGCGAAGGAACATGATTTGAAATTTTTCTGGAATAATTGACCACGCTTGCATAAAAAAAAAGAAATAGGGATAGAGAGAGAGAGAGAAACAGAAGGACAGAAAGGCAGGGAGGTTAACCAAGCGACGCGCAGTAGGCTACCGTACACGTGGGGAGGGGACACGTGACACGTGAAATAATAGAGATACAAAGAAATTGGGCGAAACGCAAAGGCGCCCGTGTGCTGTGCTATGTGAGTGCACGTTAAAGATCCCCACGGGATCGAAGTTATTCCGGACACCTCCACTACGGCGCCTCTTTCTTCATTTCTTCTCTCAGTTCCTCCTTTATCCCTTCCCTTACGGCGCGGTTCAGGTGTCCGCCGATATGTGAGACAGATACTGCGCCATTTCCTTTCCCCAACGGCCAATTCAATTCAAGAAATTGGGATTCAACTAAGATTACAAATAGGAATACGTGTTAAGAAGTAATCGTATCACGTGGTGTGCTAACTTAGAAAATTTTAAAAATTTTTTGTCGCACGAAAATAAACACCGTTCCTATACACTTGGGCTGAGAGCGTCCGGGTTCTGTCAATAACAAGCCGACGGCGAAGCAATCCCGCACGACTCCGACGTTTCGGCGAGGCGCCGGCGACGAGTCAAGCAGAAACACAGAGCGCACGCAAGACAGGGGCGAGGGCGTGCAGTATAGCACCTCGCAACCAAAACGGGGTTCTTCTTCCACTGTGGGGTGGAAGAACCGACTTCGTGGGTGGCGCTGGGATGCAGGAGAGCTAGGTCGGCAGAGCACGAAAGCTGCACGATCCCCGGCGAGACTGCTTCCTCCCGCGCCAGCGGCCGACGACTGAGTGCAGTACGGTGTTAACAATGAAAGCACGTAGTCTCCCCCCTCCCCCCTTTTCGTCCTTTATTATTTTTTTCCTGCGCCCAACACACCCTAGAGCGAGCTGTGAAAGTTCTTGCCGGGCGTCTGAGTGCACGTGGAAATGGTGCTGTAGGGGAGAAAAAAAAAAAGCTGCAAAAAAGTGGACCGCTGTAAGTTCCTTAGAAGCGTGTTGTCCCGAAAGTGGTGCGTTTTTCGCGGATACTTTCAACTTGTACCGTCCGGAATACATCTTTATCTTTTTCTTAGTTTCTTTTATTTTTTTTTGTGAGTGAGGGCTTGTATACAGAGAGCCAAGGCTTTCAACAAAAAGTCACTACAGATGGGATCTTCTTTCGCGCATGCATATTCTCTACCGTACCGCAGTTTCGCACAGTTTTCTGTAAGCGGAGTGCACGAAACTGTTATACGTGAATCGCTCTTCGGTTGCACTATTTTACGTAATGAATGGACGTAAGTAAAAAGAAGACGCTGCTGCATTATCTATTTTATCGCATATTAGTAGCTTCGGCATTCGTCATTACCTGCTAATCTGCGATAGCAACTATAATCAAAGGAGCCATTTAACATTTATATATAGTGACTACTCCTGCCTATTACTCCTGCCTAGGAAAAGGAAACATGTAGGATACGCAAGATATCATGCGGAAGCTATGGGCCGAGTGTATTGAAAAATATAGAAACCTAAGCAACGAATGTACCGTGTTTGCACCATCCAGTGGCTTCTAACACTGGTTAGCTCATATTAGCCGCAAGGGTATTTCTGTCCTTTACGTTGAGATACGGGCTAAAGAACTGTGACTACCCCTCCCTTACGGTTTTTTTTCTGCTTTCACTGAACAATGTTGAAACTTGCATTCATTCATTTCTTAACCCCACTCTTCGTGTAATATCCTAAAACATGTTTTGCAGGTAATAGAACAAATCCTATTGCAATGGTTCGTACTGTGTCATTTGTTAGTAGTACATTGAAAGGTAGTAGCCTTCCCTTCATATCTCGGAGAGTCGTCATCTGCCCGGTAGGTAAGACCACTGCATTTTTTTTTCCAAATCTCTTATGTCAGTTCTCTTCCCTCCCTCGCTAAATACTTCTCCCACTTTCCTCAACAAATTATCTAATGTACCTGTACGTATTTCCTTTCTTAACAGTGACTATACCGTGAGTTTTCTTCAAATACTTATGTGCCTAAATGCATGCGCAGGCCTCATGTACGGCAAGGTGGTAGACCTGACGCTTTCTTCAAGAATATGTTCTGTCGTCTCCGCACTGTCGTTGCTTACAACAGCACCAAATCCCGTCTATGGCATCTAATTTTCGCCGGTAACATTTCGCTTTAAAGCACCTAGCCGAACAGCCCTGAAAAGTAAAGCTCCTTAAAATAAATAAAAAAACTTTCCTGCGCCCTCTGCAGGCGTTCTTTCGAAACACGGCCGCTGCACGGACCGCTTCTCAACTTCGGCGCTTAATGAAACATTCCACAGCCCGCATAGCTGATTACGCTAGCCCGATTTTTTTTTATTCTTTACGTTTTCTTTTTGTCGCTATGGGAAAAACGAGTGGAGGTGATCAATTATTCACACCGCATGTCTGTCTTTAAAGTCTGAGCGAGTTGCGGCCGCCCCTGCTACGTCCACTTTGATGCTTGCTTTTGCTGTGCGTGCTCCGATCGTTTCTTTTAATTTTATTGTTATTTCGCGAAACAAATCTCTCCTCCTTATTTTAGCGCGGTTCCCACATTCCCAGCGCCTGCCATATACCTTCTCCTGATAGGATTTCCTTCGCTGCCTTCGTTCAGGCTTGTCGTAATCCGGCGGCGGTTTTCTCGGGATTTAACGCAACGAGCCCTAAATGAACTTCGTTTAATGAAAACCGAATGGGCGGAAAACAGGCTTTCTTGCTTGGAGCGCTTTTTATTTATTTTCTTTTTCTTGTCGGGAGTTAGGGGTTGAGAAAGAGCAGTGCGCGGTGAAGGACGGTATTATCTGTCGCAGGGTTTCGAAACATCGTCGGTGGCGAGTGGAAATTTCATGGGACACGAAAACCGGTCGTAGACTGGACAGATAAAGGGCAGCTTTTCGTGGGAAATGTATTACACCACCTTCGATAGCGCATGAAAAATCAAGCGAAATCTAAAAAGAGGGAGCTTGGAATTGCGTGCATAACTTGCTTAAATAAAGCGAGCCGCACTGTTTCCTACGGCTGACCTTAAATAATTATAATTGGTTTTTGGGGAAAGGAAATGGCGCAGTACCTGTCTCATATATCGTTGGACACCTGAACCGCGCCGTAAGGAAAGGGATAAGGGATGGAGTGAAAGAGGAAAGGTAGAAGGAGGTGCCGTAATGGAGGGCTCCGGAATAATTTCGACCACCTGGGGATCTTTAACATGCACTGACATCGCACAGCACACGGGCGCCTTAGCGTTTTTCCTCCATAAAAACGCAGCTGCCGCGGTCGGGTTCGAACCCGGGAACTCCGGATCAGTAGTCGAGCGCCCTAACCACTGAGCCACCGCGGCGGGTATTAAACTCAGTTTTTACTGTCTTTCTCTTGTGAATGTATCATATTATAGCTTCGTTGATTGGTTGATTGGCGGGTTGATTTATTACTTGTTAAGTTACTGTTTTATTCGTTGAGTGATCATTTATTTAGTGATTCATTGAACTTCTGATTTATTTTTGTTTGTTCGTTCTTTCGTTTGTTTGTTCGTTCTTTCGTTCTTTTGTTTGTTCGTTCTTTTGTTTGTTTGTTTGTTTTTGTTTTGTTTTGTTTTGTTTTGTTTGTTTGTTTGTTTGTTTGTTCGTTTGTTTGTTTTGTTTGTTTGTTTGTTTGTTTGTTTGTTTGTTTGTTTGTTTGTTTGTTTGTTTGTTTGTTTGTTTGTTTGTTTGTTTGTTTGTTTGTTTGTTTGTTTGTTTGTTTGTTTGTTTGTTTGTTTGTTTGTTTGTTTGTTAAGATAGGTGAAAGAATCAGGGCGGCACAGTGATGTGTAGCATAAATGCCGGAAACCTCTTATATCCTAATATCCCACGATGTGCCAGCTTCGCCGTCTCGTGTGGTCAGCAGCGCGTCTTTCCGCACTTCCGTCCGTGGATGTGTAGCCTCCCATTAAAGTTTGCGCGCGTCGTTTTAAGTTAGCCGCTACCCCAACGCGCCAAGTATAAAAAACACGAAACAGTACGAAACTCGAGCCACTTCAGATGGCGCTCGCAATAAATTTAGAATGCGGCGGCATCGCACCGCTCCAGTCTCCCGAGCGCTGTCGGGGACTGTTTGCCTTGGCTCCATGGATGGTATGCGGGTCTCGCTTGTTTCGCTGTTTACCGAAGTCTGCGGTCGCGCAGTGCGGGATAAATAAAAACAACAAAATAAACAAACACAAAGGAAGCAGTGCAGGACCGGATGAGGAAGGCGGGAAAACTTTATGCAACCGACGCTTATTCCTCGACGCTCCGCGTGCGCCCACCCTTCGAAATATGTGCGACAGGAGCAAAAGCGGCCGCTCGCTTCGTTTTCTCCAGATCGCGCTTTCAAGAAACAAACAAAAATAACGATAGCGCATCAAAGTGAGAAAGAGAGAGAGAGAGAATAAAGCACGACAAGCGAGGGACAGTGTTCCGCGAAACAGCCATAATTCAAGGCTTCTTCTTCTCGTTATTCTTTTGTTTCGTGTCAGAGTTGCAGGCCCGAAGCGCTCGCTGGCCGCGAGCAATTTCGTCGGGCCTTCCTCTTGTTTCGAATCCCAGGAGGAGAAGAAGGCCAGCGCGAAAGTGAGATGAAGAGTAGAGGGGGAGGAGGAGGACAGAGTTTAAGGGGCAGAGAGAGAGAGAGGCTTCGTTTTCATTGATTTCAATTAAGGCCGGTTAATTACGCGGCGACGCGCGCGGAAAACCGAGCACGCTTGTAACGCAAAGTGGCCGAGCACCGATTTAATATTTACGCTCGTATAAATATTGATTATGGTTTCTTCCTTCGAAAGGAAGGGGGGGTTCGCAGGAGCGCATCGTCCCATATACGATGACGACGACGAAGACGACGAGTTGTAATTGAAATTCATTGGCGCTGCTGTGCTGCGCGGGGCTCGGATGCTGCGGCCGCCCACACCACGTAACTGCATTAGAGGCTCCCAGAGCCGATAGTGTTCGAGACATATACTTTGTGAACGAGCGGTTATCTCGTACGCTTGGATGACTTTGCGCAGTCCACCGTAAAAGCACCGGCGATTGTGGCGCGATTATTCGGTGTACGAAGAAGGCGGAAGGTGGAGGGGGGTGTTGGATAGTGGAGCTGCGTCCCTGTTTCTCAGTATCACCCAGGAGCGAACGAAACGAGAAAAAAAATGGAATCACACGTGAAACGCTGAGGGCAGCGGCTGCAGGAATGGAGTTCCTGCTGATTGCCCATAAGAGCTCTGTATCCGACTGTGTCTTTCTGTATCCGACTGTGTCTATCTTCTTAGTCTACTACTTATTAAGCCTCTTTATCGTCTTTCTCTTCATGTATGTAGCTCACCCATACAACATGGATAACCTGCACTATACCTACGCAGCCACGCCGTGTGCGTGCGTGCGTGCGTGCGTGCGTGTGTGCGTGCGGACGCCTGGGCAGGTTTCCGACAGCCCGGTGGTGGGCAGCTTGCCACAAAGCAGGCTTCAGACAGAAAGACAAGCAATGAAACATACAAAATGGCTAAAAGCAGAGAATGGCCACTATTAATGCTAACGCACTGCAAAAAGACGCACGAAATGCTCTATGTTCGCAGTGGAGTCAGGATGAAGAGAGCAAGAATTACATAATAAAACATGCAAGTAAAAAGGCTTCCAGTCATTTTCACTTTTACTTGCATGAGCGCGTTTTTATGCATTTTTAAAGCCCCTTTCTTCTCGACTCTCCTTTCTCCTCTGACTGCCTGTTCTCTTTCACTTCTGCATGTCCCGCCATACCATCTCTTCCTTGTTTTATTTATTAAATAATCCACCACTACCACCAAAAGGAACTAGGACAGCCATCAGTGTGCACTGAAGGAACACAATAAATATTGATTCGCGCTGCAATGTGCAGTGGTTGCGTGTTTAAGTACCGGACACAAGATGGCCTTTAGTTCAATCTGTTTTCCTGTAACGGGCAGTAGTCTGCGATTTCCTCGAATCTATTATATCAATACCAGTGCCCCAGTTTGGTTCATACGGTAAGCACCCCCTTGCGTCCTTGCGTTCGCGGCGAATTGCCCACTTTGGATCGCGTTGCAATTCTTTAGGTTGCATAACAACCGTATTCGTGTTCCTCGGTTCTTCTCCCTCTCCATAGATAACAGTTGTTAGACGGGCATTTCGTGCCTTAAAATGCTGCTGTCCCAAGAGGAAGTTTTCAGCGCTCGTTCGGAGTTTTTCACAGCCAGTGGTGTTTTTCCCTCAGAGTTCTCGTTTAGCATCTTCCTCTGGTCTTGGTTGTTTTAATCAAGTTATCTCCCTGTGTATTTGTACTGCAAACTGTTTGAGGATATGCGTATCTTTATGAATAGATTAAATTAATTTTCATGTTTATTTTACTGGAAGGTAACATCTAGAGAGTATTTCCTCTCTGTATGGATGTAATGTGCAAGGATAATTATGGTTGGAGACAGTGCCCATTGTCTCATACGCTTCCTAGCGCGTATATTTTGCTCGCCCGCGTCTGTTACCTATCACACTAGTTCATGGATGCACAACTCCATTTAATTTTTAAAAAACATGAGAACGATCGGCCGTATTGTAGAGCAGTTCGGCCAAGTAAAAATTCTGTCCAGAAACCTTGGAAGGCGTCATGCGCACTGACAAGACTGCACGCCTCTCTTTAGCGGGGAAATGCTGCTTACTGCAGCGGAGCATAGTAGGCGCTTCCTTCCTTCCGTCTTTTCTTCCTTCCTTCCTTCTTTCCTTCTTTCCTCCCTTCTTTCCTTCCTTGCTTCCTTCCTTCCTGCCTTTATTCCTTCCTTGCTTTCTTCCTGCCTTCCTTCCTTTCTTACTTCCTTCCTTTATTCCTTCCTTTCTTTATTCCGTCCTTCCTTCCTTCCTTGCTTCCTTCCTTCCTCTCTTACTTCCTTCGTTTCTTACCTCCTTTTATATGCCTTCGTTTCTTACTTCCTTCCTTGCTTCCTTACTTCCTTGCTTCCTTCCTGCCTTCCTTCTTTTTACTTCCTTCCTTTCTTACTTCCTTTCTTTATTCCTTCATTTCTTACTTCCTTCCTTCCTTTCCTTCCTTCCTTGCTTCCTTCCTGCCTTCCTTCCTTTCTTACTTCCTTCCTTCCTTTCTTCCTTCTTTGCTTCCTTCCTTCTTTTCTTCCTTCCTTCTTTCCTTCTTTCCTTCCTTGCTTCCTTCCTTCCTGCCTTCCTTCCTTCCTTGCTTTCTTCCTGCCTTCCTTCCTTTCTTACTTCCTTTCTTTATTCCTTCCTTTCTTTATTCCGTCCTTCCTTCCTTGCTTCCTTCCTTCCTCTCTTACTTGCTTCGTTTCTTACTTCCTTTTATATGCCTTCGTTTCTTACTTCCTTCCTTGCTTCCTTACTTCCTTCCTTCCTTGCTTCCTTCCTGCCTTCCTTCTTCTTACTTCCTTCCTTTCTTACTTCCTTTCTTTATTCCTTCATTTCTTACTTCCTTCCTTCCTTTCCTTCCATCATTCCTTCCTTGCTTCCTTCCTTCTTTCCTTCCTTGCTTCCTTCCTGCCTTCCTTCCTTTCTCATTGCCTTTCTTTATTCCTTCCTGTCTTACTTACTTCCCTCCTTCCTTCCTTGCTTCCTTTCTTACTTCCTTTCTTTATTCCTTCCTTCATTGCTTGCTTCCTCTTTCTTTTCCACGTTTATTCCCTTCTTTTTTTCTTCCTTCATTCCACCGAGAAGTGACACAGTTACTGCGCCTTTCATTTTTGCGGCCGTGAAGGAACGCCGGATGGTTGAAATTATTATGGAGCCCTCCACTACGGTCCCACTTTCTCTGTTCCTACCTAGACTCTCATCTCTCAAGGCACCGTTGACGTGTCCATTGATAATTCAGGTACTTACTACACTTATCCTTTCCACAACATCAACGTCAGTCCACGTCAGAGATCCCCAGGTGGGCGAAATTATTCCGGAAGCCTCCACTACGGCACGTCGTTCTCTCTTTCATTTTTCACTCCCACCTTCCTTCCTTCTCTTACCGCGCAGTTTGGGTGTCCACCGATATGTATGAAAATTAATGCGCACTTTTCTTTCCTCAAAACCAATTTTCCGTGTAAGCGTTCGCGTCCCGAGCGATGGACCGAGACTAAACCCCGAGCTGCGTGTGCGCAAACTCCAAGCTTCCCGTGAACCACATCAGAATGCTCAAGTACAGGCTCTCCGAGTTGAAGCCATCCGAAAGACTCCGAGGCCTTCAAGTTCATCATCTTTCTGCGGGAATGGGGCATTCATCATAAATCATAAATCCCCAAAAGAATAAATCGTGATGTAATTGCTAAAACAGCCCAAAACCCGCAAGCGCTCGTAATCTGAGTCGCACGAATGTGTAATTGCCATATAAAGCTTTCTTTTCGCAGGCCTAGGGTTTCTACATACAGCCAGAATGGCGTTCCAGGTTTTTGTTTTGGAGAGTTGTTTTAATGCATTTCTTTCTTTCGAGGGTGCTTTCCTTTCGAGCACTTTGTAAACAAAACGCTCGTTTCCGTCTCCTTGCAGGCACAGCGCTGATGCAGTTGGTGGACGTGCAGAAGGAGATCGAGAATCAGCAGATGAACGTGGTGAGCACAGAGATGGTGGCGCCGAAAGCGGTTTTCCTGTCGCTCCCTGCGCGTAGATTAAAGCCGTTCAGGAGTCCGCGGGGACGGCTCGGCTCCTTTGCGCGGTCCAGTGGGGAAGTGAGGCAGATACTTCCGCCGCTGGTTCGTCCTGGGCCCCATAGGAGCGATTGCCGCGCCGTCGACTAAATTGCGCGCGAAGGGCACGATATACTCTGAATCTCCGCTAGTTGCGCGCATTGCAGCCTATAGACACCACTGGTGTCGGACACACTTAAAAAGAGCTCCTCTGGCGAAAATTAAACTATCGCATCAACGTGATTTTAAAAAGCCTTCTTTGTCTCACAGCGAGCGTTCTATTGGACTCAGGATACAGGCACCAAGATCGCTTCTCCTCTGACGCTTCTCGATCTAGGAGGCTGCCCCCAATCGAAGTAAAATTTTGACACTGATGACAACTGTAGCTTTATTTAAGTACAAACAAAAGTAGCATTATCCGAAGAGCGTGTCCCGAGTGTTTTCTTTTTATTCTACTGAGACAGGTTTCGGCAGAACAGCTTTCTCGAAGCTACAGTACAAGAATTCCCCTACCCTAACTATAGCCGGAAAAAAAAAAAACACGTCTCATGCAAAACATCGTCACTTTGTTCTTTGTGTTGGTGATTCATGCCCTAGTTTCTTTTCTTATTTTTATTTTCCGATTTTAACAGTCTTTATATAAAGGCCTACCTAGGTCCTGTGAATTAAGTACCTTAAATAAATAACCAAATAAAATTATAGTGTTTCAATTTTTTATTACAGTGGTCTTGGCGGTAGTACAATTTTGGAAAGGGTACAAAAGGGTCTAGAGTGCAGAACAGTAATTTTTAGGACTTTTTCGCTGCAAGGAATTTGTTCGCCGCGTTCGGTAAGTAAACTTATAGAATGCGTAGTCGTTATTTTCCTTTCCCTGACACCCACTCAACGTCCGTCTAATGCCACGCCAACTCCACCAGCGCTGTCAACGGCTCCGAATGCAAGCTCAGCGCTCTCGCCACCGCGAGCTTCAATCAATATGAATGAGGCTGGCGACGGTGGCCGACTCTGGAACTAGGCGCGCTCGCGTTTGGCTCGCCCATCTTAATTAGTCATATCCGGCGACTAATCTCTCCACGCCTCATTATGCACGAGCAGGCAGGCACTTTTAGGCCAGGTATACGCATACTACTCCAGAGGGCGCTCGCGTCGCGGCGAGTTGGGGGGGCTCGGAATCCGCGGCCAGCACGCAGTACTGTGCAGCATCACGCTCTGGACGTTAGGCCTAATCGCATTAAAAATGTGCATCATTACGGAAGCTAGGGCGCTGGTATTAGCTGCAGTCACGATGTCTAGCGTGCGCGGTGTGCCTGTATACCTGTTGTCCCTGTATACCAGACAACCATATAAATATCGTCCTTCTGTATACTGGAGACACCATTTAGCAGTGGTCTCCATAAGCCTATTGTCCTTATTTACCGAATACCCACATAGACAACGCCCTAATATACCTTTCGACCGAATAGACCGGACACACAGAAAGGCATTGTCCCTATATGCTAGGTTCCCAAGTAGCATTGTCCCTTTGTACCGGATATCCAAGCCATAACTGATAGAAATGTGCCCCACGGGTGTGCACGTTTGCAAATCCTCCGCGCGGTACGATTTAAACTGAGACGGTCGGTAGATAGCAGTGCCACCGGTGACGAAGAAATCAATTGCCAAGGACTTATCAGTGGTTGCGGCATGCCACAAGTAGCTCTCGCCAGCCGACACAGGACGCCGCCTCTGCCTTCTATCTAGCCTTTCAAATCTAGCCGCAGTGAATGTCTGGGAATATTTAGCCGAAGTTTCGCAATTTAAGCGGTTTACGACATCTGCTCTTAAGCTTGCTCCGTTTTCTCACGAACAGGTGATGTAGCCGCGTCGCGTGCTCACGACTACTGTCCAAGCAGACAACCCTGCGTGGGCACAAAGATGGGACTTTCTAACGTCTCTTAAGCAACACATACGCGGCATCGTTCGCGTAGCCATTCCGCAAACATCGTCTGAGATGTGACCGAGGCGGTATTTTGAGTATTTTTAGCCTTTTTTGTGCACAGAAGGGCGACGACTATAAATAAGTGGTCGTTTGTTGAAGCTTAATGCTGTCCAATGCCGACTCTGTACAGAATGTCGCGGCGCAGCGACTGCTTCAGTGAACCTCATAGTTTCTCCTGTGCTGCTCGGTATTAGAGACGCGAAGTGTCGCTTCCTAGCCGTGCTGTCCGCGAAGTCGCATTAATCAAACTTAAGCTTCCGAGACATAAACGATAGAAGCAAGAGACTCGGCCCTTACAGGTGACGCCGAGTGTAGCTCGTTCGCCCGTTTGAATGATGAATGATGCCGGTCGGTGAGAGAAACTCCGAACAACCCTGTTGGCTCAGCAGCGCCTCATAGGTGCCGCTCAAGTCGCACTTAGTGACCCTCTTGCGCTGTATACAGCCTTCAAAAAAAAATGCCTGCGCGCGCTTTCGACCTTACGCATGCTATGGACGCGTTATCACGTCGGCACGTGCGACCCGCTCTAAGTATGCATGAACGTGTCGATGTAAATGCATTATTCGCTTCCCTACGCACAGTGGACGCTTTTCGCATGTCTGGATCGTTGTTTTTCTAGCATCGCCCTTGCAGAGCTCTAAGTAGTTCTATGTTGATATAAAGCGGCCTTCCCCGAGGTACAGCACAAAATATGGCGCTCTCCAAAAGTAGGAATGAAAGCGAACGTCAGCAAAAAGTAAAAAAAAAATGATGGCGGTTTAGCATTGCTGAGCGCCAAATATTGTGCGGAAGCACAGCTTTTTGTTGGTGGACACCCCCGCCACGAACTTCAAAGCGCAGTTGAGGTGTCCGCTGACCCACGGATCCAGTTATGCGCGTCCTCAACATTTTCATCGTCAATGCTAATTCACCTAATGCACGGCGGTGGCCTATGCTCCAGTGTCGTGTTTCTGCAGTAATGTTGTCAACGCCAACTCGTATTGCTTTATAGTGCCGTGTTTCTGCCACAGCGTTGTCCAGGCAAACGCATTCATCTTCACATCTCCCTGTCACTAGCGCCACATAGCTCGAAGCACGAATATTAGTTTTATAGCAGTAGTATTATTAGGGGATGAAAAAAGACGATGTGTAATGCACATCGCAAGAGAGTGTTGCAATTTAACACGAGTCGTGTTCGGCAGCGGCGATATCCTAGTGCTCTTGCGCAGCGGCCTGCGAAGCTGATCTCTTCTCGCGGTCGCAGGTTCGAATCCCAATCGTGGATATTTCATTTCCTCGTATTCATTACGTTCACTTGGCACAAACCCACAAATATCGTAAGATCTTGCTTAGGGTTCGCCCATAGTA
Organism: Amblyomma americanum; assembly: GCF_052857255.1. Classification (NCBI taxonomy): domain Eukaryota; kingdom Metazoa; phylum Arthropoda; class Arachnida; order Ixodida; family Ixodidae; genus Amblyomma; species Amblyomma americanum. Next base: position 8,601,152 of record NC_135504.1, read on the forward strand.
GTAGTGATTTCGTGCTAATAAACCATTCACCATTCAAATTCATAATTTACCGCGTTGCTGGAAGTTAAGCTCCATGCCGGGACTTTCGCAGCTTAAGGCCTTCTACGTCGACGTCATCGTTCCCCTGGAATCCAACATAGAGAAGGACGCCAAGGTGGTGGCTGTGAGTACAATTTTTCATACCACCTCCAATCTGCTGACACCTCGATTACAGTGCCTGCGTTATGTGCCGTAATTACTAGACTGGGTGCGGTTTGCTGACTCTGTAGGCCTTAATATCACAATTACACGTCGTTTTGATCATTTTCAGGTGCGGATCACATTAGCGCACCTCCAGATATTCCACATGAACTAGAAAAGGCCCAGCCTGCTGACAGTCTCAAGCGTGTGTCTCTGTGTCATGTGCGATCTCCCGCGTTGTTCTATACGACAAACAAAACATTGTCCAGACGCTCCATGTAAGCCCGGAAGACAGAGAATGTGCCACCGATAGTCCTGTGACTCAAATGAACCTGTATCAGATGGTCTTTAAACGGCGTTAAAACCAGCGCTTACAAGAATGATTACGAAGCAGTGAAAGCGCCCACACCCGCTATGTTGTGTCCGCGACGTCTAAGGTCTTTCTTCGCTTTACAATAATCAATGTTTGGTCGATGTCGGCGCCGTTTCGGCGCGAACAGTCGTCGAGTCCTAACCACGGCTATTAAGTCCCTTATACAGAGCTATTGTTGTCGCCTCTAAGTTGTGTGGAAGCGCGAATTTGGGAAATATTTCACCTTTCTCTCTTGATATTCGTTCATACTGTGCTCAGCTACCAGGTGAAGAACACTGCTTGTGATCTCGTTAGTGCTTGATCACTGTGACGAAGGAGATTGTGCGCGCTGTATTCTCGTAAAAAGCTGGGTGGGCTTAGAAATGGGATTTTGGAGCGCACGCTTACTAAAGAGTACACGGAACGACAGTCTTTTTCCCGAGCGTTTACTAGAGTGGACGAAACTGTTATCTAGACGCGTAGGTGCCTAGTTGTTGATGTTGCCCTCTGGTGGTTTGGCACATGTCCACAGTGGGGGATTGGCCACGGTTCCTTCTGCCAACGAGTGCTGCACCTGAGTTCAGCTTCGTTATCGTGAAGGATATTCTCCGGCCACTGGTTGATAAGAGAATTATGAGCTTTAATTCCCCCTCATACGTCCTAGACACTACCCCCCCCCCCCCCCGTAGTGCCTATTTCGTCTTTTGAGCACATGTCCAACATTCTTGGACAAAAATTTTAAGTATTGAAAGATTGTAAGATATTGTTATGAAAATATTGATGGTAATGGTCCATTCTTCCGATTAGGAGGAAAGCCTTTCTCTAATTTTTTTCATCGCCCGCATTGAGCTGTTAACAGAGCCATAGAAAAGCAATGGAGAAAGCTTTTGACGATCGCAATAACGTTAGTCGCAAAAAAAAACACACAAGCCTGTCGATGGGAAATCAGCGGATGTATTGTTACACTGAAATTTTTCAATATATATAAAAAATGGCGTTCATAAACTCCTTATCGTTCAAAAATGCTTTTGTTCAGAATTGTTTGGTATATATCCATGCTTTTAAATGTGTGCAGCCTTTGTCAATAATGTGCAGACCACCAGGATTGCTTCATGGCAGCTCATAATGGCCGACATAACTCCGAACCTTATGATGGTGCGGGGAACCACCGTCATTGCCACTTCAAGGCTTAGGACCCTTGTAATGGTTGTCTATAGACTATATATAGACTCCTTATAGACTCTATTGTCGACTTCTTTTTCTATTCATAGTCTACAGACCGTCTGTAGAAAGAAGTACGCTGAAAGTTTATGCCACAAATCTATAGATTGCCGGTAGACTTTGTAGGATTTGTATTGTCTATAGACAATGCTATAGGATTCTATCGACTAGTCAGTAGACAGTCTATAGACTCTCAATGGATATTGTATAGACTGCCAAAGAAATTTTTGTAAGGGGATCAACTCCTAAGGATGGCAAAAGAGCCCCGCTGTATGCGGGGTTCACTATACAGAACCCGGTAACACGTATATTTTTGACGAAGTGCGTACCAATTAGTCAGATTAGTGGTTCCAAGACATCCCGTCTTCTTCTTCGTCTTCCCAGAGCGAACAGAAGCGGTTCATGCAGCAGCAGAAGACGCACCACGAGTCCTACCTCAAGGTGGCCTCCATCGTCAAGAAGCAACGCAAGAAGAGCCGCACTGGAAACCGCGGCTCCAACGTCGACAAGGAGATCAAGGTGGGCGTGTGCACCCAACCTCGAGTGTGTGTCCTGCGATGTTTTGTGCCTTCGGTGTGCCGCGCCTTGCCCATTATCTGCTAATGAACACAGAAATCTGAAAAAGGTGGCTTCTCGTTAATTGGGCCACGCTTAATGTGACATTCCAGTTTCCTCTGACACTGCGTTCCTGTCAGCGTTAGATGTATAAAAGGGACACTGAGGACCACTCCCTCAAAATCATTGTTAAAAAAGGGTTATTTGGCTCTTTCTGAGTATTTTTACGTTTTACCAGCTGCAAAAGACGCATTTATCGCTGAGAAAATAAGATTTTCAGATTTTCCCATTAATTGATTGAAACCCGTGACGTCTACACAGAAAAGGGCGGGTTGCCACTGTTCTTAAGTAGGGGCATTGTACCGTATATACGCTCTGGCAACCGCGACCCAAAATTTAGTTTCGGCGCACGCGTTGTGCTTTCGCAATCGGCCGGTGACGGCGAAACTTGTATTTAGATTTCTTTTCTTTTCTGGCTTTTAAAAGTTGCGTTTTCAACGAGACGGGTCTCTTTGTGGTTAGAATGCAATACCATATTGATATAGGACAACTCCTATACGTCATCAGTGCCTCTTTAACGCAAGCCTGATGGGTCTCCCATTTATAGAACTCCACGTAACTTGGAGAAATGTTTGGGGCCTCTTTCAGTTTATTCCTTTGTTTTTCCCACCAGCAAATGCAAAGCCTGGAGGAAGAGAAGGGCAAGCTAGACGGCTTCTGCGAGAGTAGCCTGAAACAGGTGCGTGCCGTCTTTAAGCCACTGTTCTTGTTTTTCTGTCAGCGGTGTGATAAACCTTGGCAGTGAAACCTGAAACTGAAGCTACTCTACACTATAGAAACGCTAGAGGACAGTTGAGTCCCTTTCTACTCCTTTCTCTAAGCATGACCTCTACAGTGCGTTTTCAAGTTTGAAGGTAAAGTAAAAGCAGACATGGTTCTTGAACCCGTGCTGTGTGTTCCGTTTTGATTGCTCGTATCTGTAGTCAAGCTGTTGCTTCCTCTCGACATTAGGGGGAGAAAGTTTACGCCGCCGTTAAAGACGATATAACGTATAATTCGTTGACATTTGATGCACAACTGGAATGTAGTAATGTCGGCTGTTGGAGAAGCCTCCCACAGTCTAGACTTGTAAGCCGATGTAAGCACCATGAGCTTGCTGCGGAACCGCAGAGGTCACACACGGGACAACAGTAACCAAAGCCCCTAAATTGATTCTGAAACGCCTTCGTGGCTTCAGCTTTTTCTTGCGTCCTATACCTGCGTGCTTCGGCATGTGCGACACGCACTGGGGAGTCCTGACGCTAGCGTCTCTTTGCCCGAACTGCGGCGTCACTCACTTCGAGGTCTTGACGCCGCATGCTCTTTTGCGGCACGCAGTGCGGGCCTTGGCGCCGCGGTACCTACTGGCCTCGCATTCTGTTGCACGAAGTGCGGGTTTTCAATGGTTCGCCGCTTTCTTTCCTGGTCTCGAGCTCGCCGTAACACTTGTTCAGCAGCACGGTCTGTTAACGGTGGCTTTCCCTTCGCAACTGAGGGAGAGAATTCTACGTAGCCAACCGGAATGTACCGGCGTGAGCCTGCACCTATCCCGCCGTGAAAGGCAGGCACGCGCAGTCCATCTCATGTGTGTGCTTCTTTTTTTATGTGTGTGCTTCCTTTTATAGCTGCCCCCCGTAGTGGGTATGTGCCAGCAAAGTCTGAGGCCTTCCTTCCTTCCTTCTATAGCTGCACCTGGTGCAGTAATCGCTACTGCCAAAACATCACGGTTTGAGCCAGTAACGGTCTCTTTAATACGAAGGAAGTACACCTCGTATTGAAAAACTGTGTGACAATGTTCTGAGCACTTCCTGCAGTCAGTAACTTTAAGCAGTTATCAACGGGAGAACTTTAAACGCGGCACAGGAGGTCCTGAGGTTAGCAAGCAAATACAGCAGATGGAAACCTCGGTCAAAATCTTAGTAGCTGCTTTAATTTTGACTTTTTGAGTGGGGAATTTGTTTCCGTCGCCAACCGTAAGTATTCCGCATTTTTAAGGATGGGAACGTTCCCCACACGGCTTGGGCACCACACCCTGCCCCTAAAAAGGTGTGCGCTAGGGAACAGGTTACTTCCTTTTTGCTCATTTCGTGTTTACGGTGTAAGGCTTCTCTCTAATCCCTTCCCAAAGAGGCGAAACTTTCGCCTTTGTAGGAACATGCGTTTCACCTTATTTCTTCCCTCCAGGCTTTTCCGGCAGTTTACGGTGCGATGGTTTCATGATGATTCCTAGAGCTCCCGCTAGGTGAGCACGAGGGATGCCAGTCCATCAGGACATAATAATAATAATAATAATTGGTTTTTGGAGGGAAAGGAAATGGCGCAGTATCTGTCTCATATATTGTTGGACACCTGAACCGCGCCGTAAGGGAAGGGTAAAGGAGGGAGTGAAAGAAGTCCATCAGGACCAAGAAACTAAAGGGTGCGGTGACTCTGCATTGTCTCCAAGTGCACCACCCTGCCTGGTACCCTTCTAGCGCGTGAAGAAAACGTTGCTCACTTCGAACTCGTCTAATCCACCATAACCGCTGAAGGCCTTATCTAAAAATTGGAGGACGCTTAAGCTTCGCCTTTAAGAGTGGAACGCGACAGCGTGTTGCAGCACTGCCAGGGAGTCCACGGAACGCCATCGCCCGTTCGGCGCGACGCCTTGCCCGTTGCACAAATCGCTCTGCTACGTATGGCGAAACGGACGCGCGGAGCGGCAAACCACGTAGAAGCGCTGCCAGGCGCCTTGCCGAAACGCGCGGGACTCAAGTTGCAGTCGTGGTTCGTCGGCACGTCATTCTCGACAAACCCGATGCCACGAACGCCAGCATAGCTTCCGCGCCGAACGAAGGGGCAGCAAGCCGCAAGCTTCGTGGTGAACGCGCTTTGGATGTGCGCTGCGTTGTTCGCCGCTCACCGCGTGATTCCTGCGTGACCGCACGGCCCCATTGCGCCCGAACGAGACGAGCGGGGGGCGCTGCCATCGCGCGCTATCTGCTGGGGCAGTGGCGTACATTGCGAGGAGGAGGAGGAGAGATTTTTCGCTCACGGCCAACGCCGCCGACGCCGACGACACCGGCTTTTCTGCGACACGGGGCCCTTAACGCTCTCGCGTTAATACCTCGAAAGGGATCCTTAAGCTAATAAAACGAAACAAAAAAAGCAAGCGCCTCCGTACGGAAACGCCTTTCGAAATACGCTGGTCGTTGCATACAGTTTCGTTAGGGCGCAGAGACATTGAGAGCGACAATTTATAGCCGAGGCAAACCAGAAACCGGCCCGCGTTCTCCCCGTTGCATCAACGAGGAACACATCTCACTTCCCAAACGTGTAGCCTATCCATAGAGACCGAAGGTACAACCGCCGCCATACGTTATACGGTCGCAGTTCGGTCCTACGCAATTCCGCCCGTAGGCGAAGAGCATTCGTGCGTTTTGCAAGGCTCGGGACTTCTTCAGTGTCTCCGAGAATTAATGGACAGTAGCGTATTGCCCAAGTCTTCACCTCTGGAGCGTAACGGAAGGCGGCGCTTCCTCGGTTTACCCTCCCCCCTCCCCCCCTTGCTCCCTTGTCCAGCGAGCCATTAAATTGTCCCGGCCGTGGTCGGCGGTGTCTCACGCTCGCCTCCTCGTCGGCGCCCGGAATGTGTGCTGTCCGCCTGGAATTGTCTTCGTCCTTTCGTTTACCCTACTGTGCACACTTCCGAGAGATGGCGCAAGCTCCGCGGGCCGTGTCGGAGCAATCGGAGCGCCGTAAGCGTTATAAATTGGAGGCGCGCGGTGTCCGGGCGAGGAACTAAAAAAAGAAATGAAGTAGCGGGCGTATAGGGTGAGGTTGGCCGTGCGTGTGGTCGTTCTTGTCGGCGAGTCACGGATGGAAGCGAGTTCGTTCTCACAACTTCGGTGTCTTCCAGAGGGCGCTCGCCACGCACGGTTTGCGAAAGCGGCGTCTTTCTATGGGGGGGGGCGACAACACTGATACAAATAAAGCCCTTGACGTACCCCCCGTTCTCGCCTGGAAGGTGTTGCTATAGGTGGTTCGCTTTGCGGACCGATCGCTTATGTCTTAGTACAGAAGAACGCGCGGTGGGCAGGCGCACTGGACGGCATTCATCGCGATTACGGCGGACGTTGGATAACGTCTTCCTCGGGCAAAAACTGCGGTCGAAACTTAGAGAAGAATCGATCTTCGGCAAATGCCTGTGTGTTGGAGCTTTCAGCGACTTTTTTTTTTTCGCACGTTAACACCCGCGTACGATTAATGGAGGTTTTTTTAATGAATAGCGAAGTAAGATATCCCTTTTCGAAACAAGAAAAAAGTGAAAGAAATAAAAGTGGTACGGACTGGTTACTCCTAACAGGAAAAAGGCTTTATATAGTGTGTGTATGCCTTCCGCTGCTGTTGCTTGTACGGGAGTCAAGGGTTCCTCAAAAGAATGGGAATGAATGAATGAATGAATGAATGAATGAATGAATGAATGAATGAATGAATGAATGAATGAATGAATGAATGAATGAATGAATGAATGAAAAAGAAGGCAGTGAGGTTAACCAAGTATAATCCTTCTCGACTGACTACCATACACGCCCCAAAAGAGAGAGGGGTGCATAACGGGTGAAAAAGGAGAGAGATGTGAATTCGAGCACATTCCGTCTGTTGGCCAATTGTTATTTCGTTGCGAACGAGCTTACTATATGTTGCTACTGTTGTTGCTTGTGCGCCTTTCTACTGCTGCAATCCATCGGGGATGCTTCTCTGCATCCTATTATAAACGTACAGCAGCGGATGCTTCGGCTAATAGATCAGTTTGTCCCCTTTATAACCTATGAGTCCTTTAGTCAGCTGGTACTTCACCAGAAGTCCGGAGTTCGATCAAAGGGCCGCAAGGTTTCTTTTTTTTTTCGTCTTCTTGTAAGTTGGCGATTTGAGAAATGTCTGGGCTCTCTCTTCTTTGTAGCCGCTTGACTACATGGTGGGGAACATTCGGTGCAGTTGATTGTTACCTGGTCCCTCCCCCGCGCAGGCCATCACGCAAGAGCGGCGGCGGTTCGGCTTCGTCCTGGAACGCCAGTGCTCCCTGGCCAAGCATTACCTCGCCTACACAGCCAAGGCGAGCATCTCTATCGTAGTCTCTTTCTCTTTTTCAGCTGTGTAGAAATCCTGTTCGGTTTTATTAATTTACAAAATACTGCAGGTCCTTCTCGGACCCATGCAGCAGTGGATACAAGGTAGAAAAAAAAATAGAATAGCGGAATGAACGAGGGAAACAAGTATAGGCACAAATAAAGACAAAATAACCATTCCATCATCACAGAGGCACCACGGTGGGAATGATGTTAGATCAAGGCGATTAACGTGCTCTAAGAACAATTCAACTGTGTGGCAGCTCACAACAGTAGATGGCAGTTTATTCCAGTAACAGATAGCTGAGGGGAACAAGGAACATTTGTAATGTGAACATTAATGTGGCTTATGAGTTGGCGAAGTGCATTCACATTGTTAGTTCTCGAGGAGTCGCGGAATGGTTCCTGAAGGCATTCTTCTTTTGTTATGTTGAAGTGTCCGTGATAAAGTAGGTACAAAGACTTGTCTCGATGCTACTCTACGGTGAGCTAGGCTGTGTAGATCTGCTTTCGTTAGTAGGTTAGATATGCTGAAATGCCTGGAATAGTTTGAGTATTCAACGCGTACTTCTAGGTTCTGATTTCCTTCTGATCTACCTATTAAATATTCCTGGCGAGGACTCCAAATAATATCAGCATACTCTAGGGACGGTCTCACGAGTGTTTTGTACGCATTAAGTTTTACAGCAGGAAGAGGGCTGCGTAACCTTCTTCTAAGGAAATACAACTTACCCTGGACCTACTGAGATACGTTACTTAGGAGTTGTTCCCAGCTCAGATTATATTTTTAAGCCTTCTAAGCCTTATTTGCTCACATTTTTAGGCACACGTGTGCCTTAAAAGGTTGCATCAATGTGTTTTTGTCCGCATTTTATCGCACACCGTTCGAACTGACTTCAGTTCAACTCCTTTGAATCATTTGGAGGACAACTGAGCTGAATTTTTAATTCGGTTGGATTACAATTTGCAACACGCGCCCTTTATAGTGCGTAGTCTAACGCGCATGTCGAGGCAGCCGCATACGTCACGCCGTTGAAGGCACACGTGCTGCAGAAAATTCAAAAAACTTTCTTTTTCTTTTCAAAGCTACGAAGTGAGAGTCTGACAGATGTCGTATATGTCACAGATGTCACAGAGTCTCACAGAGGATGAATCGCTCGCACTGGGTTTTCCGTCAAAATACGTGGGTGACATTCAGAGCTCACTCGCGACCGACAGCGCGTTGTGTGCAATAACTGCGCAGACTGTACGGGATTGTAGTCCCCACCTAGTCTCTCCATTGAGAAAAACTGAATCACTTGGCGTTTGCCTCGATGACTGCTTTACAATGCTAGTCTTGAATTTTGTCATCGGTAGCCTTCGGTGACGTGTCTGTATTATTTTTTTTTCTGAATTCCCGCAAGTCGACTAGTCTTTTTTTCTGAAACTATCGTTACAGTTTCTAAAATAGTGAATTAATTACGCATTATCATCCGCCCAAGCGCTTTCATACGGCTACAAAATATTCTGAATTTCACACAATCGTCACAGTCGAAAAAAAATTCGCCTTGGCCGAGGACCATGACCAAGTCTTTGTTTCAGCTAAGAAAGGTGAATAGAGTGATGCTGTTGGTGAATTTAGGTGGTTTCTAATGTGTATTTATACCTCCTTATTTCAAATATACTTCATGCTTGGCTCCACTAAACACATCGTACGTTACAATTTCTCAAAAAAGAAGCCTATCTGGTCTTTCATTTTTCCCCTGCCGTTCTCTAATTTATTCATTCAACGTGGTAAAGGTACTGTATGTTTAAGGGTGAGATTTAGCCGTGGTAGGAATCGTTGTTGCTTTTATCTCTCACGCATTAGTTGCATCCTTTGCTTTCGCAGGGTCATGCGCTGCTACAGCAGAACGTCGAGGGTTGGCTGGACATCGTCAGGACCAGAGAGACGCTGCCGGAGTCCATTGGGAAGATCTTCAACACGGTGCCCGAACTTCGGGTGCGTCCACCGACAGAAGCAGCAAGGGCTCGAGGAGAAAATTTGAGATAGATTGTTACATGCTACTGTTCTCAACACCTAGAGAGTGGGGAGCCAATCACTCTGTCACTATAGGATCCTCTAAAATTCACCTAAATTTCGTGGCATCTTTCACCGTGGTATCTTGATGGGTTCATCTGGCTATACGCTGAGTGAAAACGCCGATCTTTCACATAAATTGAATTATTCCGAAAAATGATTGTTTCAAATATTTGGTCTTTCCAGAGACTACAAATGACAACTGAAATAACGAGTTTTAACTCAGAATTCACCGCCATCATTTCAGGCATGTTAGAGTGACTGTGCGTTTAATGTGTCTGTGTGTGCGAGCGTGCGTACACTCTTTGTCAACAGTTTAGATCCCAGGGGGTCTGCTTCTGAGCCACATCCATGTGGCTTGTAATACATTATCAGCGTTCGAAATTTCCTGAAGGTAAGAAGATTTTTGGTCCTACCCCTTCCGACGGGCCAGACTTTCAATAATGCTACAGAAGCCCGCTGCATGGCTTAGAAGCAAACTCCCTGGGCTCTAAACTTTTTAAAAGGTTGTACGTGTGTGTGTCTAATGTGTGTGTGTGTGTGCGGGGGGGGGGGGGGAGAGGGGGGTTCATGATAGTAGACCTGTTGGGTTTCCTCTATGTCCGACAAATTTACCCTGTTTTTCTCTCACTAAATTATAGTAACCGCCCTGAAAACATATTGTACCTAAACAGCCGTGTCTGTAAATAAATTCAACTCCTAAATACTAATGAGGCGCCCATGTGACGCGGGCTCAGCGTCAGCCGCATTGGTAAGAGCGATGTGGAAGAAAAAAAATGTCGCAACAGGATGAATTCAAAGGCTCATGTGAGAGTTCACCCATTGGTCACATGATAAGCAGGTCAACCCTTCATGGGACCATGTGAGCCCGGCAATCATGTAAACCCATATTCACGTGATCCCATAAGTCACGAGTCACGTGATTCTGTGAGTAACGTAATCCCAATAAGTCACGTGGCCCCGTAACTCACGCAACCACAGGTCATGTGACCCCCTAAGTCACGTGACCCCACGAGATTTACGCATGAATCTGGCTATAACAGCCCACGCTGTTAAACCTTCCCCCGAAGCCGTTCCTATTGGTAATTCTTCTCCTCCGCCTCTTGGCCTCGCCTTCTCTGCAGCTCCCGGTGCGTTGCAGCAGCGAGTACGCCTGCTCGGGCATCCTGTCCGACCCGGAGTGCTCGTACGGGAGCCTCACGCGCCGCTTGCCCCGCAGCACCGACAACAGCTGCGTCGACCTGCGCTCCCTGATCGGAGGGGACCCCTACGGGCTGCCCCCCAGGACGAGCATGGCGCGCGCAAAGTCCGACTTCAACCTGGCCTCCTCCACTGCGAGCCTGGACTCGGCCGAATACGGTGCGCTGCCTGCTGGACGTGTCGACGAGCATGCTTTTACGACGTCGTCGGTTTTCAGTTAAACGCTTAGGACAAGCTACAAGCGGTCTCTGTTGGGCACTGCATCTAATGATATCGTGTCATACCATGTTGCCAAAGGCGCAGAGCAGAACCGAAACTTTGGTTAAAGAACGCCATCCAATGGCATAAAAATGTAGCTGTCATCAACAGGTAATAACAATATTAGAGGCATTTTTAAGTATCGGCGCTGTTTTCCTAATGCATGATGTGTTTCAAACGAGGCCGTCGCGGTGGCTCAGTGGTTTTGGCGCTCGGCTGCTGACCCGAAAGACGCGGGTTCGACCTTGGCCGCCGCGGTCGAATATCGATGGAGGCAAAATTCTAGAGGCTCGTGTACTCTGCGATGTCAGTGCACGTTAAAGAACCCAGGTGGTCGAAATTTCCGGATCCCTTCACTGCGGCGTCCCTCATAGCCTGAGTCGCTTTGGGACGTTAAACACCCATAAACAAAACCGCAATAAAGAAATAAAATAATTTGCAGAGCAGTAGATTAGCACTGCGTTTTTCATGTGGAGAGCAGCAGTTCGAAGTCCGTTACTGCTGCTCTGTAGCATGCATTTGCTATCTGCACTGGGTTTAGGCTAACTTTTAGCAAATACCACGATATGCTTGCGAGCCTATTGTCATTTAGCATGGTTCTCGGTGAGCTTGCTATATTTGACAGATACGTAACTGGAACTTCCGGTTCGGAGCCTGTGAGAAAATGGAATCGCACATAGTTTCCACTGTTCGGCCAGGGAGGCAATACAGAAGACGTCCTAGTAGTTATCGGGTTCTGAGAAACTTCGTACTCTCTATACCGCTAATGCACCGCCAATTTCAGGCCTACGATCGGAGGTATTCCTGTGTCCTTTCAAATGCAGTGAGCCCTAGCCGTGGTGGTGGAAGCCCCCTAGTGGGAAGTGGCGGTGGTGGCGTGGCGGTGGGCGTGGCAGCAGGGGACAGGCCCCGTGTGCGCGCCCTCTACGCGTACCTGTCAAGTGGCGAGCACCAGCTCAGCTTCCACGAGGGGGACGTGATCGCGCTGGTCGGTGGACGCAACAAAGGATGGCAGTACGGCGTCAACCTTCGCAACAACAGGTACAGAACACTGCTTGTCCTTCCACCTGCTTCCCTGCACCGTTCCTGGCATACCGAAGCCAGCGGTTACTGCAAGTGAAGGAAGCATTTGGAATTGCTTGGGTTCGATCTAGTTGGTTATGTTCTCGATGCATTTACTTGCGCTGCATGGTAATATTTCGCGTAGGTTAGAAAGTGACAGACGACACGTTTAGCAGCGCACTGCCAACCACAGCAGAGACAGATGTTACTATTTCTATGGTGGTATTACTTGAGGTACGTTAATTGTGCGACCATTCTTGACAAAAAAAATAGTGAGATACGTTAACTGGTGTGGCCATTCTTGACATAAAGTAAAATGCCTTGCCAGATTTTCTTTGTTTCATTGGATGTTGACTTCGTTTGTGCATACATACTAGCAAACCCCGCAGCTCCCTATCATTGTCTGCTCAGTAGCAATATTCTTGTGGGTGACTTGCAGAGTCATGCGTGATTTCAAACTTCACAATTCCTAGGAAATGTTGCAAAGTTTTTCGTAAAGTATCCTGGAATCTTCCAGCTCAGTAAAAACTCCCGACGCGGTCGTGATGAAACTTAGCGGCAAGCCGAGGAAGCCTTACAGGAAGACAAAATGCGCATTTGTTGGAAAAAGCTGCCCTTTAAGTGAGCCCCCCCCCCTCCCCCACCCCCACCCCCGCAAACGCAGCCTTCTGTAGTACATCGATGTACTTTAAAGTGTATAAAATTACTTGTAAACTCTCAGTTTTATCTTCCTGTAATCTAGGTAATGATACCCTCTTATTGCCTTATAAATGTTCATCCATTATCGCCACCTCAATCAAAAAGTGATCATTTAACGATTGTGCTAAAACAAGCACTTCTATGTAGCATTTTGTACGTGCACTTTGTATTGTTTCATCATTATGCTAATATTTTATATGCTTATGGATATATTTTTACGCCTTGTGTCTGGCGCTGTTTGGCCTAAGCTGCCTATGGGCTATAAAAGCCTGTCATTACCCTCATCATCATAATCATTTCTGTAAACATTACTTCACAAAACCTCGTAATGCCTCTCGCCCATACACAGGTGTGGTTGGTTCCCCATCGCCTACACAGAACCGCACGACCCCGGGGACGCTTCGGACTTCGACAGCTTTATAAGGTACCTCGCGAGCTTTCCTTACGCTCCGTAGAAAGTGCAGTCCCCAGAGCCTCGCATAAGGCTATTGCAGCCATCTCATAGAATCTTGCAGAATGTTCCGGCACCAAAGGCGCTTTTCTTATGACAACTGCACGCTTTCCCGCTAGTTCATGCTTGTCAAAACACGTAGCGCAGCATTTTGGAGTTTAACCTGGCCGTATACCGAAATTTGGTTACTACTCTTCAGTGCAGGGTTCTGGAAGACTCATTAGAGTGCTGAGTAATTGTATCGGAGTGCTTTACAGTAGTATTGAGTTACTGGCGGTGTCACGGATGCAAAACTCTCTACCGTGAATCGGGCCTCACTATGAACCACGTTGCGTGCTGTTCGTTTATGCGCATGCGCTGAACTCAAGGGTGTCTGCGCCTGTGCAATTACTCATAGCGCTTGCTGGGGCCTTTCTGCTAGAGTTCTTCCATCGTTCAAGCTTCGAAGCTCTATATAAAACCCATGTAATAATAACTGCCACTCTAACTGGACCAAAGCATTGAGGGTTAGAAGAGTGGCTTTAAAGAGACCCTGAAATGATTTCGATTGGCATATTTTAGTGTAATAGATCTCTAGAGGTGGTCTTTTGCGGGTAGTCGAGCTAAACAGTCAAATTTGAAAGATCTGCATAGACCCTATAATTTAGAAATAATTTAAAAAAAAGAAATCGCTGCTCTCAATATCTGAGCGCGTTGCCAGACGGCCCATTGGCGCCATGGGGGTGGGGTTCGCGGCGTTTAGGCGTCGCCCTAGCTATGGCAAGCAGCGATATTTTTTTAAATTTATTCTAAATTATGGGGGCCACGCAGACCTTTCAAATTTGACTCGAATACCAGCAAAAGCCATATCTGCAGATCTGTTGCACTAGAATATGGCCACCGAAATCATTTCAGGGTCCCTTTAAGGGTTAGCAGACTGTCGCGCCACTTGCGGCATTCAGGAGAACTACTCAATCACTAGCATAGTGCAGAAACAAAAGTTGCAGGGCGCCGCTATGGTTGCCTAGTTTGGCCAAAGGCGGCGCCACCATCTATAAACCTCCGGGAACTGCCCACTGGTCATGGTCCGACTTTTTTTTATGAGTTTCTTAGCTGACAGGATTAAAAAAACGGTGCTTACTGCGACCACGTTGCAAGCCCGCCATCACTGTCTCTTGACGGGCAGTGAAAAGCCAAGTACGATTTCCAGATTGCTAGGCCTAATCCGAGTCTATCGCTGATGCTGCGCTTGTGTATTTTGACAACGGTGCCCCAAGCGGTGCTGGCTAGCGGCAGTGGTGGTCCCGGTGACCCGGCCGGAGTCTAAGCCCCGCTTTCGCCCTCTCGCTTAGCGGCTCGGACAGCTCCGCGGCCGTGCCCTCGTCGTCGTCCGAGTCGTCGGGCGGCTCGTCCGGGCTGGGCCGCTGGCGCCCCCGCAGCACCTACTTCGCCACCGACTTGCTGCTGCCCCCGGGCCCCGCGCCGCGCCGCCCGCTGTCCAGCTTTGCTGACGCTGTAAGCCCTGTCGCCGCCGCCCAGCCTCCCTTTCCCTCTGTTCTTTCTCTTTCTGTCTATCTCTTTCTCTGCGCGCCTGCCAATAGCCTGATCAGTGACCCTATGTATGCAGAGGGATGCAGAGCTCCTCTTCGCTTCCATTGTGGACAGAAAAATAGCGGGAGTGTAGGGAAGGTGGAATGCGACCACGTAGAAGTTCCTCTATGTGTACCAAATATAAAGAACATAGTTTCCTTCCCTGATCTTGCCATAAGACCCCTATGCATCTTAGTAACTCCCACCCCCACCCCCGCCCACTGTGAGAAATGTGTCGGGCTACCCCACTATTTTCTAGGAGTAGTGTAGCTCAACCTTTAATTGTGCAGAGGGCGCATTAGCTAGAAACACCTGCGGCATGTAAAGTAAGCATTTTAAGCTCGATGGGAAACGGTGCCATGTCGTGTAGCATTACGGGTTACCACGGTGCACGCTGTGGTGTTTCTCTGTTGTTTCAGAAGCGTAGTAGTATTGTTGTAGGTGGTAGGGGAAGGGGGCAGGAGGCGTGAAGTGGATTGATTAGACAAATGGGAGCCCACGACACCACGGCGCTGCACATCACATCTGCACTTGCCGTTTATAAGCACACTTTCCAAAAAGGTGAACAAATGCAAAACTTCGTACATTGCTGTCGTCCACGCCAATGCACTTCTTAAACCAGTAGTTGTGTGGAAAGCTGGACGAGTTAAATGAAATTTTGCCTCGAACAAGAGCCATACACCAGTATAAGAATAGGGCTACATAACACGCGTATTGTGTAGTCCGCCTTCCTGCGTAAAGTAACGCTACAGATATGACATGTATCATTGCACTAGACATGGACTGAATCTGTACCGACTGTAATCAGTCCTCAAAGTACTTTTTTTGTAATCCCACAAAACGCGCTGTAAAGCAGAATGCGCTTACGCTTTTATATGCTCTCATTCTGTGCTTCTTTTTATCACGTTCTCACACATCCCTCTTCGCCCTAAAACACTCTTCTTTTCACCGTGCTCTTCAGCGGCACGCTTCGCAGTGTAGCTTAACGTCGTGCCGCAAAACGCCTCGCGGGCCAAAGCTAAACGACATTTCGATTATTTAAACTTGGTTTCCAAGGTTCACGCTTGAAGTTTATTTGCTTCCGAAATTTTACTTATTTCCCACACCTCGACAATGAGATAAAACATCAGCAAGGAACAGAACGCGATCGCTCGGCACCAGCCATGAGCAATGCGCTCTAGACACGAATACTCCTATATGGGAGTGAAGAAGGAGTACGTTCATTTTACTTCTTTCCGTTTAGAGTGTAGTTACAGTGTAAGACGCCATTTTTACACATTGTAACAAGTTCAGGAACCTGCTCCCAAACATTGAACTAGTTCGTGTCTAAAAGCTTACTGCATTTGGTTCAAAAGCTCGTCTTGAAAAAGAGAAAACTGAATAGAGGTTGCGCTCACGCAGGCATGCATAATTAATTTAACTTAACAGCTGTAAACGCTAACTCAACTCTAGTACCACACCAGTAACGAGGAGACGTAGCGTATGCTAACCGTAAAGGCGCTTGCAGGATTAAAAGCCTAGAAGACAACACTGCCTGTACGTTTCGGCATTTAATTGCGCTGACAAATTCTATGCCGAACAAAAATGGCAATGAAGCCTGGTAGAGTCGAGGTAGCGCACGGAGTCTTGAGAGTTCACACGAATATTTAAGATGCTTGCCGTGTCGTTAGAGGTGCAAAGATCTGGATTTGATGCTGTGTGACTAACAAGGCAGCTGCTAAAGAGCAGTAGGAGATCTATTAAGTTGTTGAAGTGTGGCTGAAAACGTGTGACAAACAAACAACTTCTTTCGAGGCAGAACGTTTCGTCGAAGAGGGTTCAATACCAGGAATTCGGGACAGCGCCCATCCAGTGCCGCTAAGCCGACACGCCTATATGGCAGTAAAAAGAGAGTAAGCTGTCCCCTAACGCACTCACTTTTGTAAAAGCGAGTGCGCCAGAGTAGAGCACAGCTTACCCTCTTTTTGCTCCTTTCTGTTCAGAGTGAAACTGCCTATCACGTTCTGTTCTGCAGCTACTCAGCCATTCTCTTTCTTTCTTATGTCATGGTTGACGTCAAATGTTTTTTTTTTATTTACAAAGCCATGAGCCACATGGTGGCAGCTAAGGGAGCTAGAAGCGCTTGTCCCTAATTCCTGGTAACTACCCAGCGGGAACTGGAACTCTGCTGGACGTCCGCAGGACGTCTCGAACGTCTTCAGGACATCCAAAAGAGTTTAAGTGCCCATTGGGGACAACTTACACGATTTGCCCGGTGTACGCTCGTCTATGCGCCGCGTAGAGTGCGTGTACCGAGTTCATCGCGTACTGGACGTCCGCGGGACGTCTAGAACGTCCTCAGGACATCCGAAATATGCATTCAAGGCATATGTGCATTTGTCATATCTGAAGGCCGCAGTTAGTGCCCATTCGAGACAACTTACCCGCTTTGCCCGGTGTGCGCTCGTCTGTGCGCCGCGTAGAGTTCGGGGGTCGGGTTTACGGCGTCCCACACTGCCAGCCCAATCCCAAACCTCGACAGTAAGTAATGCTTTCCGAGTCCACGCAAGTAACCCGCCAGAAAGTGTGTCTGTGTGTGTTGTCGTGGCGTCGACGCGCAGCCGTCCTTCCCCCTACGGCTGGAGCCGGGTGCCGAGGACGGCCGTGACGAGCTCCATCATCGAGGGCTACAACCCGCTCTACTTCCGGCCGCCGGCTCTCCCGGAAGAGGACGAGGAGGAGAGGCCGGATCTTCCTCTTCCGGTGTCTCCTCCGCAGGTGAGCCGCCACACCTTTTGGCCCCCGTCCTCTCACGTGTGCGCCCGCGTCAGCACTTCAGGTGTCCGTTTTCTGTACATTTTCGTGTTAATTCGGGACGCCAGCGGACGATTGTAAAGAGGTAGCGAGTGCCTTTTAACGGCCGGTTGGTGTTCGCGACAGGTGCAGTTGTCACGGAAGTATAAGTGCTATCTTGCACTTTGCTGATACAGAGACTAGACATAACAATTCTTTCCATGAGACGGCTCATGCCTTGCTTGTGAACGGCTGCTTAAACTCGTTGTTTTCTACGTGATAATTGGTTAAGCTCACCGCGAACTACATGGTAACCTCAAAATGTACGTCTTCTTGGAACAAGAGACACAGATAAAAACTTCGCAATGCTTCATTCGAAACGTAACGAGTACGAGAGAAAATTCTAATCTTAAAATGGGGGTGTTGCATCACACCGTTCTTTATACTTTCTTGTGTTCGTTTAACGCCGATTTTGCTTTATTCCCCTTCAGTACATCTGTCGATCAACAAATCGGGACACATGTAACCATAAAGTATGATTTTTTTTATATATAGCAGCGACCATCTTCATCATCTATGTGATGTCAACACATCAAACCACGACTGTCATACCCCGGTCCACTTCATGATTTTACGACACGTTCTAAGCATATGTCACCTTCAACCCTGTTTGCTAATGCGTTGGTACCGCTCCTTCGTCCTGCAGTGAGCATGCCTGGTTGATGATGATGATGATGGCGATGATGATGATCGTAAATGAAACGCTAGGCTAAGCAAATCTGTGATGCTAGGCTTGAGGTTAGGAAATGCAGGGATATGGTGGCCGCAGCTGGCACAGGGCAGGGTTATTTGGAGAGATATGGGAGAGGCCTTTGCCCTGCAGTGGGCGTTGTCAGTCTGGTGATGATGATGGTGACGCTGAACAATGCCTAGCTTTGAGCGCTAAAGTGCGTTTGTTCTGCAGTAGACTTAAGCTGACTTATTACGATGGTAATTAATCTAGGCCCAGTCCAAGCGTATTTAAGGCTACACTCAAGGTTTCTTCAATGTACCGCCTAGACTACGATAAACGACGCTTAGCTTTGTTAACTTGCCCGGAGATATGTTCGTTTAGCTCTCAACTTCTCTTGGATGATTACGATGATAACTAATCTAAGCTCATGAGGGGCGTACCTAAGGCCAGGCTAAGGCTATCGTCAGGGTAATGCTTAGACTACACTAAAACGGCGGCGCCATACTTCTGTCTCGCCCTTCCCCGGCGCGCAGCCTCCTCCGCCACGGGCATCTCCTCCACCGGCGGGTCATGCGCCGCCACCCCCTCCACCACCACCGCCCCCGCCACCATCCACCCCGTCTACCGGCACCTCCCCGTGGCGGGAAGCGGAGCACTGAGGCCCCCGCGGCGCTCCATGACGTCGCCGTGCCCATTCCCGCTGCTGCCGCCGCCGCGCCTGCCGCCCCCTGGAAGCCACATGCACGGCAGCAGCGACAGCGGATTCGGCAACGAGGCCACGGCGGCGGCCGGCACGGCGGCACCTGCCGCGGCGGCGGCGGGAGCAGCGACAGTGGCCCCAGTGGCGGCCACTGCGGTGACGTCACCTGACGCCAGGCCAATCACCGCGACGGCTCAGGACAGCGTCCGCGAGGAGGATGAAGACCAGGAGGAGCAGCCCAGGTATGCAAGACATCCCTGGCAGAAGAGAGGATGGAGAAGTTAATACTTCAGGGAGCCATCGATCCCCTCACCTCCCCCTCCAACATTTACATACATGAGTGTCTTGTAAATGTTGTGTGCCTCACTGTTTTGATGCCGAAGTTACCGGCCGTGGTGTCCGTGGAATAACTGAGCTGTCCGAGAGGCAGCTTTTTTAATATAGACGCCTTGCCACACTGTAGGCACAGGATACTTCTAAAGTTACCAGACCACAGTGTCTTCTTTTCAGCAGTATCTTCTGGCATCTTCAGTTCTTTATGAACCTACCAAGGATGTCAGCAGTGACAAAGAATTTAGGGTTTTGGGGTTTTCTAAATGCCCCACTACACTGTTTGAAAACAGGCCCTGTGACCTGGGAACTTTTGCTCCATCCTGCACATTAAAAACATCATTATTGTTGTTTACGTGTTTGTTTATTATTGTTTTATTCTTCCATCACTGCAGTCATAGCCTAAGACATGCCATAACTGTTAGAAAGAAGAGGGAAGGAAAGATAAAGAGCAGTAAGAAAATGCAACACAGCCACAGGTACAAAGTGGCAACAAAATTTAAACACTGATGCAACAACCATGTCAGCATACAGAATAAACTGTAATGTTACAAAGGAAGCGCGGAAGTTTCATTACACACACTAGACACAGACCCCTCCGAAAACCTATTCCCTCGGATTTAGCTGCAGAAAAAAAAATGAACGAACAGAACGAAACCTTAGTACAACCTTTGTCCGTAAAGTTCCGAGACTGAGTCTATTAAAAATGCGTTTAACATTGAAATCATTTGTGCAGCACCCCTTCGAAATAGTCTCCTTTGCAGTTTATACATAGCTTCCAACGTTTCTTGAGGTCTTTGAAACAGTTTGAAAACACTTCTTTTGGCAGGGCTGTCAGCTCCTTTGTCGTGGCGTTTTGAATGGCCTCCACGCTCCCCATCCAGCGACCTTTTAGGGCTCTCTTCACACGATAAAAGAGGAAAAAATCGCATGGGGAGAGGAGAGGTGGGTATGGCGGATGGGGAAGTGCAGTAATGCTGTGTTTGGCGAGAAATTTTATCACGCTGAGAGCAGTGTGCGGCCTTGCGTTATCGTGGAGAAGGCTCCACAGTCCAGATGCCCACAAGTCAGGGCGACGGCGTCGCAGTGCATCACGCATGGGTTGGTGTACGGGGATATAAAACCTCTGATTCACGTCTGCCCTTGTGGTACGAACTCGTGGTGTATGACACCTCTGGCATCGAAAAAGCTATCAGCTATCAGCATCGTCTTTGTTTTGGTCTTCTGTCGCCGCACCTTTCTCGACGCCGGAAAGATTTTCGACCGTCATTCGGAGCTCTGCCTCTTTGTTTGAGGATCGTATTGAAAACACCATGTTTCGTCTTCAGCAATGATGCTGTCGACGAGTTCAACATCCTACTCTGCCTCGGAGAGCAAATCAGCGCTCACTGATACCCGCGTGTCCTTCTGGTCCTGTGTGAGGGAGCGCGGCACTAGACTGGCAGAATTCAACATCCTTCTCTGCCTCGGAGAGCAAATCAGCGCTCACTGATGCCCGCGTGTCCTTCTGGTCCTGTGTGAGGGAGCGCAGCACTAGACTGGTATTCAGCATTCGTTTCCCCAAGTTCTCACGCAAAATTTGGTGGAATGTCGTCTTACTAATGTCGAGAGCATCTAATAGCGCGCGGACTGTAATGGTGCGGTCTTGCTGTACGATTTGCCTGATCCGGGTCACATTGTTCTCATTCCGTGAGGTTGAAGGGCGCTCTGCCTTGCGTCGTCTTCCACCGACGTTCTGCCCGAAACGAACCTCTTGTGCCACTCGAAAACTCGCGCCCGCGATAATTTCTCGTTGTCATAAGCATCACAAAGGAGCTCATACGTCTGTGTGGCTGTCTTGCCAAGCCTCACACACAAATTTATGTTCGCACGTTGTTCGAGGTGGACGTTCATCTCTCCACATTCACTCACAGTGGAATGCGCAATGGACTAGTGACAACGTAATTTTCAACATGTAGTGCCATCTAGCGGCTGCCACAGCAATTAACATAAAAAGTTCAGGTTAGCCCGAAAAGGTGGCGCTACACATACGCACCAACATTTGTTTTGGTTAATCATTTCTAAAATAAACAAATAAGTCTCGAAACTTTACGGACAAAGGTTGTGTCTGACCGACGTTTCACCAAGGCATTCGTGTTCTTCCGAGCGGGACGAGGACAGGTTCCAGTGGCGAAACGTCGGTCAGCTGATTGAGGCTCTCCTTCCTCCCTTTGTTCAAGTTTGCGCTTTAACATAGCACCTTGAGAAAGATAATTTAGACACGTGGGATCCATGGAATAGGGCGCATCATTTTTTATCGCACTTCACCCAGCTGCCTCTGCAAAGATTAGTCTCACATTATGTTTCGACAGCTGAGGCACACTGTGTCAGGTCATAACTGACCGTCATTTTGTGATATCCGACTAGACTGCAGCCATTGAGCATTCGCTCCGCTATTAACCAATTCATCATGGCCTCTAGAGGAATATACTTCAAAGGGCACCGTCCATGTTATCTGCAGTTTTCTCCGCATTGTTTATCTTTTCTTCCTGGTTTCTGAATTCGCGATTCAGACTTCATTCTTCCTGTGAGAGTAGAGGCGTTCTTTTGCGAATTCATGTATAACTGAGTGGGTCGTGAATTTTTCTTTTTTTCTCTTAAATTTTTTCCTCCGCATAATGAGAGGACTGTTGTGGCTTTTGTACTATTTTAGAGATTTCTTTTTCCCAATGTTTCAGGTTTTGCTTTGCCGTTCAGTTCACGAGATTCAGATAGCTGAGGGGTCCGACAGCGTAAAATCATAACAACGTTCGTTTGCAGAGCAACTTATTCTGGGCGAAATACGACTATTTGTACGCTGTCGACTGTTTGATAGACATTTTTTGTACCTTATGTATAGAGCGGCGGCATTTACAGCTTCATCACTGCTGTGTGAAACCACAGACAGGACGGCATATAGACACAAAGCACGTAAAGCGAAATCGCTGACGACGCGACTCAAGCCCTTACCAAATCCACAGATCCATCTTATAGATGGAGTACATGTTTTCTTATCTGGTACTTTACTTCAGTCATGCGTCAGTTTTGTTTTTTGTTTTGTTTGTTTGTTTTTGAATAGCTGAACAGTCTGGTTTTTATTTGTGTGGTTATGCTCATTGTGCGATTTTGAATTTCAGCTGCGGCGTTACTGTTATCTCGTGAGTTCTCCGGCTGTACTGCCGTTTTGGATTTTAAATGGTTCTGCAGCATTCACATCGCAAAGTGTCCTTAAAAACTCTACAAGTGGCTTTTCTGATGAAAGGTGCAGTTGCATAACCTCGCGATTGAAATCAGGTTAATCTGCTGTCGCTCTCTGTACGATTTATCAGATGGTGAAGATCAACCTGATTAGCGCCTTAAATGTTTCACACAGTGAATCTGACTGGTCTCGGAACGTTTCCTCATAAATTTTCTTCGTGGTTTCTTCTGCGGTAATTAGCCGAGTTCTTGCGTTAGATGATTTTTAGGATTGTCGAAAGCGCTTTATTCTCATGAACACTTTATGGAATAAATATGACTCTTCTTAAAACTTCAGATCTTTTAGACAACTGAGACAATCTAGGAAAGTGCGCTGGTCTCGTAGTAGTAGCTCAAGAATACTTTAGGGCGTACTAGACTACAATGTAACTAGACTGTGCATCAGAGCAGTATATCTAAATTGTATGCTAGGCTACAGTACATATAGGCAATGAAACTTCCCGACCTCATTAGCGCCAGACACAGTCAATCATCATCATCATCATCATTCTTATCTTCTCTGCATCTTTTTTCTTTGCCTTCAGGGAAAATGTCTTCTCATCCGTCAAGCTGAAGAAGGTGCTAACCGATGACCGATCGGCGCCCATGATCACGTGAAGGACCGGAATATCTCCATTTTCAATTGTTTTTTTTCTTCTTCTCTTTTCTGATTTGAGGCCTCGTGTGATCGAAGGCGGCCCCGAGAAACCGGAGACATTCCAGAGACTTGGCAACAATGCAGCAACTACTTGTGAACGTCATTCCTGCCAAGGACTGTCTTTTTTGCACGACTCTCTCCTACTTGTTGTTTTCTAGTATACCTATTTTATGAAGGCCATACTCGGAAGTCGTTGGACGAAAAATAAGTCTTTATACAAAGACGGGCTGGGTGCCATCGTCGGCGCCTCTTAGTAATATATATATTAATATACATATGTATAAACGGTTTTCGCGCCTTGTTGACCTGTAAAACGCGGTGGGAAGCGTATTTGCTAATAAACGCCAGATACCCATTTCTCTCCTATGGTGTCTACCTTGCTGATGGATCTTTCCAGGAAACTGCAGAGTCGGAAGAAGCGGATGTTGTTTCTATTGGGGTTGACTCGAAAACCAACCGGTTCTGGAGGTGATATACTAGCTTAAGAACCTCCAAAACGATGATTTTCAGGGTTCAGCGCAACGCATTTCCAAAATGCTTGACAGCTTCAAGCGCGCAATAACCTGTTGGCCGACGAAAGTATAGAGCATTTTTAATGGAGCATGTCTCTATGCAGCATGTCGGCATGAAACACGTCTCTATGGAGCATGTCTCTGTACTGGTTGCCTGCTCGGAGTAGGCTTTTGTATATCATGTGCACATACCCAGTAGAACAAGAAACGATAGAACCGTGTCAAATATACAAAATTTTTGTCGTTTGTCGTAACGACAGATTTTCCTGTCTTTTTGTAGCTTTTTTCTGTAATACAATATTTTTTTTCTGTTGTCTGTAATTCTGGAGTACTTGTCTGTACTAACTACACAAAATTCTGCTGTTACTACTGAAATTCCGGTTGTTGCTAAAAGTTCGTGGCCAAAACCATTACAGAAAATTTGTTTCCGCGACAGAAAATTTTCTGCTGCGTTTTTCCACTGGTTGAAGCATGTCTCTATGGGGCATTTCTCAATGGAGCACACCTCTGCAGCACATATGTCTCCATGGAGCATGTCTTCACAAAGCGCGCATCTATGAAGCCTAGAGAATGTCTCTACAGAGGTCCAGAATACACTACGCCAGCCCCGCATAGACAGGACGGACCATACGCGCTGTCTCCTCGCCACTTCCCCCTCTCTCCCCGACTGCTTCTTCGGCAGATGGAGGGCCAGGACAAGCATTGCTTCATGAATTCCATGACCAGACTGACGACGGTAGTAAGCAGTCCGCAGTGAGTGAAAGAAGAAGAGAAGGAAGAGAATTGCATTTGACGAGCGGGCTTTTACATATTTTATCTAACATTTAAATTCCTAACCATCGCATCGTTTTTACTAGGCCGCTGAACTCCACTCGTAAACCACAAAGGTAACGCCTCTGTATATTGTTATTTATTTACGCAAAACTGCGCATTTGATTTCCTAGCAGGTGGAGGGAAGAGCTGATAAAAATAGCGCGCATTCAGCAACATGCAGGCACAAGTAGGAGCGACAGTGATTTGAAAAGCTGTTCACAATGCAAGAACGGGAAAAATGCACGTTCGTGTATTTGTTTTCTATTTCATTTTATTTTTTTCCTGAAGCAAAGAGGGAAATGCGGTGGCACAATACCATTTTTTTTTGTTTTCTCGCACCTATTGCACGCGCTGGTGAACGAACGCGTCCGTTTTTCTGCTACAAAAAGACGCGACGAAAGAAAATTCTAAAAATTCTCCTCCTCGTTCAGGTACGTCGCTGGAAAACGGCGACGCACAAGAAGAGCAGACGGCACCCAAAAGGATGTTAGGAGTGGGGCTCCAAGTTCATAGCAGGCCACCAGTCTTGGGGGATTTCGCTTCGATCCCACCGCTGCCACCAGTTGTTAGATGTGGGGCTCCAACCCCATAGCAGGCCACCGGTGTTGGGGGATTGCGCTTCGATCCCACCGCTGCCACCAGTTGTTAGATGCGGGCCCCTGGTTCGCCTGAGCCGTCTCTCGCCAAGGTCGGTGTCCCCGGGTTCCGGATCGGGAGACTGCTGTAGTGGGGTTGACGAAGAGATAAGAGGGTCTTCGAGGTGAAGAAGAGACTGAAGGGTTTATTTACATTTATACAAAGATTGAAAGAGTGAATCGGGAGCTGGCGAACACACGCCAGATCGCTGCTTAAATAGGGTCCGCTGTCCCCAGGTCCCTAGTTGGGGAATCTAGTTCATTAAAAATGCGTCGAATCACTGTGATGTAGATCACGTGTCCAGTCTTCCGGGTCCGCCCCCAGCCACACACTCTTGCCACTTCTGGCAGATTAGTGTCCGCGCTGTCCAGGCTTCAGTGATGAATAGCCCGAAGGGGGTCCCACTGAGAGCGTCGAAGGTCAGTCACCTGCACTTCACAGCGGTAGCGTGGGGGCGAATGGATCCCACCGCAGTTCGCAGAAGCTTTCACGTAGAGCGTGGGAAAGCACAGTCCAAGTCGAAGTTGTTTTCGAAGCACGAAGATTCCAGAGACGTTGGCTTAGTTAAACCGGCCGCATTTGTCACGGCTGATTTGCAGTTCCGCCGCTCGCCGGCTCCCCGTCGTCCCCTCCGGGAGAAAAATGTCCCGGGTTGGTCCGGCGTTGAGAACAAAAGACAGGTTCACTAAAGCCTTTCTCAGACAGCGGGGAGCCGTTTCACCCCTTAAACAGCAGGGGGGGGGGGGGGGGGGGGGGGGGAATGACCCTTGTAGACGCCACCACCTGCACTCGTAGCGCTGCAACCACATCGACGGCCCTTTGAAGCCTCGGTAGATTGATGAGTCCCAGTGGCTTTAATATTCTTGGCATGTTGGCGTCTCCAAACGTAACAGCTCCTCCGCGGCCAGGACAATCTCGATCGGCCAGTGGTCACAATCACTGGTCGAGGAGAGATGACTTGAGTTGTAGCGTGGGAGGCCCTTCTGCATCTTGTCTGCAAGCACAGAGTAGAGTCCTAAACCTCGGACAACGGAGGCATTAGTCGAAATCAGCCACTCAACATGGCGCCACTCCCCAGGCAGTGCACGAAATTCACCCGAGAGCCGCCAGGCTGTTTTGCAATACTACTGCATTGTCAATGTAAACGTAAGCACAAAATTTTGTAGCTGACAGCAGTAATCTCGGCTACTAAGAACAGCTTCCATGTCTGCCAAATTCGCTGCCAAAGTCCGATTCGCCGAACACGGCTTGAAGAGAGGTGGCAAATTTGGAAGCAAAAGAAAAAGGATAATAGGACACCACGCCAAAACAAAGCTAACTAGTACCTAAAAAAATACGAAAAGGCACCAAATTGCCACCGAACGGATACCTCAATTATGGGAATAACCTGCTCAATCCGTCGGCATTTCCATGACATTTGCCCCTTTTGTATCGCACAGAAAAGTTATATTGCTGGAGGGCTAGACTCCATCGAAGCAAGCGGCCATTCTTGGGCGACATTTGACGCAGCCATGTAAGCGGACAATGATCTGTCTCGAAAGTAAATTTCGCCCCGTAAACATAACAGGCTAGCTTCTGTGCGGCCCAAACCAGACAAGCGCATTCCTTTTCCGAAGCGCTGTAGGCTTCTTCCCTTACGGTTAACTTCCTGCTGGCATAAAGGATAGGGTGCTCCTCATTGTCGTCTCCGACTTGGCTTAATACGACCCCCATACCCCGGTCGCTGGCGTCACACTGGACCACGAATTCCTTGCTGTAGTCCGGCGCGCGTAACACGGGCCGCGAAACCAGCACGCTCTTCAAGCTCTGAAACGAAATTTCTTTTGCTGCGTCCCAGATAACGCTATTCGGCTTTTCTTTGCGAAGCGCATCGGTCAAAGGACTTGCTAGCTGTGAATAGTTGGGTATGTACCTTTGGTAGTACCCCACAAGACCGAGAAATGACCGTACATCCGTCTTAGTTCGGGGCTGCGGGAATTCAGCGATAGGGGCTATCTTGAGGTCTGACGGTCTCCTCGTCCCTCTACCGACAACATGACCAAGATAGGTGACATGTGAGCAGCCAAAACTACATTTTTCGGCCTTAATGGTTAGCCCAGCGTCCCTCAAACTCGTCAGTACCCTCCTGAGATGGGAAACATGGTCTTCCCAAGAGTTAGAAAAAATGGCCACATCGTCAAGGTAAGGCAGCGCGAAATCCTGCATGTCCTTGAGGATGATGTCCATTAGCTTTGAAAAGCTAAAAGGTGCATTCTTTAGCCCAAAACTGAGCACCAAAGGTCGGGATACCCCCATGGGAGAAATAAATGCTGCATACCGACTCGCGCTTTCCGAGAGGGGGACTTGCCAGTACCCTCTCACTAGGTCAAGGGTGGAGATGTACTGTGCCGCGCTAACCGTCTCGATCCTTTCTTCGATGTTCGGTATTGGGTACAACTGGTCCTTCGTTATGGTATTCAGCTTCCTGTAGTCCACGCAAGGTCGCGGATCTTTGCCTTCGCCTGACATTAGCAACACTGCCGTTATGTAACGAAAAGCACTTGGTATCTCGACCAAGTCTTACATGTCTGAATGTACTAAATGTATAAAAGCAAACCTGTGAGAAATTTTTTTAAACACAAAAAAAACTTATCTCTCAGCGGTTCTACATAAGCAAACAGCTCATCGTCTACTCGTTAACTGCTTTCGCTGAACTCCTGTGAGTGCCCTTATCACTTGGTAGCATCCCAAATTGAAACACGTCCTTTCTAGCTCAATGGCACAATCACCTTTATTTAAGTTTTAAGAAAACAGTAACACTTGATCAAAAACAAATTTTTAGCCTAAAACAAAGTAGCATTTCCTTCCCCGTTTTTACACGCACACAAAAAAAGAGGAATAAAAAAAACAGCTACTTCGAATTGCTACGCGGGGTCAAACATGGCTCACCACCCCCGCGTCGAAAGGATTAGTCCTTCAGCCGCGCCCGCCGGGGTCGCGCTCTGACTGATTGTACGACTGTCAATTCGTGACAAAGGGCAACTAAAAGAAGACATTCCTGATCGCTACTGTCCTCTCCACAGCCCCTCGATGCGCTCAAAAGGCCCTGGTAGCCCATGCAGTGCCGATAACCGATTCCGCGCGACGGACAGCGACCGGAGCGAGAAGCTGCTCTCTGTTCTCGCCCCAAGCAAGCCTGCCTACCCTTTCGCCCTGCGCGCTTCCTCGAATACAGTGCGGAAAGTGCAGGACCCATCCTTGTCAATTGTGGGCGCCGAACACGCCTGCATGCGTGGTCTCTATTGCTCAGCCCCTGAGCTCGCATGCGCCGGGTGTACCGAAAACTAGCGCCCTCTGATCTTTCCTGCCACTTTGCCTTTTTCTTTACCGCCTTTCTGTCAGGTCGGGGTTGTCTGGGTCTTAACGCTGGCCGATGCCCTTTCAAGAACCTCGCTCCTGTCCTGCTTGCAAGATGCGCTCTTCTCTTTCTGTTACTGCGGTCACCTTTAGAATCACCTGTGCGTGCCGCCTGACCAGTAACTTTAGCTGCAAAATTACAAGGTCCCATGCGGGAAATCTTTTCTTTCCCTTCTGCCGCACTTATATCTGTGCTAACGTTAGCACCTGTCTGCGCTCCTGGATTTAGGGCTTGGTATTTCAACAGTTTTTTTCTTTGTCGGTGCCCTCTTCCTGTTTTTACGCTTAGACACTTCCGTTTGTGTCTCCTGATCACAACTAGCTTGATCTAGTTTTTCACAGGCACCTCGGAGACATTCCTCCAATCGCAAACTGGCCGCTTTGCCTTCGCAGGTCAGTGTCAGCTCCACACCGCTGACAGACGAACCTTCCGCTGCCCCCGAGTTGGGCAGTTCGTTTCCCTGAAGGCAGTCCTCCACCGCCAGCTTATCGGCCTGAGCGCTTACCCCTGAAACGCCCTGCTCGCCTGCAATGGAGCTATCCTCCTCTGTCTCCCCGTGGCTTTCGATACAGCGTTTCAACATTACAGGTCCGCAATCTTCATGCAGGTTATGCGCTGTTTCACAGTACTGTTTTACGTCGTCACGTCTGTCCAACTGGAACGATCCGGCCTGACTCACTCTCTCTGGAGTCTTGCGTCTCGAGATCTCATCATCCAGTTTCTTTATTTCATGCACAAGCTGCAACCTTCTGAGCTCCCGTTCCTTTCGCTCGGCCGCTAGCCGTTGGCGCTCATTTTCCTCTTTCTTTCGGTCATTTTCCTCTTGCTTTCGCTCATCTTCCTTTCTCTTTTGCTCTGCATTGAGGAGTTCCCATGTATCGATAATTATTCTTTCCTCTTCGGTTTCCAAGAGCAATTTGCAAATGTCCGAGTTTTTGATCTTAACCCCTACGTCTACACCCAACTCTTCGCACAATGACAGCAAATCTGTCCTTGGCAACTTCATTAGATCCATGTTTACTGCTCCGAGCCTTGACTTTGCTGAACAACTGTTGACGTGAGCTACACGGAATCAGACTCACTGATCAACTTCCCTCGATTCCCAGCAGTTCAATGTATTAACCCAAATAATTGAAGCCTGGCGAATCTCAAGCAAAGTTCAAGCACTCACCCACAGAAGCAACACCACGCCGCATGGTCGATCCCACCGCTGCCACCAGTTGTTAGGAGTGGGGCTCCAAGTTCATAGCAGGCCACCAGTCTTGGGGGATTTCGCTTCGATCCCACCGCTGCCACCAGTTGTTAGATGTGGGGCTCCAACCCCATAGCAGGCCACCGGTGTTGGGGGATTGCGCTTCGATCCCACCGCTGCCACCAGTTGTTAGATGCGGGCCCCTGGTTCGCCTGAGCCGTCTCTCGCCAAGGTCGGTGTCCCCGGGTTCCGGATCGGGAGACTGCTGTAGTGGGGTTGACGAAGAGATAAGAGGGTCTTCGAGGTGAAGAAGAGACTGAAGGGTTTATTTACATTTATACAAAGATTGAAAGAGTGAATCGGGAGCTGGCGAACACACGCCAGATCGCTGCTTAAATAGGGTCCGCTGTCCCCAGGTCCCTAGTTGGGGAATCTAGTTCATTAAAAATGCGTCGAATCACTGTGATGTAGATCACGTGTCCAGTCTTCCGGGTCCGCCCCCAGCCACACACTCTTGCCACTTCTGGCAGATTAGTGTCCGCGCTGTCCAGGCTTCAGTGATGAATAGCCCGAAGGGGGTCCCACTGAGAGCGTCGAAGGTCAGTCACCTGCACTTCACAGCGGTAGCGTGGGGGCGAATGGATCCCACCGCAGTTCGCAGAAGCTTTCACGTAGAGCGTGGGAAAGCACAGTCCAAGTCGAAGTTGTTTTCGAAGCACGAAGATTCCAGAGACGTTGGCTTAGTTAAACCGGCCGCATTTGTCACGGCTGATTTGCAGTTCCGCCGCTCGCCGGCTCCCCGTCGTCCCCTCCGGGAGAAAAATGTCCCGGGTTGGTCCGGCGTTGAGAACAAAAGACAGGTTCACTAAAGCCTTTCTCAGACAGCGGGGAGCCGTTTCACCCCTTAAACAGCAGGGGGGGGGGGGGGGGGGGGGGGGGGGGAATGACCCTTGTAGACGCCACCACCTGCACTCGTAGCGCTGCAACCACATCGACGGCCCTTTGAAGCCTCGGTAGATTGATGAGTCCCAGTGGCTTTAATATTCTTGGCATGTTGGCGTCTCCAAACGTAACAGGGGGGGGGGGGGGGGGGGGGGGGGAATGACCCTTGTAGACGCCACCACCTGCACTCGTAGCGCTGCAACCACATCGACGGCCCTTTGAAGCCTCGGTAGATTGATGAGTCCCAGTGGCTTTAATATTCTTGGCATGTTGGCGTCTCCAAACGTAACAAGGAGAGTTGCGGACGTTCTTAACAAGCTTTAGGGGCGCCCCGCTCGTGCCATTCAAACGCCTTCAGGACTGCACCAGTTCACTTGCATGCAGCAGCAAAGGCGATCGAGTTGAAAACGTTGCTGCAGCCGTTTCGGTGCAGTCATCGGAGTCGGACGGCTAAGGCGCGTTTTCAATGCAGCCGCCTACGAAATGCAATCGAAACCAGATTTTATACGGTTTACTTGATTTAACAATGTTCGATTTTTATTTACGCCGAGCAAAAAAAATTAAATTGCTTTTTGGGGAAAGGAAATGGCGCAGTATCTGTCTCACATCCTGGCGGACACTTGAACCGCACCGTAAGGGAAGGGATAAAAGAGGGAGTGAAAAAAGAAAGGAAGAAATAGGTGCCGTAGTGGAGGGCTCCGAAACAATTTCGACCACCTGCTGGATCTTTAACGTGCACTGACGTAGCACAGCACACGGGCGCCTTTGAGTTTCGCCTCCATCGAAACGCTGCCACCGCGGTCGGGTTCAAACCCGGCAACTCCCGCAGAATTCAGATTTTTAGCTTTCTTCGGTGACGAAATTATTGGCTCGAGGAAATCGGTTAACACCACCGTGGCATAAGTGCACGCAAAGCTGAGATTTTACCATCGCCTTCAAAGATATGATATTGATGTTTTCCTATAAACCTCAGTCGTCTAGCGTTAATATAAACCTACGGTCCTTCTTTTTCGAATGGTGCCGCTTGTCGCTTCTGCTTCTCAAGTGGAACCTGGCCAGTGTTTCTCGCCGACATGTACCCCCTTAGCCAAAAGTAACCGAACAACAGGTCTTTGCTTCCAGACACTGTTTAACGGAGCCTTTACGGCACCCCTAAAGACCGAAAGGTGTCATAACGTGAGGTCAAGTGTTCACCTTACTTTACACAGATTCAGAGCGCAAGGGCTGACAACAGTGCTCTGCTACGCGCCTAAACAACAAACCATCGTTGCCCGGTTACTTTGGGAAATATTGTACGTGCACCTCTTTATCGCGCTGTTTGTAGGAAGCTGGCATGACGCTCAAAGAAATAAATGAATAATAAATGAGTGCAATCACCTGGTCGACTCCTTTTAACGACCTCGTACTATGGGCTGACAGGAGCAGTTTGCTTGGTTCTTCGCCAGAATTTGGGCTCGAGACAGGAGCTATCATCCCGAAGGCTAAGCATGTGGCTTTTGCCTTTTCGCTTCACTCGCTAACGCATCCTGCGTAGTGACGGAAATTTCGGGGCTACGTGCTTACAATCGTGCGGTCTTTCCTCTTTTGAAGCGAATAACTTCACTGTGGCAGCTTTCCGTCAGCGGGGCCGCAAGTTTGACCTTGAATGTAGCTAAAGGTCATCGGGGCCGCAAATTTGACCTTGAATGTAGCTAGAGGTCAAACATGAGCATAACTGGCGGTAGTCAGGTTCGACACATGACGTCAGCTACAGCAGCGACACCAGCGGCTGTTACACTATCTCGACTTTCACCTTAGACCTTTGGGCTCAACCTTGACCTTCGGTCAAGCGGGAAAGCGTCTGCCGGCATCGCATGCTCAGGTCCGTGACGTCACACAACTTGATCGAGCGGAGCGGGGAAGCGTCTGCTGGAATCGCATGCGTAGGGCATCAAAGTGGGTTCTGCATAAAACGCCGGTGCACTTTCATTGCTTTCAGCCTAACGCTAGGTGTGTTCGATGCGACGCCTGCCGTGGAGACAGCCAGTCGTACGGCCACAAACGTAGCCAGAGAGATGCAGTTTTTCGCTTTCGACCAGGGTTAACCAGAGCTAAACCACCAGAAATTTTTTTTCTTCAACGTCATTCAGGACCCTTTCTTGGCCGTTTCTCAATTTTACTGCGTAAGCATACGAACGAGATTTCGCCAAAACGGAGACGTGGGAAACCTCGATGAATGAAGTCTCTGCATTCCAGAATGTTAACGCTAATTAATTAATTAATTAATTGGTGTTGTCTACTCTCTTCGCCCGTGTGTTTCTGTCCGCTGGAATATCTCGCAATTAATCAAATAATTAATTAATAGTTATCTACACGTTGGTTCATCCAAATTTGTATTTAGCATGTGCAAAGGCCTGAATCGGTTGAAATGGTAGTGCATAATACAGTTTGGTGTCGTCGGATACGGTGACACACCTGCGCATATTTTTTTAAGGTTATCTAAAAAGAAAGCAGTCGAAGCACTTACAGAGTGAGCGGCATTTATGCCAATGTATTTATCTCAAACCTTGTTCTGAGGCGAATTAAAAAGTGGGGCGAAATTATCTCTTTTGCGGTTGCCCATGCCATGGAACTCCGTCACAGGGAGTCAAGCAAGTGGCAAAATAAGTTCTCTAGAAAACGAAAAACGTTTCTCCAGACGTTTTAAACAGTGGCTGTCGTATAGTGCTGGCAGTTGCTGTCCCGGCCCTACATTCACACGTGGGGCTCAATACTGCCAACACCGTGGGCTACATCAGTTATTTTTGCGGACGCCGTACCAACTGTCAAATGACATATTGTATTTTTTGTGTTATCGCAGCATTGTCATCTGACTTAATATAACTTAAACAGCGGAAGCCCTGATAGCTTCCCAATGCTTGCAAAGTATTCATAAAGTAAACCTCCTCTTGTTAGAAAGTCTTCATTTTACCTCAAGTTTTAGCTCTGAAGGATTGCTCGCAAAAACGAGCGTAGGCAACGTTTTCTTGACCAGAGAGACAATATTTTTGCTCACTATATCGACGCGAATGTGCCGTACAAATTCTCCACGACCGAGCTGGCGTTACTTTTTAAGCATGAAACGTTTTGCAACTACCCAATAAAAATACAACAGGTAGGTTGGGGCAACCTAAAAGATTTAAAAATAATAATCCCCTGCCCGCACCACATGATGTATAACAGGCTTCGATAAAAATATAGGCGAACATCACCCTGAAACTAAAACCGGGGAAATTCCCTTCCCTTACGGCGCGGTCCAGGTGTCCAAAGATATATGAGACAGATACTGCGCCATTTCCTTTCCCCCAAAAACCAATTATTATTATTATTATTATTATTATTATTATTATTATTATTATTATTATTATTATTATTATTATTAATCCCGAGGCCGAACTTGAAGCTTAACCTGAGGTAGAAATATGGCACCGAACCTAGCGCGGAAAATATCTGAAACATTTCTACATTTTCCATCTGTGTTGGGTCCTTGCTGTGCTATGTTTGTTTCCTCCTTTCCTCTGCTCCCTTCTTAGGCCTTGGGACTTGCGTTGCTTCACGTATATTATGCATAAAAAATCTCGCCCATCAGTTCGTGCTTTCAAGCTTCATTGAAAAATCTTCTGAACGCTCTATAATTATTGCTGTGTGCCTTGTAAAAGGGGCCTCCGGAGGTACCCTCACGTGATCGATGATCACTCTTTACCCAAACCTACCCACATCTATGATATGAATAAATCTGAATCAGTAACCGTAACATTTAGCATATTCAAGTAATTCGTTCCAAACGAGCCCCAACCCATCGACTCTCACCAAATCAATATTCCCTCCAAACATTCACGGTTTCTTGAGACGTTCATATTAAGCAAAAAACGTTAAACACGCACCTGTCATTAACTGTTCCTGAGAACCCTGTCAGGTCATATCACTACACCTAAAATAAAAAAAAAAAACAAAATAACCAATTTCACAAAATTAAAAACAAAATAACCTATTTCACAAAAGCGTGGACACTTTTGTTGGAACAGTGCTGGATTCTGACTAGAAAGAAAAAAAGCCTACAATGAAAATGATGATTCGAATTCATGCCATGAGAGTTTCAAAAAGTTTTTACTTTGCCTGTCACCAGCTATGGGTACTAAAGGGCAGCGAGTTATCAGTGCGTGCAATTAACGTAAGACATTTGAAAATCACAATATTAGCAAAAACTTAGGGTTTATTTATTGCTTAAAAATTAAGCCGAAGGATATTAAAATGCAGAGGGTAAACAAAAAGATCACCCACATAATACACCGAAAAAAAAATGGCAAAAGAAGCTCGCGTGTACCGGGGCCGCAACCCCCGCTACGTCAACGGCCTCACCCATAGGAGGAAATATTTTTTTTTGTTGTTCACCGGTTGCCGCGTGTAACCAGGAGCGCCTCCACGACTCAGAAGCGACGCTGTCGCCTTCCCCCAGTATCCAATCGTGGGTGCTCTTGATGAACCAGTCACAGGCCAATACTACCGGGAGCGGAGCAGGGTTTGCGAGCTTCCCAAGCGTTGACTCCCACCCAGGGGAGGGGGGTGCCGAGGCTCCCACAGGGAGGACGCTTGTACCCATTTCCACAAGGCCGGTGGGTACCCGGGGCGGGGATCGAACCCATCCACCTCCCGCAGCCGCAGTAGAGCGATCAAGCCACTATGCCACGCCTGCGGTGAGTGCATCGCCTTATACCTCGGCCCTTGAACTTCCATGGCACCGACGAGATAAACATTTTCGTTGTTATTTTACATGTCCTTTGATAAGCGTCACTCACTTCCTGATAGTCATCATTGGGAGTCGCACGCTGTGCAACGCGCCCGAGATAAAGCACTGCTACTCGTTGCAACACACAGCCGCCTATACTAAATACTCGTGTCGCTATTTTTCTTTTTGCTTTTATTTGCTAGTGAAGCGACTCAAGCCTTGTGCGCCCAGTGTATTTCGAAAATTGCTTCTGATTGCTAATCTTTATACCTCGTAAAGAAGAATCTTGGCTTCGACAATAGTTGTGAACTCACGGCCGACATAAAGCGGTGCTATATGACTCTAAATAGGCGACTTAATTAAGGAACTCTAATTAAGAGGTAGCATAGCTTCATCTTACATTCACTCTGGTTACGTAACTTGAATCCCTGTCAAAAAACAGGGAAGGAATCTGGCCACGTATGCACAGTTTCTACGTGTCTGCCTTGTTTTTCCAGTGACCGTTATGCGCTTGCGTGCTTCTCCTCTTATGATTTGTCCCCACCTCGTGTGCAAAAAAAAAAAAAAAGCGAGCTTGTGCCATCAGTTTGCACCAAGATTATGTTGCCTTTTTTATGCCAGCTTCTATCTCACGAACGCGAGTAAAGAAAGCATCTTCGAATTCGGTCCTAGCAGAAAGTTTTAAGTGAATTACCTAAGTGGCAACACGTACTCAAACGACTAAAATAATCATATGATTACGTGTTTTGGAAACTTAAAAATACGAAGTTCAAGGAATGTTATAAATGAAAAAAAAATCAGAAAGCACGAATCGACAATTTATATTTTTTTTTCTGAAGACCGCAGTTGCAACATTATTTTGAAAAGAAAAATAAATCCTA
The DNA here is from genome assembly GCF_052857255.1 of Amblyomma americanum. Taxonomy (NCBI): domain Eukaryota; kingdom Metazoa; phylum Arthropoda; class Arachnida; order Ixodida; family Ixodidae; genus Amblyomma; species Amblyomma americanum. The sequence continues at coordinate 8,637,470 of NC_135504.1, forward strand.
GCCACGCAAAGGGCTGTCAGCACCGGTGAAGAATATTACTCTGGAAATTCAGACAGCACGCCTACAAGTCAACGAAGATGGTTCGGCTAGAAAGGTACCGTAAGAAATTTGTGACGATGACGTCCTGACCTTAAGGACAGTTATGCAGCAGCCAGATGCGTGGTGGTTTAGTTGCTCGTATAGGAATGACTCCGTATGTGTGGGCCTTTTACCAAATATATACTGGGTGCTTTATTTTAGAATGTGGGAAATTTTAAAAAACTGGCTTTTGGGTTAAAAGTGCGCTGTTTTTGGTATGGCATTGTCATCGGTGCAGTGTACAGAAGACAGCCAACACGTGGTAGCCAGCAGATCAGTTAAATAAGAGGCAGTAGTTAACATTTAACTGTTAGGTTTCTTATTTATTGAGAGGGTTGTAGCCTGCCGAAAGCAATATTCATACCAGTTTTTGGAATTTCTGAAATGCCGCTCTTGTCACCGCTGCGACACAAGGAATTTTAGGGCCACACATGGGCTAAGGCTAAATAGCTCGGCCAGAAAAAGCCTGCTTTGTGGCAGGCGGCCCACAAGCTCACCGGGTTGTGGGCAACCTGCCAGGTGTGTACACCTGGCAGACGTACACTTGACAGGCATTGACCTGTGTGGAGGCTTGGATGAAGGGTACATCTGGGTGAAGGCCTTCAAAGTAAATGCCGTAAGAGTAAAATCCTTTAGGTCAAATGCCTTTAGAATGATGACGTTCATGATAAATGCCTTCCGGGTGAAGACCTTTAGTGTAAACGCATTTTGGTCAAAGTATTTTGTGGTTAAAACCTTTTATGTAAAGGCCTTTAGGTCAAAGGATGCTTTCGCAATCACAACACGTAAGGACCTTAAACGCCCACCGTAACTATTGTTATTGCACGATATTCCGCGCTTAGCCAAGCTAAACCATCTTCTAATTTTTTTCATTTTCGCTGTCTATATTAAGTACAGCTGGCCGGTACAAACCCGCACAATACCGTCGTCTTTGTCGTGTAGCAGCGGCGTGGTGTATCAGCACCTTCGTCGGCGACCAGATACAGAGCAGCTGCATGGCGCCGTCCGCGTTCACACCGAGTGCGGGCAGTGACCTTTAATGAGCGATTCGGTTTTCTTTCCTGGCTTCAGCGCAGTCAGTAGCTGCACAGTTTTCGCCGCGCATTGATTGTGTTCCCCTCGCACACTTCTGAGCAATAGAATTTCATGTTGTAGATCTGCGTTTCACGTTTTAGTGCGTAGCACTATTCAAGACGTACCAACCCCGAGCAAGAATCTTATGTCTTGTCTTCTCTTGACTCATCTTGTCTCGTCTTGTGTTCCCTTGTTTTATCTTGTCTTGCCTTGCTTAGTGCTTTTTGTCTTGTCACCTTGTGGCGTCATCGCAACCTGCCTACCTGATTGTGAGCAAACTGACCGCCGTGGCAAATAGCAATTAATGTAATTAATGATTGATAGCCAGAGGTTGCTCGGGAAGAGCAACACGGGTCGCACAGTCCTTACTGGTGTCTGCGACGACGGTAACAATCACCTGTCAGTGCGGTGGCGCACCGCTTAACCGCTGCACCACTGCGCTCGTAGTCGTGGACCGGCCGCGATCTGTGAATGCGACGACCATATTCTGCATATATGGGCATTAACCCGCTAAAGCACATAAGCCAGAGCTTAAGTGTCCCCTGCTTTTGCACGTGTATACGGTTTAACTTCGTTAAACCGCTAACACTTTCTTGGTTATATCACACAATCATGATGTCCGCTACATCTACAGTGGTTAATGAGCGCATGATATGTTTGCCTTTATTCGATATCAGTGCTGAAGTGGAGTGCATTGTTCTTCCTATTCAGATACGGCTGAATCGTGTTATAATAGAATGTTCCATACTTAAGTAATTAAATAAATAAATGAGAATTTTTCTTTTATTTTATTTCTTTTATTTTTTAGCATCTATCTTTGATGAGGGCCGCACACGGTCGCCTAGGTTTCTACAACCTGTTGCGTCAGGCTTGGCAGACCAGTGTCTACGACACTGCTCCCTTGACAAATAGTATTCGCTGCTCTTTTTTTGTTGTCGTATTGTATTTATTTATTTTTCACCAGCTACATGCCGGTAGGAGCATCTATACAAATATCTGTTCATGGGACAACGCAGAGTTGCTTTTCGGCTTCCCTAACTACAACGCATTTGACGGAACTGAGAAGACACAGAACAGCGCTCTATTGTGTGTCTTCTTCTCAGTTTCGTCAAATACGCTGTAGTGATGGATGTTCAAGGCATCTTGACAGAGTCCAGAAGACCCGAAGAAGAACGAAGCAATGTCAATAGCGATGACATTTTGGAGCTTCTTCTGCGTTTACGGTTATTATGAGCGGTTGAACAAGCATTCCGCCGCAGCTCCTTGTCGATGAGACACACAACTACTTCAACAAACTTCTCAGCGTACGCCCGGGTTTGTCAGGTTTATTTCTATTTTTACCTAGTTCAGCTTTCATAGTACTGCGCGGAACATTCAGACGTGCCTCGCACTATACTTCAACATCGCGTTGGGCGAAACATTCAAAACGTGACGCGAGAAAAGCGTACTTCTCTTCCGTAGCATAGAAAGGGAAGAGGAGGCGAATGTTTCCCTTTTTAGGGAAAGAAATCTGTCGCCGAGGCGTGTTCTGGCGTTCTTCTCAGAGATTAGGGAACGACGGCAGGGGGGGGGGGGGGGCTTCAGAATAATGGAGCCCCCCAAAAGGCTAAAGCTGTGGAGAAACATGGGAAGAATAAAAAGTACGAAAATTAAAAAAAAAGAAAATAAGATGTACACGCAGCAGCCTCTGCTACTGCTTCTACTTCTGCGGCGGCGGTTGTTAATGGAGTGGTGCTGGCGTTGGGAGGCGTTTATCGACGAAATGTCTCCTTTCTCTCCTTTCGACGACGACCGCAGATCCTCATTCGTTGGGCCGTGTCTGAGTGCTTCTCTCGGAGCTCTTGGGGAAGGTGGGGAACGAGAAAGGGGAAGAAGGAGCGAATGAGGAAGAAATAAAGGTAAAGAGGAGACCGAAACAAAAAATGTTCGTCCCAGCCACTTCCTGTACTGCGCTCCGCCGCTGGTTCGAACTGTGAGGCTTAGATTTGCGACGAGCAGAATTGCGCCACTTATTCGATCTTCTTTTGGGGAAGAGCACAAAATATGTCGAGGAGATGGGGATAAAAAGGGGAGAAGGGTTGAAATCCCGCGGGGATTTGGCGATTCGGGACTCATGCGCGTCTGTAGCCGCGGCGCAGTTCGTTTGTGGCACGGCGAACTTCGTTTCACTCTAAATTTCGGGAAAACGAATGCGTGTCCCGAGCTTTGCGGTCTCTCTTGCCGTTCCCTTGTGTGTATGTACGCTGATGAGGTGGTGGTCGTGGTAGGGAGCTCTTTGAAACGACACAAGTAGAAACTCAGCGGCGGCAAAGATGTCAAGTCGAGGGAGCAGCTTTCGCACTCTAGCCGCATACGATCCTGCCCGACAAAAGAAGTTAAAATAAGGGAGAGGCTTGAGAAATGGCTCTTCTTGGTCGACGCACTTTGCGAAATCCATGCCTTTCTCTTGCCGCCAGAAAAGCAAGCTGCGCTGTTGGTGCGGGAAAATTCGAAAGCAGGATCAGCGGATTTTGTATTTAAAGCTGCGGTACAAAAATAAAAGGAGATGAGACACGTGTGTGTTCGGTATAAAAAGCGCCAGCTTGATTTAATTCAGCTTTGAGTTTAACGGTGACAAATCATGGGGCGTTGTTTTCACAACTGGGACGAGAAGTCGAGCGTAGTTGCATCGTTGGCTAGGCCCTTTTTTTGTTTCTTGTTTTCTCTTTTCAATGTTCAGCGTTGGACTTTGGTTTCTTTTGCATCTCATTGTGGACCAGGTTCAAGAGGTTCCTAAAGGGAGTTGGTTAATAAGAAATGGATGAGTCAGGCAACATTACCATCAAGTAGCCTTACGCTTTCGTAGCTCACTAAAGGCTCTGAAGCTTGAGACAGCGATTAAAAGTCCCAATCCTTACATCACCAACAACGCAGTTGCAATATCGTCGTTCTTGCGGAACTCTATTCATTTGTGCGGAACTCTTAGCTGGAAATGCTGCTTCTATAAACGACGAAGTGGTTCACGGTCCATACAAGCGCAGTGATTACATACGCTCTGTGTCTTACTATTATTTTACAAATGTCGTTAGCGTGGAACCTTGCTTAACGTTCGCTTTTCTTCTTGCGACTAGTTAGAGCACTGCAGGAGCATTTCTCCAGCAGATTGATGTAGGATGGTGGTCGTGTTCTGAAAGAGTTGGGGAGAAGATGCGCATCTACTTAAATGACAGAACAGCAGTCTACTCTTGAAAGCATGTAAAGCTACTTCTATAAACCTCGCAACCACTAATGACTTCTAATCGCCATCCTTCATTACTGGAGCTAATGGAATGGTCTCCTGTCTTGCTTGCTTTTCGAAAAAAGTCAAATATATTTTTGTCTTACTAATAAGTGCATTTCCTTGCTTTCATCAGCGCTGAATGCCATTTACTTTCTTCTTGTGCATAAGATGTTTGTTTTAATATTGGAGGAAAATATTTCGCACCGCAGCCGCTAGTTTCACTTTCACTTGGCACAAGCCCACAAGCACCGCGAGCATGCAGACATAGAAAATTGCTCGGGATTGATTCATTGAATTGTGCTTTCGCATTAGTATAAGTTTTCGGAGAAGTTGTCTTCCATAAACTTTGGCATTGAGTGCATGCACTGTCCCGAAGCAGTGCAATTCGTGATTCTTGTCCTTCTTGCGCCAGGAAAACTTCTCGGCGGAGGATTAATTCATACAGCGTGACGTCGTTGAGTAACGCCTGTTCATGTTTTGAATTTTCGTGGCTCATTTCGACATCAAGCTGTAGGTTTTCGCCTTTTAAAAATTCTGGCTGTCGAAGCACGTTTCCGTGTTCATATAGCCGCCCATGCATACTGGTTAGCAAAGATGCTTCGAGACTACGTTTATTTGAATTTTTGAACTCATGGCTTCAGAAGAAGCCCACCAACCATCTACGACTATTGCCTCTTCTCATGCGTCTTATTTTCATGCTGTTACGAGCTAACTTGCGCAGTTTTTCGTCGTGCACAGTTTATCGTATGAGCCAGCGGCTTCGTTTTTTATATTTTTGGTTTGCATAATTCGATCCATCGCACGGTTCCGTGTGCCTGTGTGTGCTGAGCGCGATGAGCTTCACGACTGCACTTTCAGGTGTGCAACTAACAACTAAGGGGTTTGTTTAGTTCACCACGTTTTTAGCTTTCTATCTTAACTGCATTCTAATCCATCAACTGCCTATATATATATATATATATATATATATATATATATATATATATATATATATATATATATATATATATATATATATATATATATATGCTTTGTTAATTATCATAAGTTAAAGACATTTATTTTTTTAGAATCTTACACATGCATCCTTGCTTATGTCTTAATAGATTTACAGTGAATACATACAGCACACCCTGTCAGTCATAAGCGGTCAGTGGTTGCATCTCTAATCAACCGTGCCAGGGAAGTATGCAGTGAAGACGCCGCCCTAAACCACGAAATGAAGACCGTGGAAAAAGATTTGAAAAGAAACGGCTACCCGCTTTCCTTCATTCGGAACACGCAAAGAGTGGCTGTATCAAGTAAGCCTGCTGCCCAGGAAGACGAAAGTGCTAACGCACCGAAACGAGCCGCTATCCCGTATGTACCGGGGATCAGCCAGGCGCTGGCGCGGATGTTCCGCAAGCACGGCGTCCATGTTGCACATGTCCCAACAAGCAAGATAAGAAATGAGCTTGTAAACGTGAAAGACCAGCTCCCTCGTGCCAGTTTTCCCGGCGTGGTTTACAAGATTGCCTGCGCCGACTGTTCATCAGTTTACATAGGCGAAACGAAAGATTTCAAGAGACGCCTGAAAGAACATCAGTACGATGTACGAAAAGGAAAAGTGACAACGAAAGCAGTCGCGGAGCATGCGCAAGAGACTGGTCATGAAATCAACTGGGATGAAGCAGATATAGTGACAACGGAAAAGAATGTATCTGCCCGCCGAAATCTCGAGTCATTAACCATCCAGACTACGCCCAACACAATAAATAAGAATGACGGCACATTGCACCCTATCTACGCGAAATGGCTCAGAACGATAGTAACCGCTACAAAAAGCCCAGGACGTCCAGCTGGTTGCTCATTGTCAACAAGGGAGCCGTAGCGCTCCCGAAACGTCATTTTTTTGTTGACCTTGGTCAGTGACCAGTGAACCTCATCAATACATTAATATATTTTTTGTTTCCGGTAATGTCTAACCGTACATTTTGAATTACTGGGAAAATGATCTCTGGTTACAAAACCTCAGGAGCAGACGGCCGATGGTGCCGCCACATACGAATTAGTCTGCAATAACAAGAAGCGAGTTATCTGTAACGCCTTAGTGAGTCATCGCCAACGCTGATGCGTTTTCTACGACACTGCTCTTACTTTAGGATCTTACGCTGGCAATAAAACATGTGCCCGCAAGAATCGCCAAGAACCACGAAAACGTTTTTTTCGCCATGGGAAAAAAAAAATTTGTTACAGCCATCAAGGGAGAAAAAAAAGTGTCTCTCTCTCAATTGTTTTACAGCATTGTTTTCTTTGTGCTGCTTTTCCTGAGGCGCTACAATTGTGTCTTTTCTTTCCTGTTTCTTATGAAGCGCAGCACGCGTAATACGTTGTGGTGCGCTCTAATTCCGCACTGAGTGCCCTGAGAGAGCAAGATAAAAGAAGTCCATGCTCACGATTCCCTGAAATATTACTCGAAATATATTAATTTTGATTACTTACCTTGACGTCCATATTCTGCATTCGCAATCTTGAACTTTGAATCAGTTAGAGAGATAATCATAATTTACTGTAGATGTTAAGCAGATATTGCAGACTGGGTTAGCCTCTATAATCTTTCAAGGGCAATCAATGTAGTAGCGTGAAGAACAATATCACCAATTAAGAACTTACCCATTTTAGCAAATCACTGACAAATCCGTGAGTGCCATCTCTTTATTAAGAATACGCCGAACATAACGCACTTACTCTCCTCTGCCAGAAGCTATTGCGCATCCAAAGCAAAGAAAGTTCCTCCCGCTGGCCGCCGGCTGAAACCAAGAGGTGTCGTAACAATTACAGTGCGACTCATCTGTCTGCACTCGTAAGTGTCGAAGACATGGCGAGACGGGCCACGGAGGACGGGAACCGCATCTGTAGCCTCCGAGCCTGGGGAATGATATCGAGCGGCACATTGTCTGCTTTCCGCCCGGCGCCAGGGACCTGCTGATAACGGTAGTTACGCGAGTCGTCGCGGACAGTAACATATAAACGGTGCAGCGCAACCTGTAAATCACTCATAATTTACAGAGAAACTGAAGGTTACAGCGTAACCTGTAAACTGCTCGCAGCCGACAGAAAAAAATAGAGGTTACAGCGTAACCTCTAAAAGCTAAAAGGTTGATTGTACTTCAAAAATTGAGGAGCACAAACATTTTTATATGCGTACCACGATTGTGGGGTACCAGGATTGTAGTGTAGAGATGCACATTCGCTTGTACAAAAAAATGTAGAAAAGTTTGCGCCATGCTGCGTAGTGCGTTAACCCAGCGGCTGTAGTTACGCTGTGCTATGTAACAACGTAGGCTAACTTCCCTTTTCTGCACCGCGCTGCCAGTTCAGTGCTTACTGTGCCATGGCACCTCGTCCTCAGCCACCGCGTTTCGCTCTAGCTGGAAACCCTCCACGCTGCGCTTCTATATTGCCAGCCACCCTCGTCTCACGGCGCACTCACGCCCTCTCCTTCAGCACCACACCGCAGTACAGCGGTACTCCCTTCCTCGTCTTCCTACTAAGCAGCGTTCCTCGTCTCCTGCTGCGCCGCACCTGCTTTTGCCTTCACCCTACCCCGTCTTCCACTAAATGCCAACGTCATGCTCACGGGGGTTCGTGTCTTTAGCAGTTATCGCTGTAAAACTAGCAATATGAACTACGAGGCATGTACGATGTCACGTAATGCACATGCCAGCGACAGTGGTTCAGGGTTTTCGACATCGCCACAGTAGCGGTAATAGGAAAGCGTCTTGTGAACTGTACTGTAAAATCATGAGACCATAACCACGCAAGAATGTGACTGCCAGTTAGCAACCGCCTGTAAACAATACTCTGTCACAGTAAGAAAACATTAGGGGGGTAAGCCCAACAAGTAGGAGACGAACGACGACATGGTCGAAGGCAGACGGTGACGCTCTTTCGTAGTGAGGAGGAGCGACAGACCAGAAAATGAAAGAAAGAAGAATAAAAGCATACAGCAGGGAGCTTCCGGGAGCGACAAAGGCAGTGAACAAGACGCATTATTCTGTACCACGTTCGGAAGCCCCGGCACGGAGGCAGGATCTGGCAGAGGGAAAACTGTCGCTACGGCAGAAACAAGGAGAAGGAAAAAGAAGAAAAGACAGAGACAAGCCCGAAGACACAGCCATCCGCAACAGTCAGGCCAGAGCAATTACTGCACGGCGAGAGAGCAAGCTTGGGCGCTTATCGCCTCGTTTGGCTCGTTGTGTGTCTAAGGCGTGCTTCGCCGCATCAATGGTCTTTGTAGGGGAAAGCCTAACTGCCGTTGCCTGTTGTACAGCGTACGGGGTTGATCGAGCGAAAGGGAGGATTGCCGAAGGCGCTCCTCTGTGGAGACTGAGCGCTAGATAAACAAAGATGCGGAGTGTGGTGTGTAAACATGAATGGTCGTTTGTAGACGTGATCATGAGCTTACGTGACAGCGAGAAAAGTAGAGGCACCGCGGGAAGCCTACCTGGATAATGGAGTTGGCACTTTGTACTTGTTCTTCTCCTTCGCTCGTTTAATGCAAGGCTCTGAGTTTCTCAAAATTGCCAAGAGGCGCAACCATCTATAGAAGTTTCTGGGAGAGCGCTTCATCCGCCACGGAATTTTCCAGGAATTCGGGACTCCGTATTTGGCTTGGGAAGAGTTAGGCCAAAAACATGGACCCAGCTTCTACAACGCAGTGGGGCTTCTTATTGTGCGCAAATTAAATTCTTTAAAATTTACAATTTTCACAATTTTAATCTATTTATTTCAATTGAATGTTTGGTTCTAGGGCATTTTGAAGTTAGCAAAGCCTTTCTGGTAGGTATGCCTTGCAAAAAGTTGCTATTCTTAACAACTGAATATGCGTTTCCGGTCGATTGCTAGGCAAATGCAAAGCTCCTATTTCTCTGTATGCTAGCTGCTCATGAGCAGTTGCAGATGCTGTCTTTATATAAGTTATTTTGATGAAACTATGATCCAATAAACTTCAAGGCTCTAAACCTCTACTAGCGCAACCAAGGAGCAATTTCGTTGTTGGATTGGGTTGGGTTGGTTTGGGTTGGGTTGGGTTGGGTCGGGTTGGGTTGGGTTTGGATAGGAAAGGAAAGGAAAGGATAGGATAGGATAGGATAGGATAGGATGGGATAGGATGGGATAGGATGGGATAGGATAGGATAGGATAGGATAGGATAGGATAGGATAGAATAGGATAGGATAGGACAGGATAGGATAGGATAGGTTAGGTTAGGTTTGGATATGTTAGGTTATGTTAGGTAAGGTTATGTCAGACACTTGTTTTTTTTCCTCTAAGGTTGCTGAAAAAAAAAATAAGGTTAATTTTTTTCAGTGAGGTACTTAGTTAAAAACTAGTCATTTAATAATTCTTGAAATCCAAGCTGGGGCAGGGCTTACGTGTGCCCCGTGTTTCCTTTTCTTTATATCGATAACCAATTGATGAATGTCGTGATCTGACGACTGAACTCTCCCGCGTTCGGCAAGACAGAGGAAGTATAGATCTAACATGTGTATTTTAAAACTTCCAGATGCGTTGAAAACATTTTGTTGGCGGCAGCCATCCAAATTAATATCAGCCCCATTCATGACAGTGCGTTAGAGGACAGATTACTCTTTATTTATTCCAATATTGGCTCGTTCTTGTTTAGATTGTACGTTTCACATGTCACTCCGTAGCTCACCTACTTCTCTAGGGTCCTCTTAACTAATTAAATTACGAAAAACCAATCCATCTGCCGTCTACATTTTTCCCGGTAGGTGTGAGTGGTTGATTTGCTGCGATTAGTCTTCATCTCATTCCATTCTATCCCGACCTAACGGGCCAGGCAGTGCAACTTTTCATTCCGATTCAGTGAGCCATTATGTTGCTCTTTCATTTTTCTTCAGCTCAACAAAACCACGCGCGTCTTCGTACTATCTGAACACGTAGAATTATGCTCTCAGATGAACAAAACAGTGAAAAGTCGAAAGGAAGCCTCACCGGAAAACAATAGCAGGCATAATGTCATTTGAAAAGTAACTATACAAGGACATAAAACAGAAGACGATGTTACAAGAAATTACAAGGTTTTTTTTTTACACTCTGAACACGACTCGATTCCAAGTCGTTAAAAAAAGCCATTACGAAGACAGATATAAGCCGCAATAATCAGTAGGAAACCTAGAGAAGAAAGAACTTAAAGTAAGAAAAAGCTTCTGGAATAAGCCTATAGACCAGGAAGTCAAATAAAATTGCTCGAAAGCTCCTTGAACTCTTACAACGCTGCATACAATCCTGCGAGACGCAGCCAAGTAAGGGTTCTTGCATTACCCCCCACCCCCTCCCTTTCTTAACCCAAGTGATGTTCCCGAGTAAGTTTTGGAGACACACTTCATCGCAGGGCCAGGATCGTTACTTCGATTAAGCCAGTCGCTTCCGCGATAAGGCCTCTCCGCACCAACCTGCTCAGAATCCCCCAGTGTGGCAATGCGGGCTCGTCACATCGCTGTGTCCTTTTCCACGGCGCCATCTACCCAACACAAGCAAGCAAGCCGGCAGTCACCCAGCCAGGCAGCTCTAGCCGTTAGGGGCGAGGGGGGACCGCTGCCTGGCGTGGCGCGCTTTCGCCGATCCATCTTGGGCCGTCACGGATCGCCGAGCAAGACGAGTTGCCTCCAGCCCTACAGCGAAGGTGGTGGTGGTTCGATAAGCCTGCCTAGTCAGTAGCCAGACGTCGCTGCTAGACCTCCCCGTCACTCGTCGTCTGCTCTGCCTCGATCTCTCGGCCTTCTTCCTTGACCTGTTGTAGCTGCTCCCCCACTTTTTCCGTGCCGCCATCCTGAAGGAGATGTTTTTTTTTTTTTTTGCTACGTGGTGATCTACTTCCCCGCTGCCACTTGTGCCTCGTGCATTGCAGCGAACAGGATGTTGGCGTTAGACACGGTGTTTTGTCTTGCTCTTAATACCCATTCACGCTAATTCACCTCCAATCGGGTCTTCTATCGTGTTACCCCTTGCGCGATTAGGAGCAAGACAATCATCTGTTGCGCAGTGATCGACGTTTAGGGGAACGCTTTTCCTTGGTGGGTTAGCAGTAGGAGTCACCGTATCTGCTGCGACGTCACTCAGTAGGCTTATCATCCCTTTAAGCGAATGTCATCGCAAGGGTCATGTAACAGTCCTTCCGCTGCTGCCTTTACTGTATGAAGGAGCAGAGATTTGGGGGTCTTATGTGTTCTGGAGTTGGCAGTGAAGAATGTGAAATGCCTAAAATCTTTAGTAGAACTGTCATGACTCTGTACGAAGGGCAAACTTTCAAACTTGCCGTAAAGGTTTTTCAGGAGAGCTGGGAGGTTAAAGCGTGGGAACGTCCTAAATCAATTGATGGCTAACTGATTATAATTGGTTATGAACCGCATGCAATATGGGTCGACCAATCACTTGGTAGCCTTTACACAAATATCGTGTTGAAATAATTCAGGACTGCTGTGCTTTGCCAATATTTTGTTTTTCATAAAGTTGAAGCAAGAAAACAGTATAGGCGACAGTGCGTTCAGTAGCAATAATGTCGGCTCAATGGACGTCAACTGTACGTTAAGGCGTTAGAAACTCTTCCTATCTAGGATACCATTGGGCGCCTACGTATTTCAACTGCATGTATACACAAAACAAAATGAACAAGGGTCGAGCCAACGTTTCGACAAGAGGTCTCCGTTTGGGCACAAATCCTTTTGCCGAAACGTTGGCTAGCAGACGGAGGCTTCCCCTGAACCCTAGGTCACCTTGTTTTGTGTTATCGAGAATGCCATCTTTCAGCACTCTCTCATTGGAAACGTCAGTAAACCCTTTTCGTGGTGAGTCTACCTTATAAGTGTCGATATATATATATTAGTGCGTGTGCTATAGCGGCCACGCATCAGTCTCAAGTGATTTCGGTAGACAAGTAGTTTGCGCCCTCACAATTACAGTTCACAGTGCAGAACCGAGGTCATGGACATGTCCACGGCTCTCAGCAAGAGTTGTGCGCTTATTCTGGGGAGTAGTGAGGGACGCAATCGAACTATGCAGGAAGACCTCCTTTCTACCATCTCCCTCGCTTCACGAAGGAAATTTGCGCCCCCTTAGGCAGTGCAGGGGGTCGTGCAGCTCAACCCATGTATGGACGGTTCCCTCTGCAGAATTCTCAAGCCTCCTGCGAGCAGAACACTGTTCACGGTCGTTCAGCCCACATGGGACACTCTCTCATCAACTACCCAGTGGCATGCCTGTGAATGAAAGCTGGGCAGCACAGCTCCTTTTTTTTATTACATTTTGTATACGTCCTTCCTGTTCATTTCGCCTCCGTCTAGACGTGAAAATAACAAACTAGAAAAGAAGAGAGACCTAAAACTTCACTCTCTCTTTCCTGTCGCAAGAGCTTCTTCGAAAACCAAACTCTGTATACAGCCCGGCTGTTGAAAAACAAAAACGAATAGCCTTGTTTTTCTCGCCCGCGCCCTGATCTTATTTCAAGGCTAACCAAATAAAAATCAAGCAAAAAAAAACAAAAGGAGGCGAGGCGACAAAGCCGGCTTTGGCCACAAAGGAGGCGCCCTCACCCACAGGTTTTTTCAGTGTATGGACCTTCCCGAGAAAAAGTCGTTACAGCCGCTAATGCCGCGACCAGCCAGCACCCTCCTCCCCATCCTCCGCCAAGTTTTCTCTTTCCCTCTCCGTGGGAAGGCACGTCCTGTGCCTGCCCGGCGGTTTCCCAGCCGGCGTCCTGTTTTTTTTTTCTTCTTGTTTTTTCTTCGGCGCGCCTTTAAGGGCCCGGCCTGATCGAATTTCCGTTCGCAGTTAGCCCCCTCGAGCCGCGGGCGCCGTGTTGTTTCGTCAACTTTCGAGGATACCGCGAGATCGGAGCGACGCCGACGCACTGGCAGGCTTGCTGACTATAGCTGGGTTGTGGCGGCCGAACCTGCTCGAGTCGTCGCGAGGGCAACGACACGCGGCAGAAAGGCAGGCGTGTATATTTTTAGTGCTGGCGCCTCGACAAGGGGTCCCCGAGACGTGACAAGGAGAAATAAAAAAAAGAAAAATATTCCTGGGGTTGTGCCCGCCACTGGTGCTGTTTCAGTGACACAAAGGTTTTTGTCGCGACTACAACCGTTCAAGTCGAGCATGCCACAGGAATGTTCTGCAAGGACAGAGTTGCGTCGTCTGCTGTCACGACGACACCACTGCTCTTTGTGTCTAGGTCTTCTGCGTTCTTCACCTATTACGCTCGTACGTTCCAGCTCTGGTTGCCAAAGCGTGAAGCGACTTCTTGTGGCTGTTTGTCACTGAAGAAAACGATGCCGACGCGAAACTTCAAGCTCTGTAGTGTTCAAGTTCCATTTTCTGTGCACGTGATGGGAGCTAGCATGGGCCGCACATGCATCTATCTATACGAGTAGCACCGTAATTGGTGAGTTGAAGTGGTCATTTTTTCTCGATTTTTTTTGTCGTCAAAAGCATGCAGATACGACATCAGCGCGAACTCGAACGAACCGCGGATGATAAAAAAAGGGGCCGCCACCGTCTGGAAGACGTTGAAATAACGAGCGTTAGCTGTTTGGTTTACTAGACGAAGAAAGCGAAGAAGAACGCGCCGCTCGTGTCGAGAAACGGAATGTAATACCCTTTGAAACGTGGTGGATTGCCACCATGCTCGATTGCGCGTGCACACACGCCGCCTAGCGGTACGATTAAAGTGGCTTTAGGAACGATCGCCGCCTAGCGCCATCAGAGAAATTACGATGCACGTCTACCCATTGTCGAGTTGCACCCCCTCAAGATACGTCCAAAACGGAATTTGCTTCGTTTGGGGGGTCAACGTGGGCCAGAATTCGGCTTGAGGTGCGATATCGTAACGCTTCAATTAGTAATTGCATGCATACAATGTTTACCTATTATTTAATTCTGGTTTTATTTCTATGCCACAACCCATAGGGTTTTATTTGCCTACCAAATTCGGTATACAACTGTCACCGGACGGGTGCCCGTTGTTCTCGGAGTGTATATATATATATATATATATATATATATATATATATATATATATATATATATATATATATATATATATATATATATATATATATATATATATATATATATATATATATATATATATATATATATATATATATATATTGGAACGAATGTATCATTGGCAGCGAATCTCCGGACCCCGTACAATATCTGTTCCTGGTCCAAGTGGACTTATTTTTGGAAATGTGGCGGAGAGTTTGAAAGTTGCTTCACTCCCGCCACCGGTTGGCCCGGTATTGCACTACCTCCGGGATCGGCCTTGTCTTTAGCGCGTCTTTACTATCCTGTCTTTCTATCCCATCTTTGAACTCTCCTTCTATCTGCACGTTGTAGCGATTGTGGCTCGGCTTGAGACAGTGAGCAGGCCTGTGAACTTTCCTTTCTTCCTGGCAACAACAGACAGACAGACATGTATGGCGGTCCCGTAACGAGACAATTTTCCGACCCGTGTTAGGATATTTGTTGGTGAGGGGGAAAAGGATGAGAGGGCACAACCAATTTTAATGGTCGCCATCTTGAATTCGACAAATCGAAACTATGCCGAAATTTCGGCCCCTGACGTCATACTTACATATTCCACCTCTATCCGCCATATTAGACCGTGACGTAATCATTGGCACGCGGCAGGTGGTTGTTTCTACAATGCTACAATGTTCTACAATGTAGATGGCGCTACAAGTCCCAATGCGAGATGCGCTGTTTTCTAGTTGCAGCCACAGGGCGGTAGGAGACCTTACGAAATCTCGAAACGTGATGAGTAGTTATTGCCATAGATGGCGCTGTGATCAATGGTGGTAGCAGACCCCACGAAATCTTGAAGCATGATGAGTAAGAGCTAACGCTATTCAAACCTCGGTGGGTTTTGTGTGTCCCCTTCGCTGCTTATGGTGCCGAGTATGCACTGCGCGTTGTTTCAGTGATTGTTCGTAAACGCAGCCACCACCGGTGCGACAACTGGCTGGCTTTAGAGCGTACTCTTTTTTCATTGGCTTGCCATTGGCCCGCAAGTTTCCCACTCACGCGCTGATTGGCTGGCTAGATAAAGCGCACCCGTTTTCACTGTACCGGTTGCTGGCCGCTCAGTGTTGTGACAGCCTCGCTGGCGCACACGTTTCTTTCCGTTCGTGGTCGCATGGCCATCAACAAGAAAGTGGTTGCATCTGATTTGATGACGTCACATGGTTGTGACGTCATGTGCGTGCATCACGTAATATTGTGCCGTCCAGGAACCGTTGCATAATTTTCTGCTCTGGCCACACCCTCAGCATTTTGAAACCTACCTGAACCGCTACCGTCGTAAAATAATATATGAAGCCTCTCACATAAACGATGCAGAACTAAGCATGAAATTGATTGAAGCGTCTTTCATGAGGGCTCACTGTGGTTTATCGCCGCCGCCTTCATCTTTATCGCTGCGGTGTCTGAAAATAAAAAAAAATTAAAGAGGATTAAGACTGTACTTACGTGCTTAGAATGTGAAAGCGTGGTCTCATCTCCATTTCTGTTGCAGATTTATTAAAGATTCTGTCCTCTATAACGACACACCTTCTCATTAGTATACAGTCGTAAGGAAACGTATGCACTAATGTTCACCTTTATTCGCCAACAAGCAACGCGACTTTGTGGCCAATGGATTGCGTGCTCGCTTCGTAGTCTTGTGGGTCCTTGGTTCAGTTCGTCGCACCTTTGGGAAAAAATTTTATTTCTCTTTGCTGAAGACGTCACCGGGTCTCTGGGCGGCACTTTATCGTATGGTCTACTGCTGACGTTATGCGAGACCATGGCGACGTCATTGGGGCTTCCGGACCGCTGTTTCTCGACTACAATGCCGCGTTTCTTGCATTAAAATCGAGAGAAACAATCGTGCACAAGTAGCATGCAGGCGCGTTAAGCCTGAGCCTCCTTTTTCTACGCTTTCTTTTCTCCAGCCTCTGTTTTTACTGCCCCTCCTTTCATTTGATGTCCGACTGCACCACTCATCAATCGTGCTTTCTTTCTTTTTCCTTGTTTTATATCATTTACTTGCTAATTACCCTTTGTTCGCCACTCGATTAACACAGTCGATCGCAGCAGACGACGACTCGAAGACGCACCGCACAATATGGCTGCCGCTGCACATTTTTAGGCCTAGCTTGGCTTTGGGAGCCGGCCTGTATTTGGTATTTTCCGAGTTGATGCCGCTGCGCCTTAAAGAGCTCGTAAAAAGCGGAGCCGGTCTGCTCGATCCCAGGCCTCACCCGGCTGCTGCTGCGACCGGACGAGTGGCGGGAAAAAGGTAACGTGCTCGGCCTGCTAACCACCGCCGCTGGAAGTCCTTCTCGTCTGCTTTCTTCTGTCGTCTGCCCCACGGCTCATTGGCTCCGGTTATGGCTTTGGTTGGCTTCTAACGCTGTATATTACGCTACACCTGCGACCTCGTTTCTTACGACGCGGATTTCTTTTGTACTTGCACGGCTCCAGAGACGGCATGGGAAACAAAAGACGAAGAGTGTGCGAAAGAGATTTAAGGAGAAGAGAGAAAGCGAACAAAGATAAAGACCTGTTTGCGCACACAGGAATCTTTTCTTCTGTGGCCATTGTTTGTAACTGGATACAAAGAAATGTTCTTGTGAAGAAACACAAGAAGGGCAAGAAAATAATAGAAGACCTAACGTTTCAGGTTTGTATGAAACTCGAGGAAAGAGGGGTGTTTCGAGCGTGAAACTAGCGTTCAATACACTGTCTCGAGCCACGAAAGAGAGAAAGGCGGAAGAGAGAGGAAACTAAAGCGAGAGTAAACCATGAAATGAAATGAAGGACACGTACACTGCTGTCTTCTCGAGAGAAGAGGCGGCAAGACGTTTTGAATGCGCTGCCCTGCTTGATTTCGATTGAAATATATAGCACTGACTTTTTCCCGGCTGAAATTTCTCACAATAATATTGCCGCGAATATTTGCAATGTTTGTTCGTTTTTCAAATCTGCCGCCACACCACTTTATGCTTTGTTTGCGACGCAAGACGCGACTAGATTTATCTCGATTGATCACAGCCAGGCAGAGCTGATTCTACGTTGTTCCGGAATGTTCTAGTAACTTTGCACGCTTTATCTCGAAAGTTCGCTATCAGCTTTAAATTGAGCACGGCCGACAGCGGCGGGCATTCTGTTCAACGACCACCGAGCACGCTTGTCGCTTCGCCGCCGCCGAGTGATTCAGTCCATTTTGGGTGCAAGTCAGCCCAATAAACAGTTTTCTTTTAGAAGACCCTTTCGTCCGTCTTCATCGCTGCTTCGACTGCCGTCACCACTACGTGACAATATATAGTGATTAAGAAGCATGATATTAGCAGGTAATCAAAAATTTCACGGCTCACTCCAACGAAAAGTTGTTAGCGCCAAGGACGTTACGATGTTGTCCACGTCGCCATGTTCAGCGTTTACTGTGGTGTTCGCGGGTATCCGCAAGGAAGAAGCCATACTGAACTCCACCATAAAACAGTCTACGCATTTGAATAAACGGGGAAAGGTAATCTAAAGTTAAGTCAAGCTGTTCGCTGGCGGCAAATGGGGCGGTTTCGTCGGATACACGTATCTGTTGGAAGTGGGCCTGTTAGCGCTTAGCGGGAGGCATTGGCTATGATGCTCCATCATTGGCTACTTAGCCGGTCGAGAGAACGGTCATGTGATTACGGGTGAACGCGCGGCACACACAAGATGACCAAGGTACAGCGCGAGGCGTGTGCAGGGGGTGCAGCGCATGCGTGTGCAGGGCTTACTGAAGGACATTTTGGTTGAGCTCCCTAGGCTACAGCAACTTTTCACTGTAAAAGTGCTTCTCGTTACGACAAACACCAGGACTAACGAAAGACATAAAAAGTTATCAAGCGTTCATAATACCATGTTTATGCAGCACAGCCCTTTTGTGTAAAAAATTATGAAAAGTAATTTCTCTGTTTTGTTCTTTTTCGTTTTCCGTAATGTTTGACTCATTGCTTCTCTCTCTCTCTCTCACTGAAGTGAACGTGATGTGCGGCTATATAGTCGGGTACACAACTTACAGGGGCTTTGAAACACTGCGTCAAGTGATGCCGGCAATACTTTAGCTGACTTCTTTATGTCACACAGGTGCTGACTCAAAAAGAATTACAGGAATCGGCGCTTAGAAACGGGAGTTATTCAATGACCAAATTTCAAAATACAATCAAACCAAAAGTTGTCCTCGACTTGATTTTCGCGGTGGTTCCCATTCTCATTTCACTTTCCCAATGACGCCACTGGTTGGGACCAATCAAAACAGCCTATCTGAGCACGTCGCAGAAGTTTGCAAAACCATGGTTGCCTGTTCACTGCAACTCGTTCTTGACAAGGCAAGGCTGTCAGCGTCGTTTCCATGGTTACAACTATGACGTGGACGCCCAGCTGGCCCAGCGATGCTTCATCGTCACGTCGACGGCGCAGAAGGGAACATTGATCAATAGCCTTCCGAACTCGAGCGCGAGATATTGCGGCCGAGTGACGACCTGCGCGAGATACTATAACAGATAATTTTATCATAGCGCGTACCGCTGCTGCGTAAGGTGGCCCACCACTACGAACGCGTTGATTGGTCATGGCGAGCAAGGCGCGCGCGGTTTTGACGGGGCCGTGGCGCCATCTGGCGCCGCCGCCCGGTGATCCTTCACAAGCTGACGATGTGCGCTGGCCAATGTCAGCTTGTGAAGGATCACTGGGCGGCGGCGCCAGATGGCGCCACGGCCCCGTCAAAACCGCGCGCGCCTTGCTCGCCATGACCAATCAACGCGTTCGTAGTGGTGGGCCACCTTACGCAGCAGCGGTACGCGCTATGATAAAATTATCTGTTATAGTATCTCGCGCAGGTCGTCACTCGGCCGCAATATCTCGCGCTCGAGTTCGGAAGGCTATTGATCAATGTTCCCTTCTGCGCCGTCGACGTGACGATGTGCGCTGGCCAATGTGCCCCGCCGCGGTGGCTCAGTGGTTAGGGCGCTCGACTACTGATCCGGAGTTCCCGGGTTCGAACCCGACCGCGGCGGCTGCGTTTTTGTGGAGGAAAAACGGTAAGGCGCCCGTGTGCTGTGCGATGTCAGCGCACGTTAAAGATCCCCAGGTGGTCGAAATTATTCCGGAGCCCTCCACTACGGCACCTCTCTCTTCCTTTCTTCTTTCACTCCCGCCTTTATCCCTTCCCTTACGGCGCAATTCAGGTGTCCAACGATATATGAGACAGATACTGCGCCATTTCCTTTCCCCCCAAAACCAATTATGGCCAATGTGAAACGAATGGCTTTTTTTTTTCGTCCTTCCTTGGAACCGAAATGAAAGCTAGTAGAGTTCAACGGCTCGATCAGATCGATTCCGCTAAGCCGTTCTCAGATACATGAGAAGTTCACTATAATGAAAGTAGCCATAAGTGCTGTGTGCTAGGCCATAGATGTGTACCGAGAGGTGCAGTCCTTCGATGCAAAACAATAGCCAGAGCCACTCGTGGTGTTTTTTTTTTGTTTTACTTGATTTGTAATGCTTTTACGTAAGGCAAACGTGTTGGTTTCGTTGATCTAATATAAAACGCAGAAACATTAAAAAACGTATCTTCATTTATTAACACAATTTGCAGTATATTTACTGTTTGTCCAGTCATCAAATTCTTACCCAATGGTGTCATATCCACTGCTAAAAACCACTACTGTGTGGTGACACCCACCGTGGTGACACCATCAGCGCCATGAGTTCGTTTTTGAAGGTAAAAACCAGTATATGCGCCATAATATTAAAGCAGCGCTAAGCAACAAGGAGGAAGAAAGAAGGGAACACACACACAGGCGCTGTGTGTGTGTTCCCTTCTTTCTTCGTCCTTGTTGCTTAGCGCTGCTTTAATATTATGGAGCATTTCCAGCTCGCCAAATCTGCCGTTCTTCTACAGTATATGCGCGGTTCGACAGATGCTAATGGCGTCACTATAACCTAACTCTCTACGCAACCAACAGGCAGAAAGATGTTCTGAAATTGTGTTTACGGCCCATTTAAGTCTGCAGTGAAGCTCCGGCTCACATTCAGGACCGCCGCACAGAATTCATCCACGACGAAAAAGTAGCCCGCTGTTAAAAGTTTTCTTGTTACCTAAACCGGAAGCTAATCACAAGAAAAAATTATAAGCTCTATATCTTCGATACCTGGCTTGTTAATAAAGCCAAACACTAAAAATCTTATTTCATTTACCGTTGCGATAGGACGCCGCGGACCGTAGCCTCGTGTTAGCAACTGCTGTTTTTTTTTTTTTTAAGATGCTCGGCGTACGAAGGGACTACGCGAAATCAAGAAGAAAAACAGCATCCCGCTTGGCTCCCTGGCTGCGTTCCAATAGTCCCAAGTAGACGGCTACTTAGACGTCTAGCCGGACAGCCGCCATCTTGGGACGCGTTCCATTTCTCGGCGAAGCAGTCTCATGAGACTGCTTCGCCGAAGTCCACATCGATGCAGGCTAACTTGCTGTCTAAAGATGGCGGAGCTGATGTACGCGGATGAGCGAGTCGTACTCTTGCGGGCGTCGGAGTGTACACGGAGTATAGGAAAGGAAAAATGTGAGTCATTTCATTATGTTATTTGGCACGCAAACTAGTGGCTAATTAATCTTCGTGGACGTGCGATTCCTAGCAGTGAATCACGCAGGAGAAAATCGTGCAGTTGAGAGCTTTGCTGCAGCAGCGGACGCTGTAGGTCTGTTTACGTGATCCGGCATCTGACGATGCCGGATCTTAATTAGCACTGATTTTAGAGAATACTCGTCGCTGTCGTTGGTTTCCTCGACGGGCGTTAAGACGGCTGGCGTGACGGTTAACAAATGTGTTCTTCTGTTGCTGTATTAGTTGCATCAACTCTTTCGCCTGCATTCTTTATCTCTACACTCTCAGAATAAATACACCGGCATGTTGCGAATTGATTTTAGTATTTGCAGGATTAAAGATCGCTGCTGTATTTAGGTCTCTCGCTGTCTCCGAGTGCCACGTACGGCAGACAGCAGGTTTAATGTCACGTATGTGTTTTCCTGTTGCAGTGTATATTAGCCGTATCGCATTTCGCGCAAATTGATTACAGTCTTTCGTATTCTTTCTTATGTTTACAGGACCGTCTGGACGAGCACGTTCGAGGAGCATGTACAGCTTAGCATCAATAATAAAAGAATAATCTCATATCTCTTTAGCGTCGTCTTCGGGGAGCGGTCCCGTCTGCTACAAGTAGACTGACCGATAGGCACATCCACCAGTCCGGTTTACGCGCAAAGTCATTGCAGAAGAAATGTGTAAACTTGTTGAAAACACGTTTTTAATTATCGTTATTTCTCAGTTTCTGAAAAATAGTAGTACAATTGTTCATAAGCTTTAGTTACATTATTATGCCGCGAGGCGGCGTGAGCAGTAGACAAGTTCCAATACATGGACATGTAGACTGCTTCCTAGACGTCACACTAGACGTCTTGTTAGACGTCTAGAGTATTGGAACGCAGCCCCTATGGCTCCCTCTGATGATGATGATGATGATGATGATGATGATGGCCTCTGGCTCCCTCTTCAAGCGCATGTCCTCCTCATCCTCAGCGGCGTGTGGCTCGCGCCAGCACGTGCTGGAAGATTAGCCGCCCGACTGAGTAGCCTTTCTTCTCTAGATGCGTTGAGAACGCCAGAGATAGCAGCCCCTTGTTACAGCGTACTACAAGAAACAGTGCAGCGCGCAGAAAGGGATAGCCTAGTGGCACTTGACCTCGCCACTGGCGAACGAAGCGGCAGTGCTGGAATCGCCAACTTTTGAAAGTGTTTATATGCCTTGCCGATCTCGTCTGCAAACAGAATTGGCAACTGTTGCGTATGCGGTGCATAAAAAGACGAAATGTTTGTGTTCAATTACGCAGCCAGTGAATCGACAGTGATTTAGGCGAAAATGTCATAGCTCGCGATCATTCGAACGACGTGAGGACACCGTCAGCTTCCTGCGGCGTTGCGATCGATCTGTGGTCACGAACAGACCCCCGCCCGTTACACTGTCCATTTTAGTTCACTGCACGCTTGCGCTGCCCAAGCTTTGACAAAGTGATGCGGCGTAAAGACCCTGTTACGCCAAAAGCACACTTTGTATCCAACCTACAGCTTATAGCACACAAGTCGAACTAAGTAGGCATGGCAGGCAAGCGAAAGCCGAAGGAGCCACGAAGGCATTTCACATGTAGTAAGTGGATTTATTGAAATAATAATAATAAAAAGGAAGGATAAGATTTTTGCTAAACCCGGCATCTGCCATCGATACTGAAGCACCTGAGCTGGAGCAGCGGAAACAAAGGATAGCAGGCAGAATGGAGAAATGAAATGAAAGAGGTGAGGGGACAGGAAGAGAGGATAGGGAGAGAGGTAATATACACAAACTACTTACACAATAAGAAATGTGTCGAGGGTGTGCGCGTGATTAGTTCATGATGGAGCACTCCACGTGCATTTTCGGGACTTTTGTCAAAGTTGTCTGTGGTCCGCAACGACCTCACGGCCTTACTATCGGTTTGCCAATCGTAGATGCAAGAGGTACTTCCGACTGCCGACCATATTAACGCCAGCTCTTGCTCAACAAATTTGTATGCTAGGGTAGTTGGCAGAGCATACTGAATTTTGAAAGCGCAGGTAAAGGCAAAGAACAAGAGAACCATAGAGTTTCTTACTGTTAACTAGAGGGAAAGCCGGCGCCCGCGTATGGGAGTTTGCATGGAGCTTCCTCGAGACGACCTGAGCCACCATGGACGCTCTGAGCATCATGGGGCGGAGAGCTACCGACTGCAGAACCACAACTTTAGGCCAAAAATAATGAAAAAAACAAACGTTGTTTGATAATCCAGAATGTCCTAACATTCAATATCCTGTCTATAAATTGCAACAAACGAGCATAAAAGCAGTAAATGTTAACTTTGCCCAAAATAAGCGATGGCTTGCTCTCCTATTGGCCAAGTAATGCAGACAACAAAAGCCATTATTTTGTGCTTAACCGGCGGTTTTTTTTTTTAAAGAAATATGTTTTTGAAAAACATTTTCTTGCTTCAACACTTTAAGAGGTTTTTTAATGGCACTTTGGAAACCAAAAACCTTTTATTGAAGTATCGGGCCGTTGCATTTTCGCTACTATAGCTTTTGCACACTACGTTTGCGCCAAAGTCCTCTGTGCCGTGGACGGAACGGGACATCTCAGTAACGCCACTATGTGTTCCTGAAAAAAACCGACTGTCCCGCACCAAGTAGCTCATCGCACCATGATTCTTTGAGCGCCCATGGTGGCTCAGGTGCAGCGCCGCCAGCTTTCCCTCTAGTTAATAGTAAGAAACTCTATGAAGAGAACGGAACGAGATAGGCAATTGCCCCGCCCTGTTCTCTTGTCCTTTGTCTTTACCTGCGTTTTCAAAAATCAAATAGCTATCGCTCCGTTTGTCGTCACAATCCCGAAACCGTGCTGCCAATTTTTACGCGTACAAATTTTTTTTTTTAAATTACCGCTCATGCGCATGAATTTGCCTGGCGGAGAAACAAGTAATCTTGAATAAAAAGTTTTCAAATTCAATACGTAAGTTTACAAAATTTAAACTTATATAACTATTTATAAAAATTATTCTAAAAATTGCATAAAATGATGAATAAAATAAAATTTTTATGAATAAATATGTTTAATGTGAAGGTCTTGGTTTGCACCACAGCAGTAACGATATCGAGGCCAGCGAGGACCGGGACAAGATGGCTGGCGGATCTGCAGTTTGATGGAATTTTGTGGCCAAAACTTGGCGTATTTTCTTGCTCTCGGGCGTAGCCATCAGCCCGTTATTGAAAAAGTCAGGCTTTTACGTGCTTCTAGCGTACGTTCGTTTTACTTCTTGTGCCTGAATCGCCGGTACTGCCGTGGTAAGTCGCCGTTGCTACCTCAGACCGATCGTGTGTACAAACAGTCTAGCTGCAACTCTCCTAAGTTGATCGCAGCTTTTCCAAGAGGCACAAATTTACAGTAGCTTGCGGTAACTGTTCGTATGCATGTAGATTGGAGCGAAGTCTATTACTTGGCTTGAATCTATTTTGTTTCTGCAAAGTTTCTGACGTGGTACCGTGTCCGCGGAGATCGCGCACTATCGCGCAGAGACGTTTTAAACAGACTTTTAGGCTTGCACTGTGTTTCGGCGCCGTGTCTGCAACTTAGAGTTATCCTCGAGTTGTTTTCGATTATCCAAACGTGTACATTCATGCTTCGAGCGTTTCAATCGCTCGCTACTGCCGAATCAAGCCTCGTACACTTGTCACGTTGCCGTGTGATCGCATTGTTTTACCAAGCGAACGTTATCATGCGCGCTTTGTGTTCGTCGCTACAGTTCTTGGTTTTGCTAACGCCGAAGTTTTGCACTTTCTTCCAGCAGGAGTTGCCCTAGCACCTTGATCCAAGCATGCAGACCAAAGAAAATAAGAAAGGTGAGATTTCCCGATGGCCTGTTGCTATAAATCGGCAATAGGATCGTGTACGGGTTGGATTGATACTTGGTACTAGTGTTGCAGCGCGCACGTGGGTGGAACAAAGAGTGGGCACAGCACAAGCGCTGCTTTATCTTTGTATATGTGTTCACTGAAGTCATCATGAGCCCCTTTACTATATTGGTTAAAAGAAACATGCGAAATTTAACTTGGAACTGTTGCTCGTTTGCCCCGCCGCGGTGGCTCAGTGGTTAGGGCGCTCGACTACTGATCCGGAGTTCCCGGGTTCGAACCCGACCGCGGCGGCTGCGTTTTTATGGAGGAAAAACGCGCCCGTGTGCTGTGCGATGTCAGTGCACGTTAAAGATCTCCAGGTGGTCGAAATTATTCCGGAGCACTCCACTACGGCACTTCTTCTTCCTTTCTTCTTTCACTCCCTCCTTTATCCCTTCCCTTACGGCGCGGTTCAGGTGTCCAACGATATACGAGACAGATACTGCGCCATTTCCTTTCCCCCATAAACCAATAATTATTATTAACTGTTGCTCGTTAGGCCTTTGGTTTCCGATAACAATCTTTTTTATATCATGGGAGTTCCACATGTATGCAGAGTGCTTGAGGTAATATTTTGCTTTCGAACTTGAGTCGCAATACGTAGAACAGCTGCATTGAGAGTAAATGTCAAGGGTAAGGGGCAATTGCACTGCTAGGTTCTTGTTTACAGCACCCTCTTTTTTTCAGTGCTATGTTAATGTCTGCTCGTTTGGGGTACCACATCAAATACGAATCTTGAGAAGATACCTATACTGCAGTAAAAATTGTTCGACCACTGTTTTAACTTGGCTTATAATGCCCTTACATCAGACTTATTTCCGAAAATAAATGTAATACCCATGTTTAACCTTTATAATTACAATTTAAGTCAAGCTTTCAAGTGGGAGGTAAAAGAAAATTTAAAGTTCCTTCATGAATATTTAGTCTTACCATGAACACAACAATCTTGCACCACAACAGTGGAAGGTGGTCACTCCATGAACCAATTATTCTACACAAAAACTATCATACACACTATCAACACTTTTAAATACTTTTCAAAAATCAGGTCTTGATATATATACTTCTTGCAGCAATAGAATTACACTTGCAACTTAAAATGCTGATGCATTTTATATTTGTCAGATCCAGGTCATCTTATCCTTTTTTTCTTTGTCGTGGTCTTAGATTGCTCAAAATTTTGCCCGCATTTCGTGTAACTCACTTTGATGACGTAGAACTCCTCAGTTTCACCAAAGCCCCTACTCCAGTTCACAATAATACCACATGATTTTCTTTGCAGTCAAATCATTTCCTTGGTGTGGGTGAAGAATTTTTTTGAGCCATACTTGTTAAATGGCACTCATTACTTGGGTATTGATCCTAACTTTGCCATTTCTTTTTTTGTACAGTTTTTGCATGTCTGCATCATAATTGATGCTATATTCAGCCGGATTTTCGTTCTTTGTTGCTTTGAAACGCATGCTGTGCTATTTTACATCTAATTTTTCATTGCTCTGCTTTATTCGGTCGTGATTTAGTATTTTGTTGTGTTTCAAGCTACTGCTTGTTGGCATTGCTGGTATATTTCCAACGAAAAAACAATGTCATTGCTTTACATTTGACCTGAAATGCTGAGGGTTCAAAATCAGTGTGTTTAGGATTAGGCAGGTACTGTCTCATGCATTACACATCATCCATGTTACTATATTTTGCATTGCTAATAGGAAGACATAATTCCTATCATGAAAAAATGTTTACAGACTGAGAAAACTGGTTGAGCACTAGACAAGTTTTCTCTGTTGCTATTCTTGGTGTTCCACTCCAGCGGTTATGTCTCTAGTGCCGTCAGCATTTTAGATAAGGTAAAAGTTTTGGCATGGCATATTTCAGTGTAAAGCAGTGTTCAAGAGTTGATTGTTAATGTTTAAGATGAAATCCTTGTATTGAATATTGCATAGGATTGCTGTTGATATCAGGTGCTTGTTATCTAGAGATGAGGATTAGTGAGATTGTGTACAGTAATCTGCCTTCATTGAAAGCATGAACTTCCCTTGTCCCTTCAAGGTGATGTATGCCTTTCAGGGAACAGCAGTTTTGATCTAATCGCTGTTTTCCTGAACATTTAGAACTTTAATATATATCAGGTATGATATTGTGATGCTGCTTGTTTTGCAGAAGATCACTACCTGATCGTTACCAGTGCCTTTCAGCACATTCAGAAGCTGCCAAGTCCAGATAAGATATCATTGTTCCGGGTAACAAGGCAGTACGGCGTGTTGTCTTTATAGGGGACCGCAGCCTGCTTCCCATCGGAGTCTTCTGGGACATTGAGAACTGCCAGGTGCCGCGGGGAAAGTCGGCCACTTCTCTGGTGGGCCGCATCCGGCAGCTGTTCTTCTCGGGCCATGCGGAGGCCGAGTTCCTGTGCGTCTGTGACATCCGCAAGGAGCGGCCCGAGGTGGTGCATGAGCTCAACCTGGCCCAAGTCACGGTGGTCCACATCAATGCCACCAGCAAGAATGCGGCCGACGACAAGCTCAAGCAGTGCATGCGGCGGTACGTCGACATCCATGGAAGCCCCGCAACGCTCATGCTTATATCAGGTCTGTCTAGTTTCAAACTTTTTGATATTTTTTTTTACACAACACTTGCCTAGAATGCATGGTTAGAAACTTACTGGAATAGTTGCCACAGTAAGCCCTAGCAAGGTCTCTTATCAAAAATGCAAACTAAATTGAAGCAGTCACGCACAAAACGACAAACTTTCAGGTGATATAATGAACCTCATTTTAACGTAATTCGTGAAGTAACGGAATTTTTTTTTTTTTCATTTCCCAATGTCTGTCGCATTGAAAACCATATATTTTTTTCCGTGATTTAACGAAGTAATTTTATGACGCACTACCAATTTAACGAAGGCCTCGCGCATCACATGGGCATGCCAGGCACCTCCTTGACAAACGGATGGAAATGAAATGAAATTTGCTGCAGGCATGCTCCACTACCAGCCACTTGTGTAGTGCGGCGAAACTTGCCACTTGTCGTTGTCACGGGCACTGCTTGGTGCTAGGGGTTTAGTATGTCCGTTTTTCCGGCTCGGTTATTTTTGGTTGGGAAAGCCCTTAATGCTCGTTTGGACCTTTTTTCGCTTGATATGTCGCCAATTAGTCCTTTTAAACGACATCATCATAGCTGGGCGCTCACTGCCAGGCATTCGGGGGTTTGCGTGTTCGTATCATCCACTGCGGCTTGAGAAATTGTTCTCATCATCCCGAACCATAACATATTGTATATAAAGCACTGTGGCAAAATTTATGTTGTCGTGAAATTCAAATCATCTGTAATCATATCGTCGAGATTCTTCTTTATTTACATGGTGCCATCTACCAGGAGCGCTCTTAAAACCTATGCCTTTATTTGGACTGCTGAAATGTAGGAGCCTCGAGTTATCGAAATTCACGATTAGCTCTTATTAAAGAGGGAAGCTAAATAAAAGCAGTCGGGCAAAAACAACACATGTTCAGACTATTAATTGTGCAGAATTGGGTATAGTAGTATTTAGTGTCATTATTAATTATACAGAACACATGATTAGAAACGTGCACGAAGAGGTCCCATAGTAAATACTGCAATGGGATCTTTTATCAAAATACACAAATTTAATAAAGGTATTGTAGGAATCAAAAAGTGCTGGAAAAGATGAGGACACAAAGTCACTTGGTCCTTCCGAATCCTTGTCTTTTTGTGAACTCTTTTTATCCCTAGCCTAACCACTGCTGCATCTGAAGTAAAAGTAGTCGAGCAAGAAAAAGAGGAAATGTTCGAATTAATTGTGACATCAAGTAAGCAAAGTCCAGTACAAATTTCAGTGTATAGTATACGAAGGTCACAGCTTACAACTAGGAGAGGGGCATTCAGAGCAACCAGTGTGCCTATTTTATGTGGTTCATATAACATTTAGGTTTGTGCAAAACAGATTTCTGGTGGGAAAAAAAATGGGAAGCAATCAAACTGTGGCAGCCAGGGTAGCTGCGGTATCTCCTAACTTGAATGTAAATTAATGCAAACATGACATAAATATGTACAGTGTGGATACCAAATACAAATTGCCATGTATCAGGAAGTCAGTCAGTGGGCACAGTACTTCATCTCTCTGGCTATGTGAACACCTTTTATCAATATTGCTTCCACATACAGCATTTAAGGGAATACATCTGTGATTTTTTGCTTTCAATAAAAGTCTGAAGCACCTATTAGACAACGTGAACAGAATGTGAGAGCAACTCATTACACTTTGTGCGACCTTAGTCAGTCCCGCTGACTGTTCTCTGCTGTTGCATGTGAAAATAAAGGCACGAAAAGTTGCATTGGCGCCTGTTTTGCCGAAAGTGTAAATCTCTCTTCTTTTTTTGTGCCGGTCACATGCACAGGTGATGTGAACTTCTCGACAGAGCTGTCGGACTTCCGGCACCGCCAGCAAATCCGGGTGGTGCTGCTCCATGGAAGCTCGGCCCCCGAGGCACTGACCACCTGCGCACACGAGTGCTACAGCTTTTCCGAGGTGGCAGCGGGCGTGCCATTCCGCACCCCGCAGCCCAAGGTGAGATGAGAAACGACTGCATGTGTGACTGCCATTGTGCAAGGGCTCGAACATATGAATCTGATTGTGTGATTGCTTTGAAATTCCACTAAGATGATACAAAGGAAGCAACATGCACAAAGGAAGATGGTCACACACATGACTGGATGAGTGCAGACTACCTTGTTTGAAACGAGACTTGGTTGTTCATATTCTAAAGTTGAATTTCCTTGTCAGTCAAGCATATTGATGAGGAACTCACACATATTCCTTCCATTGTTTCTTGCCCAGTGAGTTAGGGATTGTAGGATTTCACATTTGATTGAGAGCGGATGATCCAAGTAGCATTCCAATTGGTTTTTGCTTTATTATTGTGTAAAATTTTGAAGCAGAAGCTTCACTACGCTAAG
Organism: Amblyomma americanum; assembly: GCF_052857255.1. Taxonomy (NCBI): domain Eukaryota; kingdom Metazoa; phylum Arthropoda; class Arachnida; order Ixodida; family Ixodidae; genus Amblyomma; species Amblyomma americanum. The sequence continues at coordinate 8,667,450 of NC_135504.1, forward strand.
TAAAGCCAATTTCGCTGTGCGTTGCCAGTTGACCTTCAAGTGAGCCAGAAGTCAAGTGTGGCTATAGGCCTTACCATATGTGGTCTACTATGGTGTTGCACCACTTGAGTGAGCTTTGACCTTTCGATTCGCTGGCAGAAGGCGGTAGAATATGCAGCATTTATTTGGTGACCAACCTCTCGCGATGAACCATTAATTTGAACTGCCACCTACCAGGTGCAAGATTTTATTATTTGTGTTTGCTTCGGAACCAGTATTTGATATTCACACACATCTGGTAATTTTCGGTTCAACCTGAATGCCTGATGCGTGCAAGTGCATGATGGAGAAATGGTGAAATGGGGTTGGTGGCGCAGGGTCAGCCCCGGTGTTGCGAGCTGGTGGTGCAGGACCTTCCAATGGACAAGGAGTACAGCCTGGTGGACAAACGGCTCCGGCAGCTATCAGATAACTGCGGTGGCCGTGTGCTCTCCATCTCAGGCGCAAGGGCCGTCCTGCGCTTCCCCACCCCAGATGCTGCGCTGAGGCAAGTGTCTTTTGTGCCTCTATCCTCCTGCTTTGGCACCGGGTAACATGAGGCTTTGTAGCTCAAAGATGTTTGCTTCTATGCTGTGTTGTAATGCTCGTTATATAACCGGGCCATGTATCTTGAGAGTGATGTTGTCTTTCGGTGACTAATTGCACACACAGAGCAAGCAAACGCATGGATGGTGAAGACGTGTTTGGGTATACCATCTCCGTTGAACTCCACGATACACGGAGACGCCGGTCGCGGGGCCTCCGCGGAGGCTCGAAACGCAGTAGCAGCAGCAGCACCAGCAGGAGTCCAGAGTCTTCATCTGCAGAAGCAGACAGGTACCACCTTTTTTCGTCACATCGTCCTGAAAACGGGTAAGCTTGCCGCTAAAGTGAAGCTTTTGTTGAAGCACCATCTGGAGATAAAACGAGCTGCATATAATGGAGAAGCGGGAATATAATTCCAATACCACTCTATACTGCCCACAGGGTCTTAGAGGGTAACCGTATATATACTCGCGTAGTTGCGTTTTTCCTAAAATTAAGGCTTCAAAAATGGGGGTGTGCAAATTACGCTGATATTTCATGAACGCATCCTAAAAAACTTACAAAGGTTGTGACGTGGAATGCATAGGGTTTATTGCCACATACTATATGGTATATTGCCACGTATAATTTGAACCCACAACTCCCACCCGTTGTGGGACAAAAATAAGTTGACTCCAAATAGTATAAGCCGCACGCATACCCCCCCCCCCCCCCCCCCCCCTCCCCCCGCACACCCGCCCCAGACTGACTCGCAATGTGTGGTTTGATGGCATGACATCGTGTGTGCAGCCCAAATCAATAAATGTGGAACAATACAGTCGCAAAGCCAGCAGTCAGAGGCAAGTGGAGATACAAGGCAATAAAACAGACCCTCGCTTGCGGCCCGGAAGTAGCAAACTGAGCAGCCAACAGTTCAATAGCTTCGGATTCCGGCACGATGCTTGCTCCATAGGTTACTGGAAGTTTCTTCTCGCATCTGCTTGTACGGGAAAGTGACCGCCGGTGCAAGCAAGCCTGGTAAATGGCGTGCAGTTAACTTTTCTTTACCGGAAGCAATTTGCAAATGAATTCGTGACTTTTTTAACACCACTCACTCACATTGCAACAGTAAGTGGTGCAGCGGCCGCTCCGATCTCCCCAAGCCTGTCCTGCGCACACCCATGTGCATGCTGGTGTGCTTGCGCAGCAAGGAGCGCAAAATATGCGGGTGTAATGAATACGGGGTGTGCAAATTGCGCAAGTGAATACTGATGGTAATGGTAAATAAATTTGTTGCAAATTAAATAAGGCTAAAGTACTGCTTGCTATTTAATTCAGGTTTGGTTTCAGAATTAGACATTTGATATCTCCCAATTTTCTCCCCCTGGTTGTCTTCTTGAGTGCCACTAGCAGTCATATTCTCTGCTGTTTTAATGCGTAGTCAGTGTGAACCCTATAGCAGGTCATGTAGTAAGTGCAATACTGCTCTTGAATCAGTACCACAAACACATAACTATGGATTGTTTAACCACCATAATGTGCCCATATATGCTCCAGAGCCGCACTGGTACATACCACAGGGAGTGTAAAATATGCGAGTAAAAGCTTCTTTAAAAACTCGCGTGATAAATTAGGGGTGTGCAAATTACATGAGCAAATGGATTATTCTATTTGTTTTGAGGCAAATAATGCATCGTTGTTATTGCATACAGTTAACTGCAGTGGTGGCCAAGTGGTTGAGCATCTGCCTCGCATGCAGGAGGTGCGGGGTTCAGTCCCCAGTGCCGCCGGGTATCCACCGGTGATACAATGGGTACAAGCTTTCCCCTGGTCTGGTGCTCGGCTTTTTTAGGGTGAAATGCTTGGGAAATGGGTCTTTGACCCCACCTTGAGAAATGGAAAATACCTTGTGCCATGGTGCTGTTTGGCCGTAGATGTCCTTGCGCCATAAAAATCCATAATCATCATCAGCATACAGTTAAACAAAACATTTTCTTAATATTGAGGCATAACTGCATCGCAGGAAACACATTCAGTAGGAAGAAACACTCTCACATATGGACAAACGCAGCTGAGTGTTTCCTCCTGTTGTGAATGTGGCACTGTATTTGTGTCTCAGGAATGCAGCCAACTCACCCAAGAGCTTGTTTTTCTGTTCTCATTGCCAGTGGTTTTGAAATCGGCACATGGTGTCCAGAAGACCTGACAAACTCGATGCCTGGCTTGGAAGCCGAAGCCACTCCAGAAGCCAGGAAGTCGAGGAGCGTCGGCCGCGTGTCCCCCTTTTTTCGCTGCAGCAGCCAGGTAAGAGGCCTAGCTATGGTTATGGCCAAATGTCATTTTAACGCAGTAATGGTTGTAACAGAAGAACCTTTCTTTCTCTTGAAATAGAATGTAGTGTAATTGGATGTAACGAAGCAAGGGCTATAATGAAGCAGTTTCAGCACTCTCTATCTTCATTACCACAAGGTTTAAGTCCACATGATGTTCAGAATATGAAAGACCCCTATTGAGCCGTAAAAGATTTTCATTCATTTATTATGAAAGATGGTGCAGTTACAAAGTCTCAATCTTCGTGGCATTATGGCAGCTACATCTTATAGCAATGTTTGTGCAAACTCCAAATGCAAGAAAAGCTCGTTAATTCAACTTCCATTCATTTGGAAATCTGGATAATGTGAACTGTCAGCACGGTCCCAGCCAACGCCTATGTATGTGCATCTATGGCGTCGGACGCTCACTGATTTTGACGCTATGGGTCTCGCACTGGTTAATTCGAACAGGCTTCTAAAGAGAGGTCGTGTCCAGGTATGACTAGCAGTAGTCCTACTGAAACCTGAATTGCATGCTGCGGAGTTGCCCGTGCAGCTCTGACCTGCTTGACAAAAAGTGGATGGCCCCATATCCTTCAGTAGCCTGACTACTCAGTTCCGGTTTCACTGTTCTGAGCTTTGCGCCAGCACGTGGCAATGGCAGTCTTTGGCCGTGCATAGCAGCGCATCAGCCATCCAGCTGAGCCCAGCTAAGCTTGCCTGCACGCCATTTAGAACGCTGATTGGCACTGCTGCACATTTCTCTCGCTTCCTTCCTTGTGGTTCTTGCATTGATTGCGCCACAACTGCGCGCTCGTCACATGCCATTAGCTGTTTGCACAGCGAGGCCTGCTTGCACTCGATGCAGCCGCTTGTGAGAGGGCTCCACCACTATCTCACCTCACCATGGTGGGTGCCGGGGAGGCTCACCATTTTGCAGCAGTTTTGCTTCGATCCCGGCCATGGTGGCCGAATTTCGATGGAGGCGAAACTCTAGAGGCCCGTGCACTGTGTGATATCAGCGCACGTTAAAGAACCCCACGTGGTCGAAATTTTCAGAGCCCTTCACTACGGCGTCCCTCATAGCCTGAGTTGCTTTGGGATGTTAAACCCTATAAACCAAACCATCAAACACTTTTTCCAGTTCATTGAAGTTCGAATTAACGAGCTTTTACTGTACTTTTGCCGAAAACGTTGGAGTAGCCAACTTGCAGTAACCAGTCACGAGGTGTTGGGGAAGGGGTATTTGAGGTAGTCTGTAGGGTGTGTCACGCACATGTGACGTAGAGTCATGGCTCACTATGCTTCTTGCAATCAGCATCTGCCTGAAGGGCGAGAGTGGACGACGCCAACGACGACGCTGCGATTTTGCTGAACATGCTATATACAGCTCTGCCACTGTAAAAATGCTACTGCATCATATGGTAAATCAGTTTATGTTTTCGAATCAGTCCGGGTTTCTGTCCTTTGCATCCACAGCCAGAGGTCCCCACTACCCACCACGTCTCCGGTGAAGCGGCAGCCATGTCACTGCTGTCTTTGCGAACTTCAAGCGTCTCCCCAGGTCCCCGGTTGTGCACCTCAGCCAAGTCAAGCCACCTGCATGGGCGGGCCATGTCAGAGCATGGCGGCAGCAGCACTGGAGGCTTTGAGAGGCCGTGCATCCTTACCAGGCCACAGGGCTCGCCCGGAAATTTGTCCCCCAAAAGCCCTCAGGGGAAAAATTTAGCCACAAAAGCTGGGATACAGGACAGTCCGGCACAACTGGCAACTGGTCCTGTCGAAGTTCAGGTCACTAACCTCGACCGCGGCATAGAAACCCCCGAGCTCAAGAAGAAGCTGCTCGCCCTTTTCCAAGAGCACGTGACGGTAAGTATCATTAATTTCAGCATGTGGTTTAGGTGCGCAGACATCAACAGATGAAACTCTGTGATCCAAATTAGTATTCGTTATCATCATCCCTGGTTAAGTCCACTCGAGGGCAAAGTCCTCTCCGAGCGCTCTCTAATGATTCCTTTCCCGGCGAACTTCCTGCATCGGAATGTCAGTCAGCATGTCCTTTACCTTGAAATCCCCCTCCATTGTACTAACAAAGATAGTGGATTGTTTATCTGTTTACTGCTTTTCATGTTCTTGCTGGGTCCATTTTTCTTTGAGAGGCCGCACATCCGTACCAGGGCAAGGGAGGGGCTGAAAAACGCATCGGGAGAGAAAGCACTGTCACAGCTTTTATTTCAAAACTTACTATCAGCGAAAGTACCTCTGACGTGCATCACACAGCACCAAGTAGAACTTAATCTGCATACCCTATTTGCACGAATATAACGTGAGTTCTTTTTCCTTACGTCATCAGTTTTGGAGCACATCTCGCATAATGTTCAGAACCAAAGTATGAACATCACGCAATTTTTCTTTTTTTCGGGCCGATTCTCAAGAAAGCTACACTAGGCTTCACCACCATACTGGTGAGCTGCTAGGACAAGCAAACTTTTCTACGGCCTTGGGATCATGTGACGTGCAGGTTAAGGAGAGGTGAGTGGAAAGAAGGCAGCATGCCCCGATGAGAGAGAGAAGGCACCAAATGTGTCGATTAGAGTTGAGAAAGGAAAGAAGGGCAAGCAGGCACAATACTGGGCAGCACAAAACACAAGCAGTGGCGGCACAGCATTGACAACGACCATTGCTGCATAGGAGACTATGCATTAAGGCTTCGGAGGATACTCTGCACTGTATGATGTCATGTCTATCAACATATTTGTTGCTTCCGTATTTTCGTGTGTCATCTTCATTTTTTCGAAGCCCTCATCTGTACTTGGCTTGAACGTGCTTAGATTTCATTATAATTGTCTTTTTTTTTTTCATTTTCGTGAGGTCCTGCCACGGTGGCTTAGTGGTTGTGGCGCTCAGCTGCTGACCCGAACGACGTGGGTTCGATCCCGGCTGCGGCGGTTGCATTTCAATCGAGGCGAAATGTTAGCAACCCACGTACTGCGCGACGTCAGTGCACGTTAAAGGACCCCAGGTGGTCGAAATTATCCAGAGCCCTTCACTATGGCGTTTTGCAAAGCCTGAGTCGCTTTGGGGTGTCAAACCTCTTAAAACCACAAAAATGATTTTCATGACATTTTAAACTCCCCTCTTGCCTTTTATTCGTGGTCGCACATAAGTACTGTACTTTGGTATCACACTTTGTTTTTGTGAACATATGTGCATTGTATACAATCAGACAACGTAGTGTTTTGTGGTAAGCCCAAAGTGCAAGAGCAGACAAGGGGCAGCAGAAGTGCATGTCCCGTTGTACCATCCCCTGTCTTTTACGCTTTGACATTTCCAAAATGCTATGCTAACTGGCCCAAGAGCCAGAACCTTGCCGAGGGGGAAGGTAGTTACGCTTTAACTGGTCTTGCTGTCATTATACTCTGTTTATGGGCTGTAACCCCGCCCTTGTTTCCTTTCGTTTCCTCCTCCTTCTCCAGGTTTTGCACGCGTCGCTGCTTCTACAGCCAGACGGTAGTTTGCAGGCGTCTGTCAGTGTCCCCAGTGTGGCCGACGCCCGGAGAGCGGTTGAGTGCCTGCACCAGCACCGCTTGGGCCTGCATTGCCTGCACCTGAGCTTCAATGAAGATGAGCTGCTGTCATCTTCGCAGCAGCAGGTCACTTTTATTGCTGCATTAACAGTATCACTGGCAGTTAACTGCGTTAACTCTTTCGGCAAGAACACTTGTTCGTGTAAGCCTCCCCCCCCCCTAGCAGATCAGAGTGGAGGATCAAAGCACCTTCCCGGCATGGTCCAGAAAGTGCCTGCTCTGGAGCACCCATATATAAAAATGCATCTCCTACCTATGAGCCTCCACCCTACAGCTTCACCCCCACCCCCACCCTCCACAAGTCCGCAGTGAAACCAAATTTAGAAACACGATGGGAAGCTGATCAGTGTAAAAGCGAAATGTACTGAAGATGATCACTTCAGTGTTAACCTACTCCGATTAAGGAGTTCTGTCATGGTTTCTTCTCGTAAGAAGGTTGCAGTGAATACGTGAGCCTAGCTAGCCATAGGATTCCTCTATCCTGCACCGTCACGCCTGTTGGGGAATAAGCGATCGTCACACCAGGAAAAATTTGTTGCTCTGTTTTAGTCGGTACAAATGTGATAACTTTTAAATCACACTCGACTGTATAGCCAGTACTGCAGATTTGTCTCATCACATCGTATGATTGCTTGTGCATTTTTTTGAAAACATTTTTCAACAAATTTGGCATTGGATTTGTCAGGAAATATGGGGATATAAGAGATAGCTACGGGAAAAAGTGTACAGCTCAGCCCCACTACAGCGAAAGCTGCGAGAACAAAGTATAGTAGCACCTTACTGTTGCGTTTATAAAAAACAATTCTGGAAAAAAAACCATAATATCCGGGGATCCAACACGTTAAAGATTTTGAAAAATTTTAACCGGTGAATGAGGTACAGAGGCATTTTATTGGAAATTTCCATAAAAATGTTGACTGGCATTTCTTGGTGCAAGGTTTAAACAGTACCTTTTCTATTCCTCAGGGAATTCAGTCCATAGTGGCACTGTTCTTAGCATGGACTTCACCACACATCCAGTCTTTCGATGGCAAGGGAAAAAGTAGCCAGGATTTGTTCCTCGTTGACTGCTTTTAGGACATGATGGTCTTAGTTGCCTATGTGCCGTAAAACTCATCACGCCAACACACCACTATCATCGTTGGCAGCCGTAGCAGCGGCCAGCTGTCGCAGCGTTCTTGTTCTTCGTTCTACAGCCCCCATACTGGCCCTTCGGTATGCATACTACATCTCCCTAACACTTTCGAAGTAAGGTTAGGTAGGCGACCGGTTTAATCCTGCTGCACAGTTTTGTTCTGCGGCACAGCCTCAAGGCCTCTCTCCGTGCCCTTTTGTTGTATGCAGACAACAGAGCCAGTGTACTGTGCACTGCATTACAACTCAGCATCGGCCTCCGTGGTGTCATCGTCCACGTCTGCGCTGTCACCATCCAGTCCATGGGCACTGTGGGTAGCCATGCCCGCCCCACTGCCCGAGGTGTCCCTAGGCCGCACGGAATGGATCGCTCGGCTCGGAAACCTGCTGGACTCGCACATGGGATCACTGCCTCTCGACAGGTGACACAAGCACTGGAGGATACAGCGCAGTGTTTTTTGCTAGCATGAAGTGCATGCAGGCAAGAGGGAAGCACTGCGCTGAAGAGGCAGAGAGTGAGGGTTCCAGCAGCTGTGGTGTGGTACAGAACAGAGATTGAGCTTTCACTGCTGCAACACAGTGTAGTAGGAGAGGATGAGGCACAGTGAGGTAATGCAAGAGAGCACTGCACTCATGGTGCAGTGTTGGAAGGGGAAGGGTTAGTGTTGTGTAGGACAGCTACCACTGCATTCTCACGTTGCACATTGTTCACTTCAAGGTTGCAGTACAAAGTGTTTTATTTATTTACACTAAAACTCTCAGGTTAGCATAGTATGAGACAAACTGCTCATCGCTGTGTTTCGCATCTGGTGCGATCAGAGAGCTCTGCCAGTGTGGAAGACCATCACAGAGATCCGAGATCTCCACAAAGGTCATAACCAGCAATATAGGTATAGTGTATGTTGCTGCGTAGACGTCAGCACCTGTACCCACACCCCACGCTGGCCGTTCCCCGAAAAAATGTTCACCCTAAATAAAAATCCGCGCACCCCCCTCTCCCCCCTTTGCGGGATGGCATGAAGGTGTATGCACGAAGATCAATAAGACGCTAGAACAGCGCCTGGATTCCGTAAGTTTGCTTTCGTAACTTTGTCCGGGAAACCAACTGCAAATCAATAAATCAATTATC